>NC_136934.1:8594352-8779352 GCF_949987615.1 Pollachius pollachius | reverse complement strand
CGGAACAAGCTGCCTGCGTTTATATATTCCATAACCGCCTCTCCATGAGCGAACCAGCAGGCTCGGCCCCCAACCCCCCCTACACCGCTAACTGCAACATCAGAAACAATTACCGTCGACATCACATGAAATTACTACTGTCGGTTTGCTTGTTTGCCTAGTTATGTGTCTTGAAAACTGCCATCTCCCACCCAGGGAAGGTCCCTTCCATCTGCTCCCTTCCCACCACACACCCATATGAGCCTGCATGCACACATACCTTCAAGCCCTCACAGGCAAGCACGCACACACACACACACGCGCAAACACACACGTAACCACGCATAACCAGCAGCCCTCCCCCCAGCTCACGAAGAGAAAGGACAGCCAGCCGACAGCTTAATGGACTAATTTGTAATTGCATGTGAGAAAAAGCCAAGTTGTTGGACTCGCTGTAATTTGACAGAGGGGAGAGGCAGCTCCGAGCCAGACCGCAAATCCTCAAGCACAAATCCCCTACAACTCCCCCCACATTCTCCCATTCATGCTCTTCCTCTCTCTCTGTCTCTCATGCTCGTTCTCCCTCTTTATTTCCCTCTCTCGCCATCTTTCCACTCCTCAAATCCCCTCTTCTCATCCATGGAGAATAGACAGAAGGTGATGGGAGAGATGCTTTTAACATGTTATGTATTTTAAAGCTCCTGGCTCTGTCATACCCCCTCCTCTGTGAAAAACCTTCACAGAGGTCCCACAGGACAGTATAGGGGAAATATCTGTGATGCGTTTGGATGCGTTTGAAGTGCAGGACAGACGGGGGGACCCCAGGGGACTGTAAAATATGAATCGAGGCTCGTAATAAGAGAGACATTTCCAACCCCCCCCCCCCCCCCCCCCCCCATAAGTTATTTATCAGCAGCCCCATAGTGCTGGAGAAAGAATTGAGAGTGCTCCTTTAAAGTGAGCTTCTTGATGACTTACATGGGGGCTGTTTCAGGAAGAGCCGTTGTACTACAGGCCTTGAGTTGGTGTTTGTGTGTCAGTGTGTGTGTGTGTGTTTCTGTGTGTGTGTGTGTGTCTCTGTGTCTCCACATACACACTAGGGGCCGAGGCAGGGGGGGAGGACAGTATCATGCAGGGCGTGTCTTCCACTGTGTAGAACATTAAGTAGTGGGCTGATACATGGGGGGGGGGGGCTGGTGTTTGTCTCTAGGTTCACCGCAGGCCAACCAGCTACTGATGTTCCCATTGGAAGGTTCTGGAGAAGAGAGGCTGCACATACACACAGACACACTGAAGTGAAATACATAACGTTAAGTATGATAAAATATAGACGACACAAGAGAAATACTCATTTTTAGTTTGGAAGATAGTGGTCGCTTTTTGGCTTAGCATGGTTGAGCAGTATATGAGGTGTGGCAGCACAGCTCTGTGTTGTAGGTTTATTGGATTAATTATATTTTAAATATGCATACAGTAATAAGAAACACCATTTTCACTCATAAACAGTTGCTTGAGCCCATGTGCCACCAACGAAACTACATTAACCTAAAATCATTTAATCATTTAATTTAGCTGTCTAGACATAATCAGTTTACACACATACATATCCACACGCACACACACTCAGACACACACACAGACACACCCACACAAACACACGTACACACACATGTGTGACACATTAAGCAGCATATGTGGGGTCATGTGAGTTCAAGCAAGCGAAGAACCGGGCCAAGCGAAGAACCGGCGTGCGGCAGATCAGCTAGCTAGCTAGTTCCTGTTCATGTGACACATTGGGGGGGGGGGGGGTTAACCGCAGCCCTCTGAAGTGATCAGCAGGGCTAATAAAGATCAGCCAACGACACTGCCACTTGCTAATTGCTTTCCCTTAACCTCCATCGCCGGTGTCTTTAGATCATTTGTCAGCAGGTGTTTCTCCCTGACACGCGGCAGACCCTGTCCTCAGGCTCACCTGCCGGCAGGCAGGCTGCCAAGGGGCCCTGGTCCTCTGTTGTCGGTCTACAGCGATGTGGGAAAAACCTGACTGACGTTAATGTGTGGTGTGTGGCATGTTTGTTAAGGCAGTGTTTATTTGAAGATTGCTTTAAATTAAACATAGGTTTATTCAAGCTGAGGTTTTCACATACAGGGTAGTTGTGATGGTTGTGTAATGAAAGACATCCATGATGCAAAATATTATGAAAACAACCGCAGCTATCTCTTTTTATGGTTAGCATTGAGGCTAATGGGAAGCTATTCAAGCAGCATGGCGTTATGAGCTAATGTGTTTTGTTATTATGTTTAGTACCTTTTATTCAGTACCTTATATTTTATTCAACTGTAGATTGGATGTTAAATAGATATTTTGAGATTGTCTGAATGTCTCGTTAAAATGCTTTTTTTTTTTATTTCGGCGGCCGTGTAATGCAGTCGCAGAGGTGACCATTTTGAATCACTGACGCATGATGCTGCATTACAATGGGCAACAATTTGCATATGATTTCATGTTGAGGGTATTAGATTAATGGCTTGTGACTGGTGTGATGAATACTAATTTAGCCTTAAATCATGTCACCATTAGACATCTAGAGGTTGCCCAGTAGGCTAGAAAGCAGCTGAGCACTAAGGCAATTTATAACGCCGGCTAACTTCCCTAGCCATCCACTAACGGCTAGCCTTTTTAATGGTGTCCCCTATTTCTGTCCATTTACAATGCACAGTTATGGCCCTTCCTGTAAATGCGGGCTATTGCAGGGGCCGTTGGCTTTCTTGTTAAGGGCGCGCAGGCCCGCCGCGGGGGTTAACGCAGGCTTCATAGACCCTAGCAGACTATAAAAACGACTGATAGTCTATCCAGCAGCGGTGGCCCCTAATGAAAATCATAAACGTGTCCTCTCTCTCGGGGGCCCCTCGGCCTGGGATCCCCGCGTGAGCCGGCGCCTGAACCCCCCCCACCCTCCATCGTCCCCGCTAGCCTGCGAGGCATAATGATGCTAATGTGGCGTGAAAAGGCTAGGCTAGGCTAGGCTAGGTGGGAGCGTCACGCGGCGCCTTAATGTCATCTGGTCTATTATGACACGGCTCTGCATGTCGTCCCCCCCGCCGAAAACAACATGGCGGAAGCGGTCCGGAGCCGGCGCCAGACACGTTCATTAGAGTCTCTGCTGATCCTGCTGACGTCGCCACGGGCGCCCGGAACATAACACACAGCCACACAGACTCCGACAAGCCTCTCGGATGTCAGCGCTCCTTAAATGCCAGGCTTGTTCCCAGACCTTACCTTGAGAGTACGCATGTGGTCTCACAACAACACATGCACATCGCGGTTGGAAGGTCATTGGGCCAAATTAACAGGCCTTCAGTCTGCTCAGTTCATGCAACCGTGTGCTATTAGATAGTGACAATTTTCTTTCATAATATATTTGAATGTATATATGTGCATTTATTGATAAGAAATAAAAGATACATTTAGAGTAATATATTAGTAGAATAGTATGTATACTATATTTTCTTTCCCTTAATTCATGCATTGTAGAGAGAGAGAGAGAGAGAGAGAGAGAGACAGACATAGAAAGAGAGATGAGGGTTGAGAGGGAGAGAGAGAGAGAGAGGGCGATGCAGAGGGTCCAATGTAGAGAGAGAGGAGGTGGGTAGCCTGTTGTCCGGAGGGAGCTGTTTGAGTGATGTGTTTGTGGGGTCTAGATGGGGGCGGGGGGGGCGCAGGGCGGTCGGGTGAGCGTGATGGGACTGTGCGGTGAGAGGGAGGGGGGAACAAGGGATGGAGGTATGGGGGGAGGGGTACTTTAACAAGCCCTAGATTGTTAGTGACAGGCCGATACTTCAACACTTAAAGTAGAAGGTTTGATTTAATCACAGAGCTGTCATTTGTTATTTGTCTGGCCCGCTCTGCCGGGGCCTCTGCTGATCAACTGCCGGGCCCCCAGAGGCCTCTCTCCCCCCCCTTCCCCGTAATGTCTAAATCCTCCGCACAAATTACAGCCATGGAGCCCCCACCCCAACACCCACCACCTCCCCCCCCCCCCCCCCCCCAGCACCCCCACCTACCATCCCCACCGCTACCCCCTGACTCCCCCCTCTCTGCTGCTACAGCCCCACCAGGTTAGCGATGACACTAGAGGGCTAGAGGGGAGTGAGGAGTCAGATAGACAGAGAGAGAGAGAGGGAGGGAGAAAGATAGAGCTAGAGGGGGGGCGGGGGGGGGTGCGATGTTTGGAAAGGGTGTGAGTGTGGCAGGGAGGCGATTGAAAAAAGAGGAAGCATCGCCTTGGGAAGCGGCAGTGAGAGAGGGAGAGAGGGGTGGGGAAGGAGTGGAGAAGGGTTGTGGGTTGAAATGGCCTGAGGGCCACTAAAGATCATTAATAGTACTGTTGGGAGCTTGCCATTCGGTTAGCTTCTTATAAATAAAGAATGAGCTCCTCCCATCTTGCCCATTCCAGTTCATTAATAATGCCTGTTGTGGCCATTTGGTTGCATTGTTACTCTGAAGGGGCCGAGAGCAGTCCAGAGACAGAGAGATAAAAAGAGAGAGGGTCGAAAGGTGGAGATGGAGGTGGAGATGGAAGGTTTGGAGGCTGGCTGCTAATCCATTCAGACAGCCCTCCAAATTTGCCAGCAGTCTTCCACAGCACAGAGTCAGTTAATCCGGAGAAGAGGACCAGAGAGCCAAAGCTTAAGCCTGGAGACACAGAGAGGAAAAAGGAAACGAGGAGATAAAGAGAGCTTCCTAGACTCTTCTCTGCTACTCCTAGCACACGATGACACTGGTTGTTCCACACAATGTTTTGTACTTGTGGTCAGGGTCATGGTTTTTGTTTCAGCGTTTTCCTTCTTTTTCATGAGGCCGCCAAGGGGCTTTCGTTGCGTTTTATGTTTTATCCACTCTTCTGGAGTTCCCCCCTTTTTTTGCCGTGGGGAGGGGGTTAGGGAGAGTCCCCAGGTGGAGAGGGTTTAAAGGAGATGAGAGAGGGTGACACAATTGGAGGGTGGGAACAAGATGTGTGTGGGGTGGTGGTGGTGGTGGTGGTGGTGGTGGTGGTGGGGGAAGGGAGAGGGGTCAACCTACAGGTAGAGGCCCTGCCTGTTCATTAGACCGAGAGGATGTGATTATTTTATGAAGGCCAGGGGGCCTGGGACTGATGGCAGCCAGCAGAGATCATTAAGGCTGCTCCCAGAGCTCGGCTCTGCGCAACATGACTCCATCTATGGAGACGCAGATGAAAAGCTCAGCCTGGCCACACATGACAGGGGGGCGGGAGAGAGAGAGAGAGACAGGGGGATTGTGGTTCCTCTGGGTCTTGTAGATCTTCCCCACCAATCCACTCCCCTCTCTCTCCCTGGCTCCTTTATCCCCTGCTCCTTCCTGCTCTCCCGACATCCTTAGCACCTCGTCGCAGCCCTGGCTTAGGCCCTGAGGTTTTATATCCCCCTCTGTCCATGACTCACTATGCTCCCTCTGCAGCCATTTCTGGTCCTTTCCTTGCTTCCCGCCTCCCTCCTTCTCCCTCCTCAATTTCTTTCTCTTCTTTCTTCCTTCATTCCTTCACTCCTTCCTTTAATTTCTTCATTTCTTCCTTCCTTCCTCCCTTCATTCCTTTATTTATTCCTTCCTCCCTGCCTTCATCCTCCTTTCTTCCTTCCGTTCTGCCTCCTTCCCTTCCTTAATACCTTCCTTTCTTTCTTAATTCCTTCCTTCTTTCCTTCCTTCCTTCCTTCTTTCCCTTTCTCCTTCCTTCTCCTTCCTTTCTGTATTTTATCCCCTTCCTTTCCTCCCTCATCCCTCCAACCTCCCCTTTCTTCCTTCCTTCCCTCCCTCCTTTCTTCATTCCTTCCTCCCTCGCAGTGTAGGAAGCATCAAAGGGAGCGGGGAATGAGATAGACAGCCAACAGACAGACAGAGAGCGAGGGGGTTTGGACAGAGATCTGATGCAGGGTTTTTATTGAAACCCGGTCTGCTGGTTCTGATTATGGAGGTTGGTAGCCCTCAGACCAGCCCTAAAGAAACCTTTGAGGAAAAGATGCAGACGTCCATATGAGGACTGGTGGCTCCACGTTAATGTTAAATGATAGCCCATACATTCATTTTCGATTGTGTATGATCACACAAATACACACACACAAACACAAACACACACACACACACACACACAAACAGGCAGAGACAGACACACACACGTGCAGAGACACACACATACAGATGCACACACACACACACACACACAGAATCCCAAGGAGACACACACACACACAGATGGAAAGGCACACATGCACACACAGAGACACACATGGACACATACACACAAACACACACACACACACAGACAAACACGCCCTCGCACGTACACATACACATTAAGTACTTGGTGCAGACCACCGTGGGTTGACTGACTTATTGAATTCTAGTTCGCCATTTAAATAGGGAACACACGCACGTGGACAGGGTAAAAGACACACATACTGGGCCAGACCTTTGTTAGTTTGTCGTGCCTGCGGTGGTCAGTGACAGGTGGACTAATGAGCCTTGACAGCACTAGTCACGCTCACAGAAAACAGGAAGGAGGCCGGAACACACATGTCAAAATGTCTCCCTAGCCAAATGCCAAACGCTTGCAAAATGAAAATGTGTGCTGTCCTCATAATTTTCCATGACACAATAACACAGACACACACAAGCACACGCACACGCACACACACAGGCACCTGAAGTGGAGATGTGCTCCAGCTCTACCAACGCATGCCACCGCAAGTAATTATCATTTCTAGGAAAGTCTGATTTAGCTTCCATTTTTCTTCCTTTCCTTTCTTTCCTTTTTTTTGGGTTTTCCTTACTCCTTTGCTTTCTTTCTCCCTCTGTCCCTCTCTGCGTTTCTGTTGCCAGGAGAACATTCTGATATGTAATATCTGGCTGTAGTCATGGCAGACGGCCTAACATATGTGCACAGCCCACATGGGCCTTCCCGCTCGTGACCTGCGATGGACTGTAGAGCTGGAAAACAGGGAGAGAGGCAGCCAGCCAACAGATGGTTTTCCTTAAGATGTAAAGATGAAGCATTTTGTGTTACAAGTGCTCTTTGGTCTTTTTTCACTCTCCAATTGGTTCAGGCACCCCTGACGGGCTGTACTCCAACGGGCTGGGGGCCAGTGGTTTTCTACTCCCACACACACACACACGTGTGCATATACACACATCCCGCGCACACATGCGAACATACTAACATGCTAGCGCACACGCACGTACACACATGCACACACGCACAGACATGCACACTCGCAAAGATATCAAGCTGGGTCTCAGAGGTGTACGCTCACCTGGTTCGTTGAGAGGGAATTACGGAATAAAGTTGGTTGCAGTTAAAATGTATGAATGGCTAGTGGAATATTTTTGGAAATCAAGTCTATGGGTTTGGTATAGCAGATTGATAATAAGGAATGAAGACATCTGAAATGACTGCTCTGGGACTCATAAGAGTAGAGGCAGACACATCTTAGGGCCTGAAATGCATAAAACGTGGTCGTTCTTGGCCATCGAAAGCCTGCTATGTTAATCTGATATGATTTGTCCTGTTGTGTAACAGAAAGCCTATGTAGCGTTTCTTGTAAGCATGCTAGCTGTCCTTCAGAGGAACGGGAACGGTGTACAGTGAAAGCTAGTAGGATGGCTCCAGGCTGGTTAACATTTACCAGCTTAACAAAACTACTGAGTGAACACTAGGGCAGGACTGGGCAGTGGCTAGGGGCTGCAATTCCCAGCCAAAAGCTACTGTGTTATATCCCCAGTGTACCATGCCAACCACCTCCCTGCTCCTCAATGACCCGTATCTGGATGAAAGGGTCTGCTAAATTACTAAATAGTAATAGTGAAGAGTAATCTGTCACATTGTGAAAAGCAATCGATTGCTGCCATAGCGTGATGATTGATTCGAGGCAGTTGTCCTCTGCCACACTACTACAAGGCAGCGTGTTTAGGCTGATACCGGAGAGCCGCGACAGATTGATGCTCAACGTCAATAGGAAGTTCAGTGCGTCACCTGAAAGACTGAAACAATGCTGGGTGGGTGCCGAGGGGATAGGGTGGGCGCACAAGACAGTGGGGTGCACGGTGATGGGGGGTAGGGAGGGTGGGGTAGGGTGGGTTTCTACTCCCTGAGGAGTGATGGCATCACTTCTCAAAGCGGGCGCGCTCGTGACAAGTAAACCAAAATCATCATTGATGTTATTTATTGTCAAACGCTCCCCACTTGACAGGCGACATCTTGTTCGCCACGCGTCCCGCGGGAGGCGAGGCGTAGCGGTTCGCAGTGGCTCCATCACGCGCCAGACAGACGCGCAGCGCCGACACCAAAGCAGCAGCAGCAGCAGCATGCTCACGACGAGAGAGAGAGAGAGAGAGAAGAGAGTGAGAGAACAGAGGAGAGAGAGAGAATAGAGGAGAGGGAGAGAGAGAGAGAGAGAGAGAGAGAGAGAGAGATTCACAGAGAGAAAGAGAGAGAGACTCGATCTGGAATTTGTCACAATCCTTCGCCAGCCGAGGAAAACACAAAACACAAATGGCACCCCGGCACCTTGTTTACACACATCCAGAGCTGTCATGTCCCCCGTATCCCCCCTCCCTCCTCCCCAACATCTGCTGCCGCTGAGCCCAGAAATGCTTCCCCCAACCAACACATATATTTGATATATTTATTTATTTAAACACACATACTCGATACCCTAACCAACACATATATTTGATATGTTTTGTTATGTAAAACCACATTCTTGCTACCCTAACCAACATATATATTTGATATATTTAGTTATATAAACACATATTTTTGCTGCCAACACATATATTGATATGTTTTGTTATATAAACACACATATTAGCTAGCTACACTAACCAACACATATATTTGATATGTTTTGTGATATGAACAAACATATTAGCTACCCTAACCAACACATACATTTGATATATTCAGTTATATATACTCACATACCCTCTCCCCCAACCAACACATACATTTGATATACACATATGTATATATATTTGTCTATGTTTCCCTACCACCGCACAAATGCACACAGGCCATACAGATCTAGCCATATATGTATACACAGAAGAGAGTTTATTTTTTCGTGCTGGACAAATTGCTCGCTGAGTGCTGACTGAGACGGGAGTAAATTCTCTCCCCATTTGCTCCTTGCAATTTACTTTACAAGCTACCCATGAGAATTTCATTAATATTTATTTGGATATTGAAAATGCACGTTGTATCAGCATACAATATTAATCAGTTACTTTGATACCACACTTTTTGAGTGTATCCATCAAAGACATTAGACTCCTCGCTACTAACAACATTGACAAGCATTGCCAATAAGTGCAGCCGGTGTCATTGTGTTTGTGTGTGTGTGTCTGTGTGTGTGAATATATGTATTTGCTTGTGTGTGTCTGTATGCTTCTTCATGTAAATGTTGTTGTCTGTATGTGATTGTGTGTGTGTGTACATGTCTGGGTGCTTGTAGGTGTGTGTGTAAGATGGTGTGTGTGTGTGTGTCTGTGTGTGTGAATATATGTATTTGCTTGTGTGTGTCTGTATGCTTCTTCATGTAAACGTTGTTGTCTGTATGTGATTGTGTGTGTGTGTACATGTTTGGGTGCTTGTAGGTGTGTGTGTAACATGGTGTGTGTGTGTGTGTGTCTTTGGACAGTCTGGGCCCATCCATTCAGGTGAACACGGCCCTATTATCAGTCAGTGGCTGTCTGTGCTCGGGGGGTATGGGGGGGGTGGGTTGGGAGGGGGGTGGTAGGGCAGTGCTGGAGATGAGGGAGTGAGCGTGGCGGTGGGCAGGTAAACCAGCCGTGAGCCAACACCACAGCCCCAGCTCCCCAGACGCCGGCCCCTGCTAAAGGAGTCCATTTGTCAAAACGGGCCTGCGCCCGGGGCTCGCCAGGGAGTGCATTACTCTGCCAGGGCTCCTGCCGGGATTGGCCCAGTGTCTCTCCCCCCCCCCCCCCCCCCCCCCCCCCTCCCCACCCGCCTGCGCTCATTCAACACGCCGGCCGCCCAAGGTGCTTCTCTCGCAGTCAGCGGTGACCAGCCCCCAGCCCCGCACTCACTCGATTGGTTCATTAATAACGTTGCCTTCGGAGAATAAAGGGGACATGGTCCAACGCACTGAGCATGGGTCTCTCCAAGCTAATGGGCCAGTCAGGAGAGAGGCCTTTTGTTCGCCGCCCGGTGCTCTCTCATCCTTCAACACGTCCGGGGGGACCGTGCGGGTGGGGAGCAGGGGCTGCATGGAGGTGTTGGACTTGGTAAAAGCCCTGGATCATGTTGTACAGCGAAGCCCCATGTTGGAGCTCTCTCCCCCCTGTTCACCACGGACCTCCGTGAGTCCCGGTGGGTGTAGTCTGCAGCTGACGCCTTGCTCCATCCATCCTACTTAACCTCACTTGACTGGAACTTTCCAGATTGTGTCCTCTAAATGATTATGCGCTTTTGTGTCGTCACCACAAAAGGCAGCTGTGTGTTCTCCGGTTCAATTCTGCCGTTATTGTGTCGACTCCACAGCCATCTCCTGCACTATGCAGCTTGGAGGTTGTCTGTCACCTTGGCCTATTTTTTGTTTTTCCGTTTCTTTCTCTCTCTCTCTCTCTCTCTCTCTCTCTCGCTCTCTCCCTCTCTCTCCTTCTCTTATTCATGCCTTCCCTTTCTCTTGCTTGGATTCATCCCAGAGAGCAGCATCCCAGATTCACAGCTGGGCTCCGGTGGGAGAAGCTACTCTTGTTCATGTTGTTGTCGAACGTAAATCTAAAGAGAAAGGTGGAGAACGAGCGTTAAGGCTTACAGATCCCCCAGGGCTTCCCCCCCCCCCGAGTCCCAGCCCCCCCTAAATCTGAATCGAAAATACATATGGAGCCGTAAAAAGCTCGCATAAAGGAGCGCTTGTTCTGCTCATGGAGAGTATCGGATTTAATGGCTGCATTACTTGTCTCCTGGAACTCACCCTGAGTACACTAAACAAAGCAAGACACGGGAGAGGGGGAAATTGCATTAGTGTACATTAAGTTCAATGGCTGCAATGTTTGTGTGACGTAGCGCGCCAGGGCACCAGGAGCAGCAGTCCTGCTTAATGACAGCCATGCTAGAACCTTCTTTCCACACGACCGCAGAGCCGCAGTGGGGGCCCGGCATTCTCTGGAACTCTGTATTCCCCTGTAGCTCTCAAAGGAACCCTCCGGAGAAGCCAAACCTGGGCCTGTTTAGAGAGCAATTTAGTCACTGCTGTTACCAACGATTTCTACTTCCTGTTTGGCAGGGAGACCAGAGCACACCGAGGGAGCAGGGGGAGAGCGAAAGAGCGATTGGAGCGAGCAGTGAGTGGAAAAAAGGCAAAATTGGTGCAATAATATTGCCAGAGACTCGAGTCTCAAGAAGAGGTGGCTCTCCCAAATTATTAGCTTAGGGAAACAGTCTGGATATTTATGAATATCCCCAGGTGACTCTGAAAGGCCCTAGTCACTTCCATATGTGACCCCGGGGTTGAGTGGTTGACAGGGCCCTTCCAGGCCGATTAGGCTTCCAGGCTGCCGCTGAGAGGCCGGCCGTGTTGGCAGCCGGGGGCCAGGGGACTGAGGTCTCCTGAGCTCACCGGTAAAGATCACAGATGTGGAGGCCTGGGGAGGTCTGCTGGTTGCTGGGCTGCGTCTGCCAATGAGGCCCCCTTCTCCAGCCTTGACACACGGTTTATAGTCCCCCCCCCCCCAACTGCCCAGTTCCTCTTTAAAGGAAAACAACAGAGGCACCAATTAAAGCTTTAAGACGTTAAATAAAAACCCTGTGCTGCTTTTGAAGCGCCCCGGTTAATGCTTGTTTATCTTTAGATTGCAGCGCCACTCAGCTGCCATTCCTGTTTTCTATTAGAACGGGGATCCAGTGATTTGGTGTGGATGTTTTGTTTTCTTCTTCTCCTCTATTTTTACAGTCTTTCCCCCGGCTACGTTGTAGATTGCTTGATTGCTGTATAAACAGCCTTTTTTTTATTGCTGAAATGCATACTCTTAAGAGGAGAGGAAGTAGAGGATTTTTGTAGACTTTTGAGGCAGTAAACAAGTTACCTCTGAGCGTCGGTGGCCTGTAATGAGCACACCGTCTGCACTGTTAAAGTGATTTTGCCACTGATCACAGTCCAAGCAAGCCAAGACGCTTGGCTGATAGAAGTCCCATGATGAACCATGAGACCTTATCAACGTTCAGCTAAGTGATCCAAGCCACTGAAGGAATCCCAGGAATTTCATTGCTCTTTTCTGGATAAGTATGGAAAGCATAAGGCTAGTTAACTCAGGGAACAGCCATGAAAGGGATTTAGGTTTATGAACAGAATTTCTCAAACAGAAATAATCCCATTTAAACACAACAAATCCAACGCCGGTCAATCTCCTCAGCTCCAATCCAAAGCCAGGCTTTTGAATGCAGTCACATTTGTTTTTGATATAATAAAATCCAAACAATAAATTATGTATTTCTATAATTGCTTTTGATAATGTTAGTTGTTGCTTTTAGGCTTGAGATGTATTGATTCAGTTAGATTGAGTGGCCTTTGCATCATCTTTCTCAGCACGTGTTCCTCTCTTTGCTAGGGCCTAGGACGGCTTACTTGGGGAGGGAGGGTGTTCTCCAGGGAGTGCCCTGGTGTATGACAGGGTTATAAGTCAGAGTGGGCCTTTAGACAGGCATGAGGAAGCTACGATGAAAAGAGGCTTTTTTCTGGTATCATGGCTGAGCACTTACAGCTTAAAGTGCCCGATCCATACCAGTGGCACAATGGATGTGCAGATTAGCAGATGTGTTCATCAAAATGATTTTAATGCTGCAAGAAACTGTTCATTCAGATTGGGGCTTTTGCCCAGATCTGCTCGAAAGACATTTTCTTTCAAGATTTTTCACAGGTTAAGAGAAGCAAGTTAACCTGCTTAACCTGTGAGGTGGAATCCATTAGCAGGCAAGGCAGGAGTCTTTGGATAAGAACACAGTATTGAACATATTGATTCACACAATGCTTATCTTCAATGGGAACCATCTGTGGTGTGTTCACGGCCCAGCTTCGTTGTGGTGTCTCCGAGTCAATCTGGGTGTTATTTAATAATGGCACAACAAGTCATAACATACAGCCATGCCCTTTGTCTCGCTGTTATTGCTTCCCACTGCAGTCACAAGCCATCACTAAGCAAAACTTACCAAAGACTGAACAATCCTGTGGCCTTAGGCCTGCCCCTGCTGAACTGAACGTTATATTCCTACTACACAGATAAGATTATATCACTCACTTTATTGGTCATCTGTCCGAAACTTTGTCAACCTTTATTTAATATTTTTTTAATGTTCTTTGTGAGTTGGTTCTTCTATGTTTTAAGACCTAGCCAGAAAATCCATCTTGATACTGACCCATAAGCAATTTGAGTACATTCTGACTAAGCCTAGAAATGTCAACTACTCTTCATGCGTCATCAGCCTGACATCTCAAGAGCCCCCTAATGCATCTTATTATGCGTTCTTTGAAATGCCCCGACACAACCGATCTAAGTTTATGTGAAGCTCTGGCTGATGAATAGAGATATTCACGGTGGCAAGGTTGTGCAACAAACTGTTGATTTATCTGTGTTGGCTGAATTGGTCCTTTGGTTCTTAACCTGTCTACATGAGGTTATGCAGCTAAACACTGAATTGATTATTTTTTTCTTTTTTAGAGCGTTACAATTCCCAGTTCATCTGAATGCAATTAGCCGACCCGTGGGTTACTTGCCATGGGTTTTTGAATCAACTCTCAAGTTCATTGCTGCTTTTCTGAGATCAGTGTAAACAGATGGCCTCCCTTTTTCCTGTTATTAAATCAAAAACTTACTGTTGTAAATTTCATTTGATGACAGTAATTTGATATTCCTAACTAAGTTCATCGTATTTGCTGGCTTTTGATTTGTTTTTTGCTAGAGGGGGATTTTTTTCTCCACATTTATTTTTTTGGTTTTGCATTGCCTGTTCCCCAGAGCTTCTTGGAGTATTATTTTACTATTGACCTCATCCTTGTATGTTCTAAACTCCACATATGTTCATATAAACAAACAAAAGAACTTCAGAATACTAATAAGAGAATTAAACACCATTACATGGTGTGTGGGAATATGTTACAAACTTTCTTAAGTGTAGGTCTGAAAATAGGCCAAGGTTAATAGCTCATCAACACAGTCTCATAGTATAACCTTTTTGAATGTGAGGAATCAAAATTCATCACATATGAAGCACTCTATGTTCCTGTATCACATCCCCTTTAAAAACAAACTCTTAATCAATAAAAGTGCAAAGGGCATAGTTAATCTACCCACCACCATTTTAGCTTCTGTGTGGAACATTAGTGAAGCCGGCGGCCATTTTGTTCCGCTGTTTGGCTCCTCTGAAAAGTGGCAGTCTGTGCATGGAGTTAATTAAGCCATAGTTTTAGAGCTTTAATTGATTGAATCATGGAGTCGTAAAAGAAATTGCGAAGCCCCGGAAGCCGAGTCTTACTGAATTAAAGCCATTGGCATCCTCTGCTGGTGAAAGGATATGGTAATAAGGCCGTCAATGCAATCAGATTTCGTTGTTTTTCAACGCTTTTTTAGCCGGGTGCTCTATTTTTCCCTCAAGGGGTCTTATTATACACTTCTGTAACACTACAGAGTTAGCGTGCAATGCACGCCGAGGGAAGGGAAACGACCCTCCCTCTGCAGTTCCCCTTAAATCCGTCCAAGCATCTGCCTTCTCTGACGTCTTGGAGCGAAGAGCAGTCCTTGTATGATTCATGAATGGCCCTAGATTTCCATACCCGATACGTGCATTGGCTGCCCTATTGGCCTTGCTAGCTCCCGTCCAGACTTAGCCTAACCGGTGTGAAACGTGTGAATATATGGTGTCCTGCAACATCACAGCTACTGATGTCCACACACACATGCAAACGGTGACATCAGTCTATTCAACATCCATGAATTGTAGAAGCAAATGGAGACCGTTGGATGTTCTTCTAATATATTTTGGGTACATTGGATATCATCTATATCGCTTTCTCCACCTGCTTTTTGTCGTTACTGACATATTTTTTCCTGACCCTATCTCTCCAGTTCTCCAATACAGGGAGGTAATGATGAGGAATGGAGTTATAATGCCAGTTGTTAAACCTCAGGCTCACAACAAATGTGCTTCTGAGACCCTGTATTTGTCTCTGAACGGATTAGGGCTTTGCTCTGGTAACCCTATATTTAATCTCACTCCAACCTCTGCCGGCAACTCTGTGTTGGCTACGATAACAAATACTATGTGATTTTGTCTTCTAATGCTTTTAACCGTTGGTGTTCCTTCACCATTGTATTGCCCTTCCCGGCCTATTTTTTCTGGTTTTAATTGAGGCGTTGCAATCGAAAATAGCAGAAGCTAGAGCACTTATCCGCGAAAGAGTATTAATCGAGTTGTCTATCAAATTAAAACTAAGTACAGGTTTTCAGTGTTAGCATGTTAGATGATATAGCTTGCTGCCTCGGCTGAAAGCCAAGTTTCAACCGCTCTGTCTTTTACAGCCCCTCTAATGTATTTTTTGATGAGCTTCTGTTGGGAATATTGTTTGATAGCCACACAAGCCTCTCCCACTGATGAGTTTTCTTCAAAGTGTGTTATGCAGGCTAGTACATCCTGATTTTAGAGAGCCCTTAGACTTTGTCAAATATAATTACTACATGACCCAAACCGGGTCATGTTTTCTAATCTCAGGGCCTATGTGGGCCTCTAAAATTCTTTGGTCAATGGCGAAAATGAATTAAGTTGTTGTATGTTGTTCTGCTAATATGTAAAAACCTTAGAAAAGCTCATTGATATCAAGTGCATTCCAACAGAGGCACACGTTTGTCAAGAGATTGACTTTTTTTATCTATCCCCTTACAATGTATTCCTGAGCAATCACATACGTTGGCATCTTCACTGCAGCAATCTATGACCCGATGGTCATCCAGAACACATGTCAGAAACCGCTGATGAGGAGAGTAGCTCTTATTTATATCCTTCCACTTCAAGTGGCAGTGACAACCTTTGAGCACTGATCAGGCTATAATGGCAGCTCGCTCCAAAGTGCCATAGATTATCTGGTTATTATTCTCAGAGAGCGAAGAAAGACGTAGAATGTTAATAAACTGCTGCCAGTCTGTAATAAATTATCAATGCGCATGAAAAATTCATCTCCAAATGCCTTTCACACTCTCCAAGTAGGCACCCAATTCACTTTTATCTTGTTAAAGGAAAAGTTTATTATAAGGGAAAATAACATGACTTGTTTTTCATTTTCCATTTCACATTCTTAGCAGTGGGTTAGTACCGAGATTGCTCCTATTATTGAGGACGTTCAGAGTGTGGATGCATAATTTGGTGCGACGATGCGGTCGCCCTCTCTCTCTAGCCTCAATAACTCAGGGACCAACTGCTATGACTGTCCTCCCTGGATGCCGCACCGCAGTAGAGCATATCAAATGTTGTTATTGCGGGCACCCTGCTTAGAACCCGTAAATTACCCGCTGATCTCCGGTCTCCTATTTCAATCTCTCTTCTTTTTTCTCTCGGTGTAAATTATACCCTAGTGGAGACAAATTGACGACAAGACCACATGGAGCACAACACACCTTCTGCTTCCATGTTTCCAGACAAAAGCTACAAAGTGTGGTGGTGATGGTGTTTTCTCCAGCGCCGGTCAATCTCCTCAGCAGATCAGGAGGTGGAAAAAAGGAAGCCGTGGAGGTCCGTAAACAACCGCGTATCAAATGGGAGGATCTCTGCTTTGCCCATTTTCATCTGCCATCACCGCAAAGGAGATTAAAAAACAACCAGTGAAGGTGACATGCGTGTGCACGCATGTCAGAGGCAGAATAAAGACGGCAATGCCCTTGCTGATTCTATCAGCGAGGGGGGGGGGGCTAGTCTTTACCTAAGCACATTGGAAGAGGACGGAGAGGGAGGCAGGGGGGGCAAGGCCGTAGGGTTGTGGGAGTGTGGGGTGAATATGGAGGGAACGCGGAGGGAACACAGCCTCATCTGCCCTCCTTGCGTGAGAACAGAAGTTCAACGAAACGCTGTTATCAGCCTCCCAACTGCTTTTCCCTTCCCCATCGATCTGCAGTGCTGGGCCATGCAAATGGACGCGCATAGCCCTGGGTGTTCCATCGTCAATGGAGAGTAATTATCTTCGGCAGCAACCGATATTGGATTGTTAAGCCTCGGGACAAGGTTGCCCGCCAGAGCCTCCCAACAGTCACTCACCTCTGCGGGCGTGAAGGCTGAGGGATGGATGAGCCTGGATGCTGGAGGGGCACCCGAGGCTAAGCTAGTTGTGTTAGCATTAGCATCTCTCATCTCTTTGTAGCCTGGCAGCAAAGCCCTTTCAAACCCACAGAAAATGTATCTTTAATGTGCCTGGCGGAGGGATTTTTATTTTTTGGGTACTATGCTGCCGAGATCAATCTGGACTGCTTTTTTTTCATGTTCAACAGAAACTTCCAGAAACATTTGTCACAAGGGTGCTTTGATGAGTGTAACATTTGAGGGGGTTAAAATGCGTTTGTTTGAGTCACCTGACAAGCGCCATACATGTAAATGATTTTCAAGTATAATTGCGGAGAGCTCAAGAAGGCATAGTCGTGAAAGTTCATTATAGTTCCTCAGAATTTATTTCTGCATAATACCCTATTGAGCATTTCGGTCTCATATCCTACCCAGCCCCACGTCACTAGAGCCCCATTGTTGCACAGACCTTTTCTTTAAGCTTGGTCTCCTGAGAGTCCTTCAAAGTGTCTGACATCCCCCGGCCTTCATCACAATAGCACTACTTGTGTTCTGAAGTATGCCAGTGCTCTAAATAGATGACATAGAATTGTTGTTCCTATTGAATGATGGGCACCATTGAACAAGGTACTCATTCTTACGTTGTTGGTCTCAGCTACTCGAGCCCTTATAATGAATAAATCATATATTCCGCAAGGCACTCTGTAGATAGAGATGACATTGTACGTGGAAATAAAATGGAATAAAACATGACTCCATTTTGTTGCGGATGTGGCAGCCTATGTTGTACTTATCCACTAGAATCTGCCAGGATTTACAATGATGGAGGGGTTTGGAGTGATGCTGTCCTGCGCCTCTACACAAGGGATACAGATGGGCATTAGCATTTGAAAACATCGGTGGTATTGGCTACTACTGGGAATTCTATCATTAAAAATAAAAATAATGATCAAAATAATTAACCTATATTGTGTTAACATGGGTATAGGTTACATACCCACGATAAAAATAAAGTCGAAACCTTGTTAATGCTCTCAACAAAATTTGACACTCACTCTGCCCCCTAACTAAAACGTAATGACATCAGCCCCCTTTCTGTTTTCATTGGAAATGAGAGATTGCACACTTTTAACGACGATCTCTCAAATAACCGGGAAAATATGCGTTAAGTGCTGATACGCCACAGACAACCCGTGTTCCCTAAGACTTTTTTATGGCATCGTAATTCATTCTCCGAGCGCGTTGCCAGCATGAGCATTTCCTGTCAACATCTGATCCGGGCTCAACCTGTCACCATCCACGCTTCTGCCGTCTTCTCCTTTTACCGCACCGCCATCACGCCTATTCTGGGATGCGGGGCTGGTGGTGTTGGAAGGGGGAACATCGCTAGCTCGGCATGTGGACGCACTGGAATAGCGGATGCTATTTAGACCCCAGAGGGGGCGAGAGATTTGGACCTGGGTGCTTTGGATCCACTCAGTCACTGCGGGGCTTACCTGAGATTAAGTGTTCTGCTGGCCCAGTCCGGCAGCATTAGCAGCCTACTGTTGAATGGACACGCTGGCTGTTAGCGTGCTGAGGGACTGCAAAAGCGTATGCGGCCCTTCCCCAGGGGTGATGTCGTGGTTAAGACACCAACCTCTAGAATGACATCCCTTCCCCCCCTCCCTTGGTGGTTTAAGATTGATTTCTGCCACACCCAACCCTCTTGTCGTTTAAGCTTTTAAAGTTAAAACATGGTGGAAACTAATTTACTCCAACCCTTCTTTCTTTATGGTTCCAAGACGTTGAGGGTAGCATATATAGCTCATACTGTTTTTGTTTCTAGTCTCTGTATCTGTGGTTTCCAAGAATTCCCTACTGCAACATCTGCTTTAGTGTTCCGTACTCAGGTTCAGTTACGTGTTATGGACACTTTTGACCTTTGGTGAGCCATTATTTTACTAAACCATGGAGCTTTACTCAACTGACACAAGGTCCACTTTAATGTGCGAATCTTTATCCTATTTGTGTGTGTGTGTGCATGTGCGTGTTTCTAAGTGTGTGTGTGTGTGTGTGTGTGTGTGTGCGTGTGCGTGTGTTTGTGTGTGTCTGTGTCTGTGTGGATATGTAAAAATGTGCAGACAGTGTTTTCTTTTTAAAGTGGAAGTATGTAGGCTTCTGAATGACCCTTAATTACAACCAGCTTGGAAATAATTACAAGTCTTGCATTCTTAGCGCATAACCCACGAACCGCTTTCTTTGACAAGATTAGGGCTTA
This sequence comes from Pollachius pollachius, assembly GCF_949987615.1. Taxonomy (NCBI): domain Eukaryota; kingdom Metazoa; phylum Chordata; class Actinopteri; order Gadiformes; family Gadidae; genus Pollachius; species Pollachius pollachius. The sequence goes on along the minus strand of NC_136934.1, from coordinate 8,759,762 downwards.
ACCTATGCAAAAATGGACGGCTGGTTTATTGGACGCAGCGGCATGGGGTATTATTTATTCATTTGCAATACTGTATTTATGGTGCCGGGTGAATGTGATTTGTTTCACCAACAGCGTGGCGGTCTGCCATACGACCCGTGTTATACCACACTGCAGAGAGTAAATACCATGTCTTCCACATGTCTGCGGACCAGAGTGGTGAAGGAGGAGGGGCCCATAGAATTTTTGCTCTGGCCTAAGGGGCTAAACCATGGGGCTAACCTTCTATGACCCATAAAAAGGTTGCCCTTAAACACTAGGAGATTTCTCCTCTTAAAACACATATTAAGAACAACATCTTCACCGTGGAAGAGGGGCAGACGGATGGTAATGGACAGGACAGATGCCAATCCCTATTCCCCGGGACATTGTTAGAATGAGTTAGAGGCAATCAGGTTTCACACAGGAGGGGAGGATAGGGGGAATGTTATTGTTGAGGCCTATAGGTTCCCTCCCTAAATCAAGAACAGAGCCGGAAGAGTATAGCTCTGTGTATTTTTTAAATAAATCATAAGAATAAATGCTAATGACACGTATACTACTAATATCAGAAAATACTTGATGATATACCCTATGCTAATACCGTATACTAATACAGTGATAACCATAGCAATAATAATGTGTGTTATAATATGAATACAATAATAATAATACATTGCATTTTGAATTGCCATGAGCTTGTTTCCCTTTATTAGAATATATATGCATACATTCTCAAATTGCGTAAATATATTCATTTAGTTGACAAAAAAAATGGTTTCACTAATGGAAACAGAAAAACAAATCGAATCAAGCCCTCATACATTGATTGCTCTGGTCTTGTCCTGTCCTCGTTTTGAACACCAGCTCAGGCATAGACCCCCCCCCCCCCCCCCCCCCCCCCCACCCACCCCCCTCACCACACACACACACATGCGCACGCGCGCGCGCACGCACACACACACACACACACACACACACACACACACAGAAGTAGCTTGCCGACGCGCAGCCTGCAAATGTAGAGCGCTACAGCGCAGCCTAGTCTTTCTTGTGCAGGGAGAGGATGTCGAAGCGGAGCGGAGCGCGTTGCGATTTTCGGGACTTGATGTCTAATATAACGTGCCAGGATATTGTGGATACCGTTTGTTGACGTTATTAACGCAGTCGAAAGAACAAGAACGACCCTGGATATCTATTTCGTTACGTTTTTGCTCGCTATCGGCCGATATTTGGGAATCTATTGTGAACCGATCTGTCATCTGCGCTTTCAAATGGCACGGAATCCTATCAGCGGTTTTTAGGCTTGACAAAGATCCACTGTTTGTTCTCCGTGCTTCGAACAAGCGAGGAACATGTCCGAGACTGAAGTCCGAGCAAGGTAAACGTCTTTGTTGGAAACAGAACTTTAATGAAATAGAAAACTGTGGAAACATTTCTGCAGTCTTTCCCATTGCCTGACAGCTTTCCCGCGGCAGACGGAGAATCACTCAGTGTAATGTTTTGTTATAACATGTTATATGTTGTAATAGTGGCTTTATGCTGATAAACGGGTCCAACCTCTGACATTTAGCCTTTCCTCATTCGAGTAGTCAAACACAAAATGATCTGTTGAGTATTTATGCAAAGATATTTTTTTTATCATCTGGTTATTTAGATGTCCAACACACACGACGATCTCTGCGCATTTCCTTAGGTGAGGTTACAAAATCTGAACAATGTCGTATCTTTGCTTAGACCTCGCTCGTGTGAAATAGGTGATTAAAAAGTATACATTTCATTCACTGCTGCTAACTAGGAATTGTGTGTGTGTGTGTGTGTGTGTGTGTGTGTGTGTGCGTGTGTGCGCGCGCGTGCGTGCGGCAGCGCGCGCGTGTGTGTGTGGGGGGGGTGTCTTATTTTTCGGTCTTTTTTCTTATTTCATTTTAATTCTGGCAAGGTAGGACATGCTGCATGGGTTTTTAACTTAATCTCTAGCTCCGTCTAGATCCTAACAAGGAAATGGTAACGCATGCATGTCCCGTGTCCGACTTTCCATCAGCACGGGAGGAGCGGTTTAATTGGGTTTTGTTCTTAATATAGCTCGCGAAAATTTTCACGATAAAGGTTTGGTTGTTTGTATGAACACGTTACGCTCAGAGTGTGTCATTTCATCCCCAAGTGTGTCGTTAAAAGCTTAAAATAAAGTGCGTACACTAAGTGTCGTATATGTTTTAAACGTTTAGTACTAGATTAAATATGCTTTTATATATATATATATATATATATATATATATATATATATATATATATATATATATATATTTATATATTCCGTTATTTATGATGTATCTCTTTATTGTTATGCTTAATGCTAATTCAATAATTTGTAATGAAAGGCTTTTATACTAGACTTATTTGAATATATAGAATAATAGATACATTCTGAAACAACCACTAGTGTAAGTAAGATTCATTACACAGAGTTATAGATTAATTTCAACTGGTAAATATATCAAGCTGCTATATTTCAAGCAGTTTAACTGTGGTGCTTAAGCCCAAAGCACATCGAATAAATCTTGTTTTTGTTTAAAATTATGCTATGGTTCAACTAGCCAGTAAAAAAATAAAAATCCAATGTATCTCTATATTTAGTATTACATTTTATGTCTGGGTTTTTTAAGAACACATGACATTGTAATTTTACGGGCGTATAGCCTACTCACTCCCTCACCCCCAAACACCTTCACCTCCTACACATTCAAATATGTATCTTTTGACGCTCCCTACTACCTATCAGTAATCTAGTGCAGATGGGGCTCTGGAATTAGCTTGCAAAAAGCCTCTCTTATTCCTATCTTCAAAAGCCCATTTATCTCTAGCGGAAAGCCGATAAGAGGCAGGCCTGCTTGGCAAGCGTGATAAGGGGGTGAAAATCCTCCGGCGTTTGGTAATGTAAGAGTTGAGGCAGATCACAGCTGGAGGACACACAGTGAACCCAGCATCACAAGACTAATACCTTGTGCCCCCTGAAGCCTGGATAGAGGATAGGGGAGAAAACACATATATGGAGATTTATTCTGGATGCACTCATGAATTCACAACTGAACTAAATGAAGCAAAGATGCAAGGCAATGCTTTAAATGTCCCGATATGTGCTACAGTGTCACAGAAAATACCGGAATTATAATGTGGACGTTTTCTTTCCCTGACTGAACTACTCACACGAGAATGTATGAATCAATCTCTGAATAACTGAAATATTCACTCAATAATTATATTTTTAAGCTCCCTTTTTATGGTAGTAAGAATGGCTGAAATCCTAACTGAAAGATGTGAGGCTTGAATGTGGATTTCATCAAAATGGTTATAGCGGTGCAAAAAACGCTAAAATCTGGCTACCCAGTTTACATGCTAGCCAAAACCAGGTAGCATTGCAGAACACATTTTCCCATCTCTACCCTGTGCTCCTCATGGCGTGAAGTGAAGACTGAAAAGCATCGTGCCTATAGTTGTTCGGTACGGCTGCTCTACTGCGGTGAAGTGGAGTAGCATTTCCCAAGTGCTAAATCCTTGCTTTCTGTCCCTTTTGTAAAGCCATCGCTGCAATTATACCACCCATAAAGCACTACACACTGGGTTGAACACAGCCTGTGTATAAAAATAATGGGCAGCATTATTTAAGATAATATATGAGGCGGGTTCGGAATGGTCTGTGGGAAGGAAGCTACCACCCCTTACAAGTTACGAGCCACAAGTGATGAGGATTTTTTCCGGGACCATGTCATTACTATATAACAAATGACACATCTCGTATGTTGTTATTCATACTTCAAGGACGCTCCCCAAGCTGCACTTGTGGCTCCACAGTGGGGTTTGTAGAATTTATGGCAGTCCCCGTGGCACTCGGATTCTACATCTTAATCCTGGCAAGGGACCCGGCCGTAAAGCACTGTGTTTTGCAACAAAATCTTAAGGAGACGGTGAGGAAATAAAAAAGACGAAAAACAGCGAGCGGCAAGGCTTTTTGGCATGCTCGGCTTTTAATGCACACTGCAGAGATGTCTCTGTTTCTACCGTTTAAGTTATAAATAACGCAGAGGGCTGCACAAGGCCAGAGGCTGTAAAGGGACAGGGGAGGTGTTGGCAAAACAAAATGAATTCTTCCCCCTCCTCATTCGTCATCGCGTGGCAGCCCCTTTAGAGCCGGCTGCGTTATTAACTGTCCTGAACAGTGGGGGATTTATGTGCAGATCCAAATGGAAGTGACCAGTGACCTTTCCCGTGGCGTTAGCCAGCTCTCAAACTGCCAGACAATAGAGTGCTTCAACAATGAGCCAAAGCCTCTATGTCCCCTCATCCCTTCCTATCTGATGTCATTTCCTAAATGTGGGCATCTGCCTGCTGGAGAGAAGAGAGACCCCTCAGCTTATGTCCTCTTCTTTTTTCCCATTTTTTCCCCTCTTCTCTTGCTCAGCCTGAAAAGGTCAATGGTTTGCACCACAATGCACATGACTGAGGCCTTTCGATAGCCTCCAGGTACCAGGGGGAAGTCATAGTTCAGCCAGTCACTCAGTCAGTGGGTAATGTGCGCTTCATGCGTACGGCTCAGACTGATGAGCTCTCCGCAAAGTGCTGCTGAGTAACACGGTGCCTGGCGGTGGCTGTGGAGGAGGTGGAGGTCACAGTGCGAGGCCACAGCGCTGCTAGGAACATCACCCCGCATTATTATTATTATCATCGTTGTTGTTCTCGCCGTCTCCATTCCCCCCCCCCCCCATCTCATTCCGAGCACCGACTGGGTCCGGCTGGCCGCTGCGTTTTTCACAAGAGCCTCTTGCTTTAATTGGGAAACTGAAGCCCTCCTTTGATGCACAACTAGTGGGTATCTGTCGCTCTCAGAGCACTCATTGGAAGCCATTTCAAGGAGAGGTGCAGGCACTTGAGTAAATTCCCCGTCTTCAAGCAGCCGACCAGGGTCAACCTGTAATTTGGGCAGCTGCATCTTCGCTCCCTGGTTGCTCATCACCTCTCCCCCCCCCCCCCCCCATCTCCTCCTGCCCTACACCCCGTCCTGCCGCGGCGCTCCCCTTCCCTTAACGGCGCTTCCCCGGGAGCGAGCCGTGTCTTTTGTTACCTTTATGAGGCGTAATTAAACGTGCACGCCGAGGCACAGTGTTTGAGCAGGGACCCCAGGCGTGCCATTAGCCAGATGTGGCTGCTCAGCCCTTAATGACGGAGAGGAGCAGGGGCGGAGAAGACGAGCCCGGGAGTCCTTCATCACGACATCCCGAGGTGTCGCGTGGGCCTAATTGCCCCATCGTTTTGTGTTCCTTGTGAGGCCCCCCCCCCCACACCCCTTGTGACACCTTGCTTTATGCATTCATTACGTGGCCTCGCAGGACCGTCATGGCCGCCGTGCTCATGTATAACCGTTGCTGGCGGTGGCGGCGGCGGTGGTGGTGGTGTGCGCTGCGCTGCAAGAGAGGCTGTAGCTGTTGCTAGGCGAGTGTTGTGGAGGAGGGGAGTGTAATTCTTAACACCTTTTGTTGTGAAGATGGCACGCGAGCGGGCCAGGCAGTACACCGTGTTGCGCATTTATGGCGTGCATCTAATCAGCGAGAGTCGCACTGTTTAATGCTGTGAGGCACGCATGAATGTGATGCCATGCGATGAAAATGCATTACGAGGGAGATCGACGTAATGCATGGGTGTAAATAATAAAAAAAAAGAAGGAAGGCTTCCATTTAATTTTTCATTAGAGGCTGTCGAGGTCTGTCAGGTTTTGTCATTAGTGCCGGGAATTGATAGGTCTCTCCTAGATAGAACGACTAGTGTGGGGGGAAAAAACTGATTTTCTAGAAATCTACCTGCTCGTCTCTCTGTGCCTGGGGGCTTTGGAAGCACTAACGGAGACGACTGACAAACACTGAGTGATCGGCTCAGATTCGCACAGCGTTTCCTTCCAGCCTTGCCTGGAACCTCACCGCGAAGAGTTCTCATATTTCCCGCTAAGCCCTTTCACTTGCAGTGTATTAAAGCCTCCCCGCCTTTTAATCCAGCCTGCGTGTTTTCCCCCCCTTAGTAAGCAGATTTGCGTGGGGAGCTTTAATTAAATGCGTCTTCTTCCGAGACGCGGATGTGTCGGTGTGGTCGGTGTGTATTCTCGGGAGCGCCGGCCGGCTGGTGGTGGTGGGGGGTGGGGTGGAGGTGGTGGGTGGAGCGCGGTGGGGTGGTCCTACATACCAAACATACGGCACTCTTGCTTGAAAGCAGGCCCCTTCGTTAGTGAGGAACTGACGAGCTGCCGCTCACATTAGGGTAATTAACACCGCCACAGATTGTGGAACAGCTGTGCAATTTAACACTGTGGCAACACCATCGACTCAAGAGACTCCGCAAACAGAGGTCGACTCTGGTGTAGATCCAGAGCCTGCCTCGCCCCCCCCCGATCTCTGCTCCTCTCGTTGGCTCAACACAATATATATATAGAGATTTGAGATATAGATATACTGAACATAAGCCGAGGACTTGTATATATGTATCTATATATATATTATATACCCTAACTAATCCAAATTGTAACACCACAATGTTCTATTATGAGGAAAGTAAAAACAGACTTTAGTATTTGACTTTTTTCTATTTTGACGCTTGATGACATGTCCATGGCTTGTTGATCATTCAAGCACCTCCTTTCTTCTCCTGCTCTCTCGGGTGCGTGTGTTATTACATTTCACAGATACTCTCGATGTTCTGGCTCTTTTTGTTTCCTTGGCGGGTCAGCTTGGTTCCTATCCACGCAATGAACTGGTCTACTCAAAAGGCTCTTTTGGGGCTAGTCATCAACGTCCGTCTGTCTGTCAGTATCTTGTTGTGGAGCCAAAATTGACCGTGTGTAAAGGCCCTACTTTCGCCCCTGTGTAATTTAAGTCCCCTTTCATCTTGCTTCTCTTGGCAATGACCTGCTTGCCCCCACAAAACCAAATTATATGTGAGAAGCAATTAAAGTGTCCCACTCTCTTTTTTTTTCCTTTGCTGTTGTTTCTTTTTGATTACAGTTAATGGATACCATTCCAACCTCCACTTTTATACCCCATGTTTCTTATTTACGCTGATCCTCAACATCTGGTTTTGGGTTTACCCATCAGAGAGCAGCAAGAGTGCGGTGGCGAAATGTGCTTGTACACACAGAGTTTAAACTCAAGTTATTTTCTACGGGCTCCAAGCTAATAATTATGGAGCAAAACACACGCATCAAGTAGGATTTGACTCATGTGATGCAAAACTTTGACAGCGGTGTACTTAAGGGGACATTTATGATGCAGGGAAACTGTTTTCTTTTGTTTTTCTGCTGTGGTAGAAGTTTAATCCTCAGGCTTGCCGTCTGTTACATAAGACTTATTGTCTCGTGTTTGATTTGATTAGTATATTTACCTGTGTGCGTGTGTGTGTGCGTCCGTGCGCCAAAGAATCTACTTTTCCACCCAATATAAGAGCCGAGGGAACCGGCTCAGCTAGGCTGTGCCAGTTTTGACAAGAGATATTTACTTCCCATCTCCTCAGGTCCTCTGCCACCATCATCAACCACGGCTCACTGACTGAGCGGGGCACAGAGGCAATGCAACAATAATAATGTGCGAAATGTCTATCCGGGGTACCGCCATGGCGAGGGCCAATGAAAAGTGAGGCTGGCAGGCAGCTTCTACAATGTACTCTGGGAGGATGGGCCATGTCCCGACGGGCCTGTCATTTATTTATTTATCTGCAGTGTCTTGAGAAGAGATGGTGGAGGCTTTGCTCTGCCAGGGGCGGCTGGCCTGGCTCTTGAGGGACAGGGAATATAATTGGGCTGCTCTTCTACCCTTGGCTATGGCACAAATAACACATTTCTCTCCTGCCCACGCTTCCTCCCCCGTCGCTCGCAGACGTACGATAGGAGATGAGATGGCGCAGGCCTTTCAGGCTCTTCGAATGGACGACCCTAAACAAGACTTGTCACTTGTGCTTACAGTGGCATTTATTTGATCAGATGAGATATCTCTTTCCAAACCCCCATGCCACCACCGCCCCCACCACCTTCCCCACAGCCCCGTTGGCCTACGACCGCCACTCTCTCTCTGGGGCTCGGGCTAATGTAATGGCAGGGAGCTGCTGGATGTTATTTGGCCGGGGCTATCCTTGAGTATCGCTGTGCAAGGCGAATGACATTGCTGCTGGGGACAGCCCACCTGTTAGCGATTGGGAGGGGTGGAGGTGGACAGAACAAGTGTTATCTGTCAGAGGAACAGGTTTAAAGGCTTTCCCAGTGGGGTGCCATGGGGGGCCGTGGCGGTGGAAGAGTGCAGTGAGGGGTATTTCCATTTGCCCATCAACACCGTGTAACCCCACACATGTCAACCACCGCCTCCACTGCCACATTCTCCAGGGTTTTCAGTTCACGGTACCGCAGCATTCGCTCAGTTAGCGTGATTCCACGGGGACTGCTACCACAGTATCTGTTTGAAGAGCCAGCAGGGGATTAGGAAGGATATAAAGTAAAGAGGTTTGTATTTTGATGCCAGAGGAGAGGCGGGGGCCGTGGCCGGGAGCGGGGGGGGGGGGGGGTCATGTAAGCAGAGCACCATGTTGAGGTCCCTCCGGTGCATCTGTCGGACTCCTCTAATTGCGTGTGGAGGTATCGATCTGTGGCGTGTCAGGAGGGGACTGGACTCGGTGGCCCGCATCCCCCAAACATAGTCACCCCGCTGGGGCCCTGTCAATCACAGGGGTGGGTGGGGGTCTCGGTGCGGAACAGAGTCTTGGAGCAGAGGGCAGACGCAGCGCAGAAGAGCATGACAGTTCTTAAAATATACACTGTGTGTGTGTCAGTGTGTGTGTGTGTGTGTGCGCGCGTGTCAGTCAATCAACTCCACAGGAATTGGTAACCAACTCCCTGCTGAAAATTGCAGAGTTCAAGCCCTAAAACAAAATTATAAAAATATATATAAAAGTAACTATCTTTGTAAAGTGCAGCTCTTGACACTCCCTTCTTCTAATTCTGCCCACATTGGTCGTGGCTCCTTCGATGGCTGTGCCTCCTAATAATCCCAGGCTGGCTCTAAGGACTGTTTTTGTCGAAGAATAACAGCAGCAGCAGTATAAAGAGCACATGCCTCGGAGCGAGACTCGCCCACCCACAACCTCTCCTCTTCCTCGGCCTGCTGTGCTCAGCCTAACGGCTTTTAACACTTGATTAAACCTCCTTTTCTCGACTAAAGCTTGTGAACAGCAGGGAAAGGAAAAAAAAGAGAGAAAGAGGGGTAGGGGGTTTACAGCGAAGATAATTCAGAGACAGATGAGGCTGTTGGAAAGCTGTTGTACAGTTTTTTTTCTTCTTCCTTGGTTCTTCTTCTTGGGTTCTTTGCCACAACATCAGGATGTGGGTCCTGTGTGACAGGGCTTTAGGATCCTCTTGCTGGATTATCCTCCTATTTCCACCAGGGACTCTGTCTACAATAGCCTCTAGCATCCCAGCAGCATAAGGCCTCTTTAATGTCGACAGACATGATATGCAAACACTGCTCTGAATAACAGTCCCCCCCCACCTCCACCCCCCTAACTTCCAATCAGCATGGTTCCTCTTTTGCTGAGTAGTAAATGGCAGATGAAGCCCCTATCCTGGGCCCACTAATCCCAGGATTTTCCTCAAATGTGAGAAAGGGCCTCTTTTTGAGTGCAAGAGCGGCTCCCATCTGTCAACGTATCACTTATTCAAACCCAGACAGGAGTAACCCGAACCGGGCTTGGACGGTTTCGGGAAGGCTCATGTTTGTGTTGACAGTTGGCACCGGAAGCAAAACGTTGTCTTAAAAAGTGGCTGTGGAATTCAAGGACGAATGTAAAATTCAACCAATGAAATGAATTGCATCGGAATCACTGAGAAATTTTAACTGAAGAAGCCTTCCTGTTTTAAATGGAGGAAGCGTCTGCACATCACAGACATAGTTTGAGACTATAAAAGGAAAAGCTTTTTTATTGACTGGAAAGGGCTTTGTTAAGGCGATCAGTGCTGCAGTGATGAGCTGTTTAACCTTGCCTCTTCCCATACAACATGAACAAAAATCAATGCGGTGCATAATGTACACACTCCAGTAACCTTGCTTGAGCCAAGGCACAGGAAGTGAAAGAGATTGGCCTCGCGCTTGTGGCTCAGTGTCCTTTTAGTTCTTTGCCCAACGGGTTCACCGCAAGAGCAAGACAAACAAAGCTTTTAACCAGCGACACAATATTCATCGCTGCCATCACCAGCAGCCCCCAGAAAGAGCATGGCTGCCGCGGGGAATATGCCTGACCTGTTGTTGTTTTCTCTGCCCATGAATAATTGAATGGGTGGCATGTAAGACAAAGTTACATTTACTTGCTTCATTATATTTTAATCCAAATCGAGTGTTTCCCAGTGCACACTTGGCACGTACGGCTTTTTTAATGGTGCTCTCTGCAAGGGGTTTGCTTGTAAATCTGCTAGTAGCCATATCAAACAGATCTGCTTCTCCGATCCCTCCTCCTCCTCTTCATCAGCCTGCAGTGTGATTTGTTTAGTGATGGATGCCAGATCAAATTCCTTCCCAGGTGCTACATTATAATCAGAAATAACTGCCTCAGGGTTTATGTTAAGTTCACCGAGGCCTGTAGAAAAGCAGCCAAAGATGTTAGTAATTTAGGTTCTCCAGCAACAAGGAATGGCAATTCTGCGTTTAGATGTTTTAATAGCGTAATGACAAGCCACGAACGGAAGGTCATTATGAGGGCAAAAACAAGAACAATGTCCTATTGGGAACTTCCTGTTAGTTAAATGGTTCTCCATTATGTATTGATGTAGCGACCCCTGACACGTTGTCTAGTACTCATTTCATAGTATGCCTGCACCCGCGGGTGCCGACAAATAATACCTTATCTGTCCTCCACAATGTTACATCCGATACTTCCATGGTTGTCATAAGAGCTGGTCATGCGTCTCAATGCTGGCAGGGGGCAGGGGGCGGCGTAGTACTCAGTAAGTGTGAAGTCTAAAACCCATAAGCTCTCTCACAAGGCCTCTGCAGTTGTCGAACTGCCGTTAAAACCGGCTTGAGCTGGATCCTGGCAAAGGATCACCGTTAGCATTTCCCCCACACCCTCCCCGACCACCGCCTCCTGGCAGAATGTCTTGGCTATATGTCATCGTGTTTATTTATACATGCCAACCTTCCTCATAAAGTAACACATCTGGGCGGCCAATGACAGAAGAGCTGGAGCGTCCTGTCGCGCCGTTAAAGAGATGAATGGGTGGGGCTCGCTGGTCAAGCCAGGCTCCCGTCTCCTCGTAAAAAAAAAAAGGGCTCCTGTTACATGCCGGGCGTCTGGAACCTGTCATGTATTGGCGTAAAGGAATAAAGACATCAATAAAAGTCACAGCGCCGGGCTAAATAAATGATGCATGGCTGCAGCCGCAGCCACACAGGGTGGCATGCCCTGTCGCATGCTTTTAGCCCCCTGGACATCACTCGCCTTAATGCCGCTACCACACTCCTATCATCGGCTTAGCTGCAGCGTCATCTGCAGCCATTACCATTCACAGCCAACCATGGCGTCCCCCTTGACCCTCCTCCCACCACCGCTGGCAGGCGGATTGAACTTCTATCCACTGTGAAGATGCAACAATTAACGCTGACACCAGAAGGGAGAGTGACCCCCGAGACCCCCGTCTTTTCCTCCCCTCTATTTATAAGGCCAGTTGAGCGGTGGAGGTATTTATTTGGGGGCTGCGGGGTGCAGTTGGGGCGTTGGGGCGTTGGGTGAGGCATGTATACAGGGCTCAAGGGAGAGGCTTGGGTTCCAGTTCCCGGTAATCCGATGCAGGGTGTCCGTTTTAACGTGCCTTGTCCCTTTCCAACCGGACCAGGGTGGCTTAGGGCGTCTGAGCCAGCTTAATATAGTGCAGCCTCTGTTGGTTTGTGCTACCAAGATGGTTTCAGTGATTGGTATGGTCGTTCAGTAGCAGCGGGGGATTTTGGCAGAGGTAGCAATCCCGGCTTTGTCCTTGGATCCTCGTCCAGAGAGTCGGAACAATGTGAGGATACGATTGGTACAGCCAATCAATTTCGCAATGCATTGTGCTATTCTAAACACAGCAATATATTGTAATTTTGAAATCATTGGCATACATTTACATAAAATACTAAAACGAATAGAAGGATTTCGCACAATATGACAAACAAAACGGACAATTGTGATATAATGGTAATATAATAGAATTCCCATAATGTCCGTCTGTCCGGATTTTTGTTTGATTTAAATAGATATGTTGAGTCGTAATTCAGCACAAGCCAAGCACACAGGGAGGCGTGAATGTTAGCGGTCATTCAGTACAGGGTCTAGGATCCGCGGTGTAGAAATGACATCATATGACCGGCCTGGCCAGCTCCCACCGCTGTGCGCACAACATTAATTGTGTTCGAAGGGTTGAGGGGGTAGAAATGATGCGCATAACTCAAAATTCACTGACGTGGTTCGAGGTGAGACAGGTCTCTGGCCACGAATTTTTTCCTCTCATTAAAGGAGTCTGTGCCCACAGGACAGGCCAACGAATGCCGACCACACACTTCTTGAAAAGCCAGCTCTGGCATTTTCTTTTTTCGGTTGCATGCTGTCTTTCACGGCAGGTGTGTTTCTGTGTGTGTGTGTGTGTGTGTGTGTGTGTGTGTGTGTGTGTGTGTGTGCGTGGGCGTGGGCGTGGGCGTGGGCGTGGGCGTGTGTGTGGGCGTGGGCGTGTGTTGGTTGACGCGAAGGAAATGGTCGCACAGCCCAGGCACTCTTTCATGAGAATTCTCCATAGTCAAAAGCATCGCATAGACATGAGAAATAGGGAAGAGAAGGACAAAGATGAAGCCTGCTTAGCCCGAGGTAGGTTATGCCTCACCTACATGTTGTTTGGATTCCCAAAAAACAAAACAAAAACACAATGGAGTTCAATGGGAGTCTTTTTTTATCGAGCAGCACTTACAGACACCTTTCCTTTAACAAGCTGCAGTGAGAGGGTAGTGCACCAGCCGAGTTTGCCTGAAGCTCTCTGCAGGGCAATTATGTCACAGTGGGGCCAGTCAGGATGATGTGTATCTCTCTGTGTTAGCAGAGGGAGCTCCACACTGCAGCAACGGAGAGGAATATTATTATCTGCACTAGGACCCTCTCCACAGCAACAGTGATGCTGCTGCTGCTGCTGCATCGTTAAGATCTGCCAGTCTCTTATCTCCGTAGCCTCTCAGACAATAGCATCCCCATAGGCCCAGCCCCTTTTTAAAAACCATCCTCCACCTGGTGAGCTGTCAGGCTGGGGGGGGGGTGGACACAGGGACAGTGCCGTTTTCTGTGACTCATCCTCCATCGGAGGAAATAATCTGTGGGTGCCCAGAAGTAGGGGGTGGTGGTGGAGGCGGTGATGGGGGGGGTTCGGTCATGGCTGTCGACCAGCCAATCGGGGAGCCGCCAGCCGTGTCTTAAAGCCGTATCTGCCATCTCTAGCGCCGCCGAGCAGCCGGGGAGCGGCCCGCTGGCGGCGTTGCGATGGCTATCGGCGCGGCGGAGTAATGAAGAACAGCCTTCTGATTCCACCGGGAGATTACCTGAGGGCCTTATCGCGGCCGCCACCCGGCCTGACATTACAGGCAGGGAGAGACCCAGAGAGTGTGTGTGTGTGTGTGTGTCTGCGAGAGAGAGAGAGATTGAAGGCTGCACCCCTTTCCACGCTGCTATCTGCTGCTTCCTTTGTCTCACCTCCCCCCCGCGCATCCCACAGCCGTGGTCTTTGGCGAGGAGGACTTCATCAAAAACGCCACACCGGCCACGGCCTGGGTTGACCCTTATCTTACCTTTAGAGAGATATTGCTGCTGCTACTACTACTTCCCTATAATCAAAACCCCACCCAGCCCCTCCACCTCTTCCACCCCCTGGTTGCTTACACACAGGTGCTGGGGGAACCGTGTGTTTGTGTGTGTGTGTGTGTGCTTTCCTTTACGCCACCCAAGCACCACATCCGGCACACATTAATTGAGTTAAATGGGCAGCGATGGACGAGATGATTTGTCTGTCGGGCTTTTATCGCTGCAATTTAGACTGTAGCTCATTGAATTATGCTGCTTAATGAGGGCTTTCTGCAGGCGCGCCGTCTCTACGGACATTAACGCACGCAGGTTCATTTCACCGGGTAGCAGGGGACGAAGCGCGCCCTAATTCACCGAGAATTTCCGCAGGATAATCATCTGAAAGCTTTTCGTGTACGCCGAGAGTCTAGTCCGTGTTTATTTTTGTTTTCGGTGTTCTCTCTGTTCTGTATGCTGTTGTGTTTGGTGTTATTTTCGGTTCCTTTCCTTCCTTGGTTTTTCTCTGTAACGGACCAGGTTGCATTGTATCTTCCACCTCCTTCTCCTCTTCCTCCTGCTCGATGTGGTGCGTGCCTCTGTACCTCCCGACCCCCCCATCTAATTTGCAGGCTAACCTGACAGTGGCAGCCATGATAAGGGCCAGCAACGGCTGCCACTCCTCCCTCCCCCTCTCTGTCCCACCAGTGCTTGGAGGGGAGGTGGGAGGAAGAGGGAGGGAGGGAGACGAGCTGGGGACATGGAGACCATGGCTAATATTTTACACAGAGCTCAAGGCCCCTCACGGCATTCGTTTTTAACTGCCTCTGTTGCTAGGGAAGGAGACAGGCACGCACGCGCGCACACACACACACACACACACACACACACACACACACACACACACACACACACTCACACACATGCACACGCACAGACGCGTCGCAAGATGGCTGTGAAAATGGCAGGGCTTAGGGCTATGTAAAGAGGTGTCTGTGTGTGTGTGTGTGTGTGTGTGTGTGTGTGTGTGTGTGTGTGTGTGTGTGTGTGTGTGTGTGTGTGTGTGTGTGTGTGTGTGTGTGTGTGTGCCGAATGCGTCAGCCTCCCCTTGTATCTGTGCCGGCGTGTCACACACACGCCGGCACAGATACACGGCAGCCTGCCGCATTCTGCACGGTAACTATGGAATGCCTTCCCATCTCGGTGATGCCTCTGGTCGCAGGCGGATTTCTGCTCGTTGACAGTTGCGTGGGAGGTTCGGGGGAGAGGAGGGAGGCGAGCTCTGGGCTGGAGGGATGTGGAGTTTGGGTGTGGGGGGGGGCGGGGGGGAGTGGGAGTCGAGGGCTACCACACCACAGCCCCCGCTGGCCCCCACACCTGTTCTGACAAGGTGTGGAGGGATGGAGGCGTAATGTGGGGTAGGGGCTCCCCGCCGCCGCTAGCGCACACGTCTCGCCATGGGAGGGCGGGGGCTGATAATAAAGCACCGCTCTGGAGGTCATTACGTCTGCGTGGCAGGGGAGGGGAAGGGGAGGGCAGGAGAGGGGATGGAGAGGGGAGAGGAGGAGGAGGAGGAGAAGGAGGAGGAGGAGAAGGACGAATGCAGGAGGAGATAATTAATTTTGCCTTCACGTGGCTCCCTGGGTGCCCCCACAGTGGGCGGAGAGCGTTAGCCGCTACGCTGTTAGCTGCTAAGCTATGTTAGCCGCTACGCCGCTAACAAATGCTTTGTTGGAGACTGAGCAAAGGGGGTTATAGCGGTAGACTGGTCGCGGTGTCCATTGCAGGAGGTTGAGGAGCATTAATGGGCAAAGCGAAGGGAACATCCGGCCTGTCAACAGCAGCGCTGGAGGCTGCAGGCGGGGGGAATGTTAGCGGCGGTAAGTGGAGGGAGTCGGGGGGGGGAGGAGGAGGAGCAGGAGGTGGCAGTTGACAGTGATGAAACACCTGGCAGGAAGGTGTGCGTGTGTGTGTGTGTGTGTGTGTGTGTGTGTGGGTGTGATGGAGGTGGGAAGTGTTGACTTGAGGTTTGAGGGTTGTGGGGACCTCGAGGTGCTGCCAGGGTAATGGAGAGCCTGCCTGTTCATGCTGCCGTCTGTGCCTGTGAGTCACCTCGCTCTCTCTCTCTCTCTCTCTCTCTCTCTCTCTCTCTCTCTCTCTCTCTCTCTTCTCTCTCTTTCTTTCTTGCTCTTTCACTTTCTATCTTTTTTCCTCAAGCTGCATGTGTCTTTCCTCCCCTGACCTTCTGATAGATGACACGACCGCTACCTAGCTTTTTTCAGTACTGCTATCAATTCACCCCCCCCCCCCCCCCCCCCATACACACACACACACGCACACGTATACATGCACAGGGAGATTTCCTGGATACGTATGCATCATATGCCCTAGTGTCATATTTGAGGCGCTTTATTATAATTGTATTTCTGTTTGTCAGGCGTATTGATACGCTGTATTTGTTTAGTACACTCTATCAAACCTTATCACACAACACTGACATATGCTATTACCTGGCCTTAGGCCTAAGACAAGGTGCCGCTACTGCTTGTGACAAATCAAGGGTTTGTATGGGAGAGTTTAAAGTGCGACTAATGCTACTTATCTATATTTAAAACAAAACCATTTCCTCCGGAGAAAGTTTAAATTTAAATATATCTAAGTAATGGTGTCTGTTGTTGCTTGTTTTCTAACTGATATTAAAATGGCTTTGTCAAGCTATAGATAAGCATAGATTGCTTTATCAATGCACCCGGGCTTCAAATGTGATTGCAAAGGCTGCAGCTTTACAGTAGAGATTACGGTTAAGTCTTCAACATTCATGAATTGATTGCTTTGTGCAGCAAGTCCCCAAAATATCATAAAAGTGAGGATATTAAGCCATTAAGTCAACAATATTATGGTGATCCAGTCGATACGGCCCGGGCTCTACTATCAGCAACTTCAGTCCAATAGCTTCCTCATATATCAAAATGGCAGCTTCTAAACGACTCCATGGTTCTCTCCCAAACGGCGTGCATTACATTCATTCCTCTTCACAATGGGGTCTGTGGCGTGCAATGCGTCTATATTACTCCTCCTTTACCACTGGGAGGCCGGCCTATAACACCCCTTCAGGAGCTCTGAGCATGCCAAACGACTTAGAACCAAACTGTAATCACAGGTTTCTGCACGGCACAAGCCCACAGCACGTCTTTCAGAGGTTTCTTTGTGTTCACACGGCAGCTGTTGTGATCGCAGTACTGACCTGCAGGTGAAATAAGATACGTATATATTCTTACCTCGAAGTGGGTGGATGGGTTCCTTCTGCCTGTGTGTGCGTGTGTGTGTGTTTGTGTTTGCATGTGTGTTTACGTGCGTGCGTGTGCGTGTATGTGTGTGTAAATAAGTAAGTCAGTTCAGTTGAGGCTACAGCGAGACTCTGTGTCTTCCTCTCATGATGAGGAAACCTCATCATGCAGTTAGAGATCTGGGATCAGAGGTAAGCAGGCAGGCAGCTGTGGATCGTTTGATATAGCGGCGGTGGGGCAGGTAGGGGGTGTTTACGGCCATGAGAGATTGGACTCTCAGCAGTCTTCAGTAAATGAGGTTAATTGAATCTGAGTAATTGCTGACCTTCCTGTCTTTGGGAAATCACAGACTTAACTGATCAATGCCTTTCATAAATTCATGTCTGAAGGTCATGGTCTTGATTAGCGCTACACACACACATACACATATACACATACACACACAAACGCACACATCCTTGCTTCAGCAATTTACAAAAAAGTCTATGTTTGTGTTGTAGAAGCGTTTTTTAACACAGCAAAATACAATTAAGCTTGTCCTCTATGGTTTTTTCGTTCCTCCTAATGATTTAGCTTGCGTTGTCATCAGGTGAAATGGAATGGTTTATCTGAAAGATATACACCCACCCTGCACACACAAAACCATTTTGCTGCCTCAGCAAATGCAGAAATGCTTCGCAGTAAATGTCTCACTTAATGCTGGCAGGTTTTTTACTGCCTACCCCGCTTTCTTTCTTCACTCTCTCTCTCCTACCCTCTTTCTTTCCTCTTCTATCTCTCTCCCTCTCTCTCTCTCTCTCTCTCTCTCTCTCACTCTGTCCCTCTGCAGTACAGCCATTATTTTGAGATTTATGCGACTAATAAGTCACTGGTGCCGAGGGAAGTTGGGGTTGGACTTTCTAGAACAAACAGCAGTGTAATTTGTAATTTGGCATTCCCTAAATCTGGGAATTACGATCATGCTCTTTTGGGAGTTAGCACTCTGTGGTGGGTTTTACTGCCCCACCACGTCTCTCCATCACCGCTTTCTCTTTATGCCCTGCTCTTTCTTTCTTTCTCTATCACGAGTTATCTCTCTCTCTCTCTCTCTCTCTCTCTCAGGCCTTCTTTCTCTCTCTTGCTCCCTCTCTCTCTCACACTTGCTCCCTCTCTTTTCCCAGTATTCCACTGTGGCGGCGGAGGAAACAGAAGGATTTCACAGCTGCCTCCGCCAGGGCCCTGTGACCTCCCCTCGCCTCCTTTCCTTTTCTGTTCTTTTATTTCTTCCTTCCCTCCATCTCCCCCCCCCAGCAGCCTGGTTCTCTCCTGGGGGAGGGCTTGTGTGGCTGGGAGGAAGCTGAATCATAAAGCATGGCTAATGAATAGAATGGGGAAGGAAAGCGGAGGCCCCGCCGACGGCCCTCCAGAGAGGACGCCAGGGCCCCCAGAAGCCCCAGGCTCAAATAGCAGACAGAGCCCTTGTAAAGGTCACGCTTCCTGGGGCTCGCTCCAAGGGCTTTCTGGCTTCCAGGCAATGTGGCTTGAATTTCCCCTACCTTTGGGTTTTTTCGTTGTTGTTTTTTTTATGGTTAAATTCCCCCCTGTTTCCTTTGGAAAACCTGGCCTTTTTGCTCTTCTGTTTTTCTTTCTGTCTGTCAGTGTGTCTTTCTCCATCCACCAGCGCACACAAGCACGCACATACACCCTGACCCAGCTGTCTGAGTTTTTTTCTGTGGAAGCTGGGGGTTCCCTCCACAAAGAGATTGTGAAGAATGTGTTACATGCGACCTCTGCCCACCACAACCGCAGGCGGCTCCGCCGTCCGACCCTACACCCCTATTCAAAGATGTCCACTTGACCGGCGCATAAACCCTCAAACGAGTTCTAGATAAACGACCAGCTTGCCAAATCCTTGCCCTGTTTTTAACATGCCTTTTTTAAGACGGGCTTTTGTGAGCCTGCCTTGTAATTGTGGAATTATACGACTGAGTCACACAGACTTGGCAGGTGCAAAACAGACCCATTAAACCTAAATATTGGTTTGTGTCTGTGTCCTTGCGTTTTTGGATGTGAAACAACCCCGCCGCACACAAAAAATAAAAGGGCTGTCTGGCCAGGCCGCCTCAGAGATAAATACATCACAGCCATCCAAGCGCTTCATAAACGGGCGGCCGGGTGCTCCCGTTCTTTTTCTCAGTGAGATGTTATGTCTCCTGCTCTCTGGGTAACCGAGCTCTAACATTTATATGGCGTACGGATGGCGGCGTCTGACAGCCCCTCTCCTCCCCAGCCCTTTGGGGAGTATTTTTTCTTCCTGCGTGTGTGTTTTCTTCTGTTTAACTTCGGTGACCCTGAGTTCCTCTCCGGCAGCAGCACTGCTGCCCCTGCTCCGGCTCCCGTGTCCATTTGACAAGCCTCGTTTCATCCCAGGGCCACGTATTTCTCTCCTCACATGGGGCCCGATGTGGCGGTGGTTCAACACGCAGGAGGTTGGCCCGCCCACTCGCCCGCCACAGCGTTGGAAGTGCAGCGCTGGGGGGGTTAAATGTCGTCCAGAACGTACAAAGGGGGGCTTGTGCGTGTAAGGCCGCCGCCCCTGGTTATGGGAGACTGGAAAAGGAAGGGTTGACCGCACACACATCCACCGTGAACTGATCTCACCCTCTCTTCTCTCATCTCTTTGCCCAGCCGTTTGTCATAGCTATATATTTTTTTGTTACAGTCATTAAACATACGCTCGTATCCACAGCAATGTACAGTGATTTGTTTTTAAAGGGTAATTCCGGTGTAAAATGGATTTGGGATATGTTTTGTATGATAACGAGTTTTGTATGATAACGAGGTAGATTGACAAACACAGAGATTGTGACATCCATCAGCAACACGCAAGCTCTGTGTTCGCCAATCTACTTATCGAGTCTTAATAACAAAATAGTGCCGACGGGTGGTCTGCTGATGGTATTGTGTGTATAAAATTTCCTTTTTAATAAACAATCTGTATACATACAAAGTTCTCAATGCCTCGTTTTATATGTTAAGACCCTTATTATACTACCAAAGAAGTGTCAGGCTACTTTTAGCCTTTTAAGTGGTTTAAATTAGCGATTTAGTTTTAACCATAACCAGTTCCCCCATCGTTCCAAGTTTATAGCGTTTCGATAGAATCAGCTAAAAACAGCCAACTGAAGAAAGCGTCTATATGCGGATTTTGTGCTCCAAAACGAACGTTTCGACTCGTTATCATACAAAACATATCCCAAATCCATTTTACACCGGAATTACCCTTTAAGGTGCAGAATATTAATGAGCAGGTAGGGGTCAGGGCGTCTTGCTCAAGAACGCCTGCAACTTGACGGCAGATGTTGGGGTTCGAACACAGAACCATTCAGCTAGGAATCAAACTATCCCAACAGTGAAGACTAACTTCGACTCTCCCCCGTAACCTGGGTGAAAGCATTAAGTCGGTGAAGGAATCCAAAAAGAAAAAACAGACACTGAGTATCCCACAGCAACCGTCAGCAAAGAGTAACGTTTCAACAACGACGACATTCAACCCCCCTTCCCGATGAAGAAGTAGCACACGGTGGCATGCGGCAAGGAGATTGTGCCGGTCTCGGAGAGAAGAGCACGTCCTCCAAACACTTGAGAGGAACGAACGGGATGCCAAGGATGGCCATCTGTGTTTACGAAATCATTTGCTTTCTCTCGTCGTCGTCGTCATTTGCCTTCTCTCCTGCTCTCTCTCTCTCCCTCTCCTACGTCTCTCTCTGTCTGTCTCCTGCGTTTGCTCTGATTCACTGTTCAGTCTTTACATATGTTTCCTTGGTGGCTTGTGCGCACGCCGAAGAGAAAGAAAAAGAAATAACTAGCGTGGCAGCTAAGGAGACCCGGGCCTTTTGGGTGAAGCATATGCTCGACTCTCACAAAGTTTCAGGAGTCTGCGGAACCCAGTGGGGAGGCACTAATGCAAGGGAGGGGAATGCTTGGGTTACACAGAGGGACTGTATAGACTGACATTAAAGGCTCGGGGGGAAAGGTGGGGGGGGGGGTTCTCCTGGTTTACATTAAGGCCCGGGCTTACCGCTCAGCGCTTGTTGTTGTTCCAGCACGCCGCACAAAGCCAGGTTGTGTCTGGGTTTACTTGCCTTGTAATCAGCGCGTTGGATGTTCTCGCGGATAGCCGAAGGCTACATGTTTTCAGATCCGCCCCCCCCCCCCCCCAAACACACACCGCACCACAACACACACACGGGAAAATAGAGGTATGTGTTTTGATTGTACAAGGCCCTGCCGGGTTCTCTACTTAGGTTGAGTACGTAAGATAAAACATTCACTTGTTTAGTCTCCCCTCCGCTAGCGCTAAACACTCCAGATCCTTCCGCAGACCACTTCACTCACACTTCCTGGTAAAATGCATCTCACCCTGGTCGGTATTTCGGCCCCTTGTGATTGGTCGCAGTCTGAAGACCTTCCTGCTTGATTTGAACCGGGACTAATGCCAGCGCTGCATGTAAGGTGCTGCTCATGCAGAAAGAATGGAAATGCGACATTTCATTTTATGAGCACTATTAGTCTCCCTATTTGCCTCTTTGTTTGCTTACCAGACACACAATGATGATATCCAAGATTTAAGAGTCACATTCTGTGTGTGAGTGTGTGTATCGGTGAAGGTCCATTCCCACATTTACACTGCATGGGTGCGAGTGTACATGTGTATACACAACATATACATGTGTGGGTTGTTGTGCGGGACTCCCAAGATGGTGGTGTTTGAATATGTGCCCATATAGGTGTGTGTGTAGAGGATCTTTGTGCGTGGATTCCGTGGAGCTACCTTAGCGACTTCCTCTGTCTGGTGCCGTGCTGAGTGAGAGCCTTCAGGTGGTACAACAGTGCCCCCTAATGTCAGGGTGGGGTCAGGGACTCGCTCAGGGACTGCTAGGTTCACAGGGAGCGTCCCTCGCTGAGGCACACGGCCTTCCAGTGATGGTCCCCCCCGTCCTCCGGGTCAGCAGAGAGACCTAGACAGAAATACACAAATGCTTTTGAAAACGCCTTTTGTTTTTGATAAAGATTATCAATGCTGATGCACTTGAAGGAACCCTGAGGATTGCAAAGCCAGCGTCCGCCTACACACTCCCTGGAGGCCTCCATCTTAATGTGTCCTCCCCTTGTGATTCTTGTTCCCCTTTTTGCAGGTTTCGGATGTAGGATCGGAAAAGCTCTTCACCCCCACCACACCAAAAGGTAAGAGCTTGGTGTGCACTGCCCCTCTTTATTCATCCTTGTCTTCCTCCCTCTCTTCGTCCTCGTCCGCCTCCTCCTCCTCATTATTAAACACAACAGAGAACCGGGCTCAGTGGACCAAATCCAAATCTTCCTAGCCTCTAATCCTCCGACTTCCATTCACATTTAAATGACAGCGGGCATAAACGGAGTCTGGCGACTACAGATGCATACATTCTCTCTTTGAGTGTGTAGTGGTAGGAGTGGGTTTTTTGTGCGTTGTGTGTTCTGTGTTGTTGGACGACCCCACGGAGGGTTTAACCCTCCTGCATATTGGCTCATTAGAGGGGATTTGAAGCTTCTCTGCCACATGCTCCCACAAACGGGAAACTTCCCCTCGGGCGAAAACAAGCTCCCTGACAGCAGGCCTGGTCTGCGATGGACGCCAGGCCAAAGGGAGAGAGACTCAGAATTATACTATATACGTGTGTGTGTGTGTGTGTGTGTGTGTGTGTGTGTGTGTGTGTGTGTGTGTGTGTGTGTGTGTGTGTGTGTGTGTGTGTGTGTGTGTGGTGAGAGACGGTGTGTAGGTGTGTTTATATTCACATGCATTAAATGTGTTAGGATGTACTTGTGTGTGTGTGTGTGTGTGTGTGTGTGTGTGTGTGTGTGTGTGTGTGTGTGTGTGTGTGTGTGTGTGAGCGAGAAAAGGTTTGTAGGTGTGTGTATATTCACATGCACAAAATCTGTTGGGATGTATTTGTGTGTGTGAGAGAGAAGGTGTGTAGGTGTGTGTTAATGCACATGCACAAAATGTGTTGTATGTCATTTGTGTGTGTGTGAGTCTGTTTGCATGCTTTGCGCTTGCCTTATCCGCCCACGGCAACATTTGGAGCGAGTCATCGAACACAGTGAGAGAAAAATGAATTGATTGAAGGAAAAAAGAATCCTATGCTGGACCAATGCAAGTCCCACACCAAAGACGTCAATAACAGCGCTTTTGCAGAAAGCGCTGTTACTCTCCTATATTAGAAAACAGCCGAGTGGTCGGTTTCCCTTTAATGTTTTCTGAGTCCATGGAATATATCCCTCTTAAAGGGCAAAATAAAACCTCAAGGTTGCTGAGTGTGACCACATTTGCCGTTGAAGCCCAAGGCATACCAACAATGGATTTTGGAACATACCATTAAACAAGGGACACCATAAACAGTCAAAGCATATACGTTCTCCCTTCACTGGTATAATAATGAAAATAAATGTTGTCCATGTTGACCAAATGTCCATTGTTCATGTGGCCGAATTACCTAAATAATATTCATCAGACTGTATTGATTTGATTTTTATTCCTGTTTAACCGAGCCTCTGTCTGCGGAGGTGTTCATGCCGGTGTCCCTCTAATTAGATTGGCCCCTAATGTCAGGGCCTGCACTGGGGCCAGTAAGGATTAGAAGCTTGGAATTACATTCGCAGCCAATCCCATCAGCCAGCCTAAATCGGGGGAATAGGGTGTTTTTGTGTGTATGTGTGCACGTGCGTGTTGTTTGCATGTGAGTAAGGATGTAGAAGCGGTACCTACAAAGGCACAGAACTAGTAGTAGGGGGGGTGTGAGGTAAGGGCCAGGTCAGTCACCCTCACCCTCGAAGCTTGCATGAGTTGACGATGTGGTGATGTGATGAGGAGGTAACGATGAGATGATGAGAATGTATAATTGGCAATGTCTTCCATTGGTTAACATCGTTCTCTGTGCTCAACTAGACTAGTGAAATGAATCGCTTTATGCGCGTGTGTGTGTGTGTGTGTGTGTGTGTGTGTTTGTGTGTGATTCATAGCAGCCTGTTTTCCCTCAGGGACTGCATGTGCTTTATGCATCTCTCACTGTCCTCTGGGATAAACTGAAAAAAAAAAAACTGTCTTCTCTCTGATCTCACACACACACACACACACACACACACACACACACACACACACACACACAGAGGAGAGAAGAGACTCATAACACTAGTCTAGTTGGATGCGATGGAACAGCAAATGTCAAACGTGAAACAAAGCTCTTTGAGAACGGCTGGCTCCTCGTCTCTGTAATATTCTTCCCTGTCTCCGGAACACGCTTCCTTTCATTACGAGCTCTATTCCTCCTGCTCTGTCGGCGTGCCGTCGCTGCGGTATGTGCGCGCTCACACTGCATGGTGCAAAAGGGGGTTTGACTCCAGATTGCACCACCGTCGTCCTGTTGTCTGCCACCGTTAATGAAACGGTTTGGGGCTAATGGCAGAGAGGAGAGAGCAAACGCTCTAATCACCGACGCCACACCGCTGTGATTATACACACAGTGCTAGAAAAACCACCCGGCAACTGTGCCGTGCGCTTCTCCTCCCGCTGTCTTCTGGTTGCTGCTCTGCCTTCGTCTTCGCCGCTGGTGTGTTGACAGCCTGTTAAGAGCTACACAGGAATAGAACGGATCTGAAGTGCTTGGATGTTGTCGGCTAACAGCTGGCAGACGATAACCCGGCACCCCTCCCTCAGCTGGGGGGTTATCAGGTTGGAAGGTCTCTGGGAAGAAAAAACAGGGCAAGCGATACCTGCCTGTTTAGAGCGAGTTTTTCTATTTACTTCCTGTCTCGAAACCTCCTGCAAATTATTGATTTCCTGGAGGAAGGTGTGCTGGAGAAACACGGCAACAGCACTTGCACTCTTGTCAGGGTTTGTTGTGTTTATTTTTTTGGGTGTTTTTTTTTACTTATTGAATTAGATAGAGTTTCATTTCACAGAGTTGACATGGGGAGCAGAGATTTAACCGTCCAGCTTCCTGGCCTAGATAAACACACACACACACTGTGAATACAGACATGCACCTAGCTAGTGTTGTTAGCGCCTATAGGAGATGGTGGTAGTTCATCCAGCATGCTGAAGCAGGAGAGAGATCCAGAATTGCTGTGCCGGCACTTGAATAAACTCAAGAGTGATGGTATTTTGTATGCCTCACATGCTGCAGTACTGCCTAGCATTACCTTTCAATTCTACTTTTTCCCCTTCAAACAGCATGGACTTCTGTATGCATTTTTTGTTACGCAATATGCTTCAGCACCATAGCCAATCCAAATCCAAATCCTTTTTTGGCAAATCAAGTACTTTATGTTATTGAAGACCATTTCATCTGGCCAGTGTTTGTCGACTGTAGACATGCCACCAGGCGGACCCCCACCAGCGGATCATAGTTTGCAGTCCAGCGAGTGGACCCAGGGCATCTTGGGTAGCCAGAGAAAGATTGGTGGAAAACCCATTTCTGAAGTGGATTTGTGCCCTTGTAATCCCGATTAATTTTGACCCGTTGTGCTCATTTTAAACAGCGCATTACAGTAAGCGTGAACACAGCGCGCTCTGGGGCGAAACCGGGAGCTTAGCGGCTTTGCAGGGCTTAGCTGCAGATGGCATTTTAAGCCGGACTTAATAAATTGTTTCCATTAAACTTACCGGCCCACACATACAGGATTAGACCGGCGGAACAAAGGAAGGAGAGAGCGTGCAGACGGAGAGGGAAAGAAAACACTGACTCCATGTTAAACTGTCTTTCTCTCAGTCTCTCTCTCAGTCTCTCTCTCAGTCTCTATCTCGCTCTCTCTCTCTCTCCCTCCCTCTCTCCCCCTCTCTCTCCCTCTCCCTCTCTCTGGGATGAAAGGGTTACTGCTATTGCGTTTGAATGTGAATAGAAAACCCACACAGGGCCAATCTCGGGGCGCTGTCAGGGATGTCGGACCAATTCCCCCTAATTGACGTGGAGGCAAACAAACCGAAAAAAAGATGCATAAACCATTTAGCTTGGCAGTGGATTTAGACTTGATCCTCCTAGTGTTTACATACAAACATGGTTACCAGTGGATTTCAGGAAGCCCATATTATGGCCTTTTTTATGGAGTCTTACGCTCGTAGATCCATCTTTGCTATTGTCCAAAATCAATCCCTCACAGACTGTGAAGTAAAACCCAGTGTCTCCGCCTGCTCCTCCCCCCTCGTCCTCCCCCTTTTATTCTCTCCCCCCGGCTGGCCCCGGCCTCCATCCACGCCCCGCTGTGCTCTGGCCCTGCTCCCTAAGCTCTCATTATGTGCTCCACAGTTCAGGGTCCCACCGCGACCAACCGCTAATCAACAGCCCCTGTCTGCAGACCCCCCTCCTCTCAAGGGCTGCTGCCGAGGGGGGCTTTGTTCTGCCGCTCTTTGCCGCATGTCAATGAAGAAGAGCTATGGGCCTCCTCCTCTTCCACCTCTTCCTCCTCTTCCTCCTCTACCACCTCCTCTTCCCCCTCTTCATCAGCTTCCTAGTCCTCCTCCTCTACCGCTGCCGGCACTTCTCCAAGTGCCCTGTGGGTCTGGCGTTGCTGCACCATGGCACTAGCCCCTGCAAGCTACAGCAATCATACGGAAAAACCCAGCCGCAATCTCACTGCATTATGGAGTAGGCATGGAGGAGGTGGAAGAGAGATTGGCAAGGTCAGGGGCAGGGAGGGGAATTGAGGGCAGCCGGTAAGGAGGGAAGGGCAGGCGGGGTAGAGCAGGGTGCATGTTTGTATTCAGCAGGCGGGGCCCTCCTCTGGCCAGGTCACGGTGATGTATCGCTCACCCCTGGCCGCGCCGGCCCTCACTGTTTGTGGCCCCTCGCCCATTAAATAATGAATGGAGGTTGACCTTCTGACCAGCTAATCAGCCTTTTTTTTTTGTATGCCGGTGATATAACGGCTCGAGTCAGACCGGATTGTAGGTGGAGGGAGAGCGAGGGTAGCTGGCTGGTGGGGAGGACAGGAGGTGGTGGGGGGAAGCACGGAGGTTGCTCTGGCTTCAGGCCTGCCAGATTAGCTGGCGGTGGAATTAAACGCAAACCGTCAACGCTGAGGAATCTAAGCCTGGTACAGCTCGACTCTGCGCCCCTCTGTGATTTGTTTGACAGGGCACAGCCTTCTCACTGGGGAGACTCTTTCTCTTTGCAGTCAAGGGGCCGATGGGGCTGTGTTGACAGATTGCTTATTGCAGAGGTTTCTGTGGGGCGTTGGCTGTCCAGGCAAACATGGGACAGTCACACTGTGTTCGGTATGGTTTCTATAAGCTCTGAGGCAACACGTCTGGATGCAGGGCGTTGTGTTGCCACACTGCTCTCCGTTTGCTAACAAGTTTTCACATTTGGATGAAATTCAATTTAACATACAAATTAGTTATTTCATCTAATTTTTATGTGGTGAGCAAGAGGGTGTAGTTTCTTAGCAGCTTTAGCTCACTGATAAAGTAATGACTTTAAAGTGCGTTATTATTTTTCCAGGAGGGGTGCTTGATATTGTTCTGTCCTAGCACAGCCATATGAGCTGGGTGATTTGCTGTGGATGGAAGTGGCTGGTATTAAATGTTTATTTTGTTGGTAGTACTACTGCTGTATGGACAGCCACACAGGTTTGAGTGATGAAAATACACAGGTGGAAGGCAGCGGAAAAAGACGTGTTTAATTATTAATTGAGCCATTACAGGCAGAGATTGCCTTTTTTGATTTAAGGCAGGAAGCGGGCTTCAGGGACAACGAAAGCAATTACAGAAAATCCCAGCATGCACTTCAGCTGCCCATCGTTTTACCTTGTGCTGTGAAAGATGAGATAAAGGGGGAATGAAAGACAGAACGGTATGTATGTTACATTGCAGCTTTCCATAAATTATTTGAATTCTTCCTAAATATTTATGGCATTTGAAATTATGATTAAATTGTCATGTAGTATTCATGGGATAGGAAAGGTCCTTCAAACAGACAAAACATCATTACCCACAATCCCTCCATAGAGAGGTGAGGGAATACGTGAGCTCATCTATTCTAATGCAGAAAGTGTTGTTGGGCAGTGCTGGTCCTTTTGGAGATGGCTTTTTTCTTAGGACCAAAAATGACACGATTATAAATTTGTTTCTCTCTGTACAATGCAATTAACAGGCCTCTTATGCTCGTGTCGATATGTCCCCCTGTCCCTTAGCACACACTCTGGGGTCTTTAGATACACTCTTAGATCCATTAGAACGCCCTCGACTCTGTAAAAAGGTCTTGCTGTCTTGCTCGCTTTGCTCCCACCTCCAAGTAGAAAATGCATTAAGTAGTCAATGCAATTTCCCCCCAAAGTGCCCACCAAAGATATTAAGGGGGGAAAAAGTGAAAAAATCTGTGATTAACCTATACCTTTTGTAAACCACACCTGAGCTGGTTTTTCGCTATGGTATTGCCAGATACATTTCCAGCACTCCCCTGGCCTGTCCAAGCATGTCATTCCAATCACCTTTCACCCCTCTCTTTTCTGCTATCACCACTCCAGTGTAACAAATCAGGAACAGAAATAAAAGTGCTTGTTTTCTGTTGGTATGACCGAGAGATGACACATCCTTACATATCAGCCGACTGAGCAATTGACCGCCCAGCCGAGCTTAAGGACTACTGAGGGTGTCTAACCTGTCACCCACTCCATTCGTTCTCAGTCATCAAGGGAAGAACAAGCGAAATAGATTAGGTCTTCTTGCACCGAAGCCATTATGCCGCAGCTCTGAAAAGAAAGCAGTGGTTCAGTACATCCTAACGTATCTTTAGGCCACTAGAATCCCTGCAAAGGAAAGACTGTGCTGAACCCAAGCGCTCGCTAGGCAGGCGCCTTCCTGGGGTCTGGCTCACTAACTGATTCACTAAACCCCAGGGCTTAGGCCTTGGCAGAGAGCTCATGCCTCGCCAATGAGCGTAGGAGATCAGAGGGTCCCTCCCTGACAGGGAGAGGGCTTCTCTGGAGATAAGCTGATGTCCCTCTGGCTTGACAAGCTGACTTGTGGGTACCCCACCGTCCACCATCCACCCCCCCCCCCCTTATTTATTTTTTGTTGCAACATATAAAGGAATGGCTCTAGAGAAGGCACTAGCTCCCATTTCCTTCATAGTTACTCCTCTTCTTCCTCCTCCACACACACACACACACACATACACACACACACACACACACACACACACACACACACACACACACACACACACACACACACACACACACACACACACACACTACAAGCTCTGTGTGGAAGGCATAAGCATTGTTTATCTGAAAGAGCGTATGAGCTGCATCTTATCGGTGCTGTCAGGCTTTTAATGTGACTGTGTGACGCCCACAATGGCCGGGCCGTTTCGGATTTTTGTCCTTTATTCCTGGCTTCACAAATTTTGTCAGGAAGAGCCTTTGTTTCTCCTCCCCATCACCACTGCTGCTCCATCTCTGTCCCCCCCCCCCCCCCATTTGTCATAAGAATCTCTTTCCTCCCCCGCTAGAGCCTCCGTTTTGAGCAGTTCACAACCAATGTTGTTTGCAGATGACGGCGTAATGTTCGTTGACAAAGGCAGATGGTTAGCAATTGTGGCCAAACACGCCGGTTGGATGATGTCTAATCGCTGGCAGGGGGACAGTCGTCAGCCTAGATGGATATTACAAACACGCTTGTAATGGATTTGACGTTTTGGGAAGCAGTTCACACAGGATTATGAAGATGAGAAACGCATTGCCAGAGACAGGACGGATGTAAAGTGCTTCTGATTCCCTCAAGGACAAGGACATCCACGCGTATAGGATAGAGCGCCAGAGAGGATTCTGGGAAGATAAAAGCCAATCTCAGGAAGCGTAGACCCCTAATCAAGCTTGTCTGCTAAATTAAGTCATTTTTATAGAATGCAGCTGGTGCTCCGATTTTTATCATTATTTAGCCCATTTCCATTTTTCTTACACACGTCTGTTGTAACACAATGTTTGATAGACAAATTGATAGAGCATTAAATATTCAACACAATGATGCCAAAGTTATCTTTGAATGTCATATTTGGAAACCTTTTGTTTGTGCCCCTCTATAGACAGTGTGTCTGGGTTCACACCACAGGATTGGGCCAAATAGGCTTAAAGTTTGGGTGATAGACCCCAAGCTATTAGCCTTGAACTTAAATCATGGCCAAAAAAGTAATCCAACACGGCCACCAAGAAAGAAATAGCCTTTGGACCTCCTCTCCATCTGGCCGACAGAGACGTTAATTGGCCTTGTGTTTTGTGGCGAGACTAGCGGTAATACTTTGAGACACGGGGGCCCCACATTTCGGATTTCAGTGGTGCGGAGACGAGGGGGGGGGGGGGGGGTCCTCTGTTTAAGTGTTGATTTTGGCTACCTACCTGCATATTCCCTGCAATGAGCACTGGTGTGTGGCTCCCCCTCTAACGACTTCTCACATTAATGTGCCATTTAGCCCCGACAAGGGCTACCAGCGCCCTGGCTGTTGGTTTTGCGCTGTCAGGGAGCAGCAGAACCGAGGATCTCATGGCTGTTTGCTTTGGAAGACAGGGACAGTGAGACACCCAACACCATGTGACCTATGGAATAATCCATGGGCGTCTCAACAGTGTGTTTCAACTCGTAAAGCTTGTGTGTGTCCTGGGGTTTTTCACTGGGGTTTTCAGCAGTGGGGGTGATGGAGAGTGCATCTGCATCAGCTGCAGCGCACAGCATTAATCTTGAAGGCCTAGCATAGAATCAGTCCTAATCCAGGTGACAGGTACCACCTGAGCCCCTGGACAAGGAGGGACGGAAAACTCCCTTCCAGATATAACACTCATAGAACAGAGTGATTATAGTCCTACAGAAGATTCCTGGTATTGTCTGTTGAGGAGTGACAGGATCATTTTGTTGAATCAAAATGTTGGTGTGGTTGGGGTGGATTTGCTAGAACCTCTCCTTTGTTCTGCTGGCTCATGCGATTTTGTTGTGTACTTATTGAAAATCTTTCTACCTGGAAAACAAAGAAACAAATGATGAATAAAGGATTAGGCGATAGCTAAATTGCTGTTTTGGCAATTCCACTTTTTCCTAAAAGTCTCTTCTTTGATTGCTCAAGCAATTTGGTTTGATCACAAGTAAAAGTTTGTGGAAC
This sequence comes from Pollachius pollachius, assembly GCF_949987615.1. NCBI lineage: Eukaryota > Metazoa > Chordata > Actinopteri > Gadiformes > Gadidae > Pollachius > Pollachius pollachius. The sequence continues at coordinate 8,728,438 of NC_136934.1, read as the reverse complement.
GTAGCGTTTTTTTACGCTTTTGAATTTTGCATTCAAACCAACGATAGGTAGACAAACTATTTCAGAAAGAATGATCGATTTGAGATGCATCATTTGTGTATGTGGCTTCTTGACTGCGTAACCAGCTCACGTGTGTGTATGTGTGTGTTTGCGTGTGTGTTGATGCGCTTTGATCAGATCAGAGCTTGATCAGTGGTTGATCAGCCCCCCCCCCCCCCGAGTCTTGTCGCCATTAGTTTTCCTGACACTGCTCTTAACCTTCCATCTCTCTATCGTCCACCTTATTAACTTCCACCTCTCAGTCACTTCCCAGCCTCTATCCTACCCCCTTCCCTTGCTCCTATCCTTTACTTTCTTAGCCTCTCTCCTCTCGTTTCCCTCCCTACTCCCCCCTCCAACCCTCTCATGTTTATCTCTGTTTATGGAGATACACATGAGAGACACAGACACACATCACCTACCGCTGTAATCAGGAATGATGGATTGGAAGCCAGGAAGGACTTTGTGTGTTTGCGAACCCGATACCCCCATTGAATCCCCCGTCCTCCTCTCCCCTTGGCTGGTGGTGGGGGTGGGGGTGGTGGTGGGGGTGGTGACGGCGGACATGCGGGGAAAATCCAAACAAACCGAGAAGCCTTTTGTGTGTTTGTCTTGCTAAGCTCTGCATGAGAGTTATTCCAAACATCTGCACATCGGGCTGCTTAAGTATGTCCTCACTCTTGACAAGCAAGTCAGTGCCAAAGGGGAGAAAAAAATAAAAAATATAGAAATACTGCAGGACTGGAAGACACTCAGATGTCTTGGGGCTGTCATTCTGCTAACCCCCCCTTAGACATGACTATCTCACTCCCAGGAAATGGGTACATAGCCTGCTAAGGACTAGGCAGTCATGTTGGCTTGGAGCCATTCGTTCAGACGAAAGATGGCGACCCTGGCCCAGTCACAAACAGCTGGTGGGTGTCCATCTGCGGGCCTAATTACCCAGCAGCCTCCATGGAGCAGCTTAGCACTGGTCTCATCTGAACACTGGGTATGCCTATAAACCAGCTGCTGATTGCTCCAGAGTGTCCATACTCAGCAGTGGGATCCTTCAGAGCAGTGGACAGTTGGGATAAACACGTGAAACCTGGGTTTCAAGTGTCCTTCAGAGTTTCACTGTATGCTAACATTAGCTTGCTTACACTCGGAGGCTTTGTATACAAATCTCTCACTGCTACTGTCAGCTGAAATGAAGGACAGAGGTCTATTGGCATCCATGGCCAACCCTTACGTTTTGGATTAGGTCTGTATTATATTTTGTTTATCTCGCCCTATAATGAAATACCTTACAATGGATTATTTTTCCATCTGTAGAAGTTGTATCGTGTATATTGAAATAACATAGTTAAGGCTAGATAGGCTTTTCCCTTGCTTTTCTCTCTGCTTACCAAACAGCAGGAGCTTGGGCCTGTGAGAACAGGACAACACCAGATGTAAACATGACGTTAAATTGTGGGGGCTGATGAATGATCCATCCCTGACTGCTTTAGGCCGTTGCTGATAGAGAGGCTTGTTTCTCTTTGTGGCCCTGTGATCCCTATTGAATCCCACTAGCCTGCGTGGTGCACAGGTTGGAGCCGAAGCATTCTTGCTTGTCAGTTGAGATTACCTGGTGTTACTGGGGGCCTGTGTGCTACGACGTATTTGCATGAAAACAGGTGGGTATCTGGAGAAACATCTTAGTCAAAGCTAAAGCTTGTGACACTCAAAGCCACGGAGTGCTGTGGGCCGGCCGGGAGCCAGAGGAAAGCTGATATGATGCGGGGGGGAGATGTTTGTCCTGCTCTTTTCACGGTGTTGAATGGCTGTGACTGCGTTCGTCAAAACAGTGAACGGAGGGGCCTGGAAAACGCTTAGTGGCTGTCAGCCACCGATTGTTGCTTGAAGGGGTGAAAACGGAGATGAGGAGGAACGGAGGCGTATGAGTAAAGCACGCTTACGGTTTCAGCTCCACCGTCATGCTACTTAGCATACGTTGAAGGATTTTCACCCGTCCATCCCCGTAGCATTGAGAAGTAATCAGTTAGGCCCTGAAAGATAATAGTGTTGCTACTTAGCCACATGTGGGCATTTTTAAGCAGGCTCACACTCGAAATTCCACCTTTTGTTTTGCCTCTTTAAGAGCACTGCGTTTAAGCCAGGATTCCAAGCTCTTCACTGTACTTCTGCTGTATTTTATTTGCCTCTCTTTCTCTTATACCTCTCATTCATTTCTCTCTTCCTCTCCACTCTCTCCGTGAATCGTAAAAAGCAGCTGGTGGCCCTAATAGAGGATGCTTTCCTGTGGAGAAACCCGAGCAGCATTGTTCAGGTTGTTACGGCGCTCCGGCGAGCCTAAGTGAAGCTGACTGGCTGCTTAAGAAGCACAGCCCACACTGGGCTACGCCTGTGGCCTCCTGTGGTGAGGGACTCTGAAAGGGAGTCACTGGAGGTACAGAGGGGGCCCCCGGTGAGCCAGCCCACCAGCTCTCCTCCTGCTCTCCGCGGCGGGCGTGACGGGAGGTGGGAGTTAAGTCCTTTATTAGAAGTGGCAGGCGTTGTCTCCAGCCGCCGCGATAATTGCAGCGCCACGTCGGCCGCCGTAATCAATCAGGACAGCTGCCGCCACGGTGCCGCGGTCGGCCTCGCCGACGTGTAGCGCTAATTAATGAAATGATAAGGACGCTGCACACGGCCCTGCCAAAACAACCGCCGCCGGATTGGCTTCCTCCTCGCCCCTTTTTTTTTCTTTCTGCTCCCCCCACCCCTCCCCTCATCTCACACACTTTTACACTCCTGTCTTTCGGTTGGGTGGCGCTGGTTCCAGGGGTGACTCCGCGGGGTGAAGACCGGGGTCCCCGGGGGGATGGTCAGGGGTCAACGACGGTGAAAGGGGGTCACATTCCCGGCTGACAGGGTGGGCCATGTCGGAGAAGACGTTAGACTTCAGCGTTTCTGTGGAGAGCTCCGAGATGGTCTTCTGTTTCATTCAGGAAAGCCCAGCAGCACTGACCTTCAGTGACCCACTGGCTGGAGAGTGATTGCTTGCCCAATGAACCGTCTTAACAAAGCATTGCCGGCGGGGTCGGGGATTGTGACCCGAAACAGGAAGACGATTCCTAAGTGTGGAGGCTTCTTACCTTCTGAGAAGAGCCAAGAGATCATTGTGCACAATGTGTAAACAACATACAAAAGCTTATTTTTATAAAATCATAATAGCGTCTCAGCCAATTTTAATAATAAGCATTGACTTTCAGCTCGCTGCTGCGACCAATGTTCCGAAACACATGGACGGCGCATGTATCCTGCACCATATGGCTGGCCTTTGAAATTTTGGAGGCTGATATCGGGAGGAAAAACACAGCATTAATCCTACCTCCCCACAGCTGCCCTCGGCTGCCAGCTCTTTGAAATGAACATCAGGTCTTCTTGGTGTATGCCTGGGCTTTGACTGTAAATGGGTGAGAGCTTAACACATATCCCTTCTGCCTACCATCCCTTCCCTTTGTTAGCCGCAGAGCAGAGGATAAGAAAAAAGAGGGCTAATTGAAAGATGGCAGCTGTCCCCGCGGTCTCGCTAGCTTGGCCAACGCTCCCCTCGCTCCATTCCTTCCCCCATTAACATCCCGGATTGATCTGGAAAAAGTTCCACTCCATGGCCTCTATGACCACCATCTTGGAGTAGGTGCCCAAGGCAGTAGGAATAGATTTGTTTTTCTCAGTCTTTTTTATTACTAGACAGGCGATTCGCTGCCGACCGGCTCCTTCTGTTCTCCACATTCAAAATACCCCCCTGCCGCCCCCCGCCAGTGAACGTTGAATACCTCACAGCAGTGAAGTGTGGATTGCCAAGAGTGAGGTTTCCTGCCATCTGCCAGTATCTGGTATAACCATCTCCCACAACCACAAGCCGCTCTTGAGCCAAAACCTGGCTCTTGTCTAGATCGCCTGCCTAGGATAGGTTTCAAATCCGGACTGTTGGTTCAAGCTCAACGTCAAAGAATATGTTTTTTTCTTTTATATCCTGCCAACCGAAGCTCGAGAAGATGAGAGATCGAGGAAGGGCACGTTTACCACACCCTGATTCTGCATCCTGCAACGTCTTTCAGAGAGACCTGCTGCTTGTTTTAAATATCTATCCATTTTACTTGTCCTGGTCTTATCAGCACTTTGAATGTTTACGCTTTTGCAAAACAATGAAGCGAGCCAACCACCAAATTTGCCTGGAAAATGAGTCCACCCGGTGGCCTTGCATTCCTCTCCCGTCCCGCAGACCACACAGCCTCAACCCTCCCTTGTCGCATTCAGAATTTGCATCTCCTCATATCTGATCTGAAAAGCCTATTTGCATACCGTTTCTATTTCCCTGTCCGTTGTATACACTGCCGCCGGCCTCTGTGGCGGCCCAGGTAATTCGTCAACACTGTGCCGACATTTACATTCCCAGCACAGTTCTGTTGATGATTCTGTGTAGGAGGCTGAATGAGCAGAGTCTCCAGGGCAGGGTGTCTCATTCGGGTGACAGCCAAGTTCATGCGCAGGTGGGCCAAATGAGGTTGCACGGAAAGAAAAAGTGAGAAAAGCCCTGTTTGAAGGAGAACTTTTTTTCAGTGACTCTATCAAAGCCAAGACATTTTGAGTTAAGAAGTGAGCCAATGTTTTTGTGAATGAATCTCTTTTTCTCAACAGTTTGGGAGCTTGTAATCTCATCATACATGATTGCACTTGACTTTATTTGTACTTGCTTTCCACGGTCTGCCTCCCGGTGTAAACAGGGAACTCTCGTTAACCCCTGGGCCATATTTTAGTGCTACTTAATAGCTATAGTAAGCTGCCACCTTATCCCCCTGGTTAATGACAGCAATCCAAGGGCCAGGCTCGTCCAATCCATCCCCAGCCCGACCATCTGGCTGCTTAGAGACCCGAAGAGGCCTGCCGTCGCTGCCAGCTGGCCAGATGTTCCACTGGGACACAATGGAGGGTCAGGCCTGAAGGAGAACGGGGATCAGAACAGCTGTGCAGCGACACCAAGCGACATCCCCAGTCCCCGCTGGTCGTATCAGTCACGGCAAAGACATCCCGGTCCCCTTAACCCCCCCATCAGCCGCTGCCCGGCAGCCGCCACCCGACCCGGGGTGATACCGCACACGGCAAGTGCTCCCAGGGAGGGCTCCGAATCCCCTGAGTAAGCACGGGCCACAGGAACAACTATAAAAAGATCAATACTGTGATGAGATGTCATCTGGTGAGCAGGCCTGCCAACACCCCCCCCCCCCTTTCCCTGCCTCCCCCCTGGGGAACGTCCCTGTCTCGGTGTTGCCCTCCACTCTCCCCTAGTCCCCCCAGCTCCCCCACAAGCCGGGCTTGCCTCCAACCTGCCCCGACTCACTCTCCCACCATCTGCTTTGGGTCCCTGCAGGGCAGCGATCCACCGAGAAGCTGCTTTGAATTGAGTGCGAACGTTGGTGAGGTACTTGTCTCGTTTGACAGTCCGTCGCTCGGATGGCGGAGGAGGAGTGGCTTGAGGAGGAGGGGGTAAAAAAAACAAAAAGGGAAGGAAAAATAATAAAACAATGGCAACTTTGACAGTTTGTTGGTGGTGGTGGTGGGGGCGTGGGGCACAGGTTGACAGGTGTTAGGTTATTTTTTGCTTCAAGGGGAATGTTACCTGTTGCTGCACAGAGCCCTATGACATTCCTGACATCTTGTCATCCTTGCAAGTTTGTTTACTCTCAAAATGGGTGCCCGTAAAGGCCGAAGAATATTTGAATGAGGAAGCAAATTAGGGGCCACCATAGTGTATTCTCCAGCCACTGGCGCTTTTGCTTTGTTGTTCATTCCATTTTATTGAATTAAATTCTTCAGGTTTGTTTTTGTTTAATTTTTTTCTTCTGTCACTTTATTTTTATAGTTTTTCCGCTGCCCCGTGTATACCACTGCACCAGACTGCCACACGACTCTAATAACATTAAAATAGCAAGGATGCTCATGGGCGCTTGGGGGAGCTGACCCACGCAGCATCTTCTCCTCATGCAAATATATGTGTGTATTTCTGTTTTGTATATTAGAAAAGTGCAGGTTCGAAACCCCATGTCCACAGTGCTCATCGTTGCCCTACTTCCCTTGTCTGCTCATTCATGTCATGTGTTTGCTACACTCTAAAAAAAAAAAGTACATCAGACCAGCTCATTCATGATATACAAGTTGTGCTTTTTTTTCAAGGTTTTACTGATCTTGACAGCCTTTTACCATGGTTACAAAACTGAATTCCCCCTCCGGTCATATTTAATTGATAACAGCACACCGAGAGCACAACATTAAGCGTGTAACATTGTTGTGTTGTGAAAGGAGCCGCTGAGCTAATGTAATCTTATATTTTGCTCAATGAATCTGGTCACCACATGAATTGAAAGCTTTCCCTCCTTAATTCTGCTTCCCTGGTGTGTGTGTGTGTGTGTGTGTGTGTGTGTGTGTGTGTGTGTGTGTGTGTGTGTGTGTGTGTGTGTGTGTGTGTGTGTGTGTGTGTGTGTGTGTGTGTTTGCATGCGTGCGTGCGTGTGCTTGTGTGTGGGCGAGTAGGCCTGTGTGGTATACCAGAGTGTACGGTATACTAGTGTGTATATGCGTGTGTACGTGTGATATGGCAGTCTGTGCATATGTGGCAGTGTGTGTGTGTGTGTGTGCATGTGTCTGGCCCGGGTAGGGGGATTTTTAATGAGGGATAGTCTGGCCTGAGCAGATCCCTCCTCCCTCCATTACAGCCCATTAGAATCATCATTAAGACGGGACACTGCTCGCCGCTCCCTGGCTCCCAGCATTAGTATAGGAAGCCCCTCTCTATCTCCTAGTGGTGGCAGCACGGCCTCTCATAGCATCGCTGCATCCTCCCATATTGTGTCTGGGAGGACAGGTTGCCACAGCAACATCCTGCCGAGGGCGACATTTCGATTGTGGATGCTGGCCCCTCTCTCTCTCTCTCTCTCTCTCTCTCTCTCTCTCTCTCTCTCTCTCTCTCTCTCTCTCTCTCTCTCTCTCTCTCTCTCTCTCTCTCTCTCTCTCTCTTGTCAAGGCCTCGCGATTTCTATGTAAAAACCCAAATGCCTCCTGCCTGCACCACTACCACCACGTGAGCACAAAATTCATCGAATTTAAAATGAAATCCAAAACTCTGCCTTTTATAGTGTCCCCTTTTCTTTTTTTTACATAAAAAGGGTGCTCGCATCCTTCAAAGTGGAAGCAGGCCTTTTAATAGGCGCTGGATATTCCATTAAGCGGCAGCATGTCGCGCTCCCTCTGTTGTGATGGGGGCTCCAGGGCTCTTCACGCTCTCTGCTGCTGTCGAGGGCGCCCTGTGGGAGCTTTTTTAATTGAGGCACGAGTTACAGTCATCCGAATTGACTGTTAAGTCTTACTACACCCGCCGCGCTAGATTAAAACCGCTCCGAGAGCCCCCGCGTCTCTGCCGTTCTCCCTCTTTATCCCTCTCTCTCTCTCTCACTCCTCTCGTCTAACCCACTCGCTCCGGCAGTGTACTTCCTCTCCCTGCGAGATAGTCTTTTGCATGCGGCACAGCTTCCGCAGCGCTTAAGTGGATTTTGTTTTGCCGCCGCCAGCTTTTGACAGTGTTCAGAAGCACCGCTGGAATGTATCGCTTAAAGTTGTCAAAACTTGTCAAACCTTCCTAACTTAATGCCCTGGGAGCCTGGGTCTGCGTGTGTGTGTGAGGGTGTGTGAGGGCACTGGGACAGGGCTGGAGCGGACGGGCAGGCTGATACGTCCTCCATGTGATGGAGAGATGGGTCGTTCTGTGTCTAGATAGCTAAGATAACTATTGTGGCAGGGGAGGCGGTGAAACAAAAGAGGGGCTGTGATCCGTCTTCGGAGCACAATGGAAACATAATTATTTCATGCCAGATTGCGTGCTCAGCAAAGGCCCGGAATAAGGGGTCGGCATTTAACTTTAATTAGCTGTGATTTATTCATACTGACTGGATCGCCGGCAGAAATTGGATCATCTGATTATAGCGGAGCATGAAAATGACCTGATTAAACACAACCTAGAGAATGGAGAGAGGAGCCTTGGGTCAGGGGACCCGTGGAAACAATGCTGCCGCTATCCTGGAAACGTAGCCTCCACTCTGCTGGTGCTTCGCTCATTTCCTCTCATTTCATCCAGGAAGTGTTAGTAATCACAGTTGACCACTTTTTTCCAAAGTGACCAAAAGTTTTTAAACATAATCAACATGATGCATACATGCATGTATACATACATGCATATAGACACACACACACACACACACACACACACACACACACACACACACACACACACACACACACACACACACACGCACACGCACGCACGCGTACATACATACATACATACACACACACACACACACACACACACACACACACACACACACACACACACACACACACACACACACACACACACACACACACACACACACACACACACACACACACACACAGACACACACACATACATACATACATACATACATACATAATGAATGAGCAGGTAGAGCTTAAGGCATTTTGCTTAGGAACGCTTGTAGATACACCACTGATATTAGGGCTTGATCCCAGAACCTCCCAACTGGGAGTCCCTGCCCCCTTAACGCTCGACTGTACCGCCCCTTCCCCTTCTCACAGTGGTCTTCCCCTCTGTCGTCCGTGTTTGTTCAGGTGTGCCAGCGAATGAGATTCCGGAGCCCAAAAAGACCTGCAGCTCGGCCAAGGTCTCGGGGCTCCAACGCAGCCAGGAGCAAAGCATCAGCCAGGTGCCCTTCTCCCCGCCGGCGCCCAGCCCCACCCCGGCGTCCGCGCCTACGGGCTCCCCTGCGCCCGCCGCCGCCGCGCCGCCCCCTCCAGAGCCTCCCCGGGCCCGGCTCCCCTCGCCGCCACCGCCGCCGCTCAGCGTCAAGAAGAAGGAGCTGCAGCTGCAGCCGCTACAGCAGCTGCTGCGACCCCCGTCGGTCCCTTCCAGCCCGCCGCTGTTGAGGGCTCCGCCCCACGGCCACCCCCTGCCTCACCCTCACCCTCACCCTCACCCTTCTCACGCCCACCCGGACTCCCGCCTGCTCCCGCCTTCGCAGCACCGCGACCGGCGGCTCCTCGGACACCACCACCCGTTGCACCACCCTCTGCAATACACCAGCCTTCAGGACATCAGGTAGGAGGCCGGCTGCGCTCCGTTGCTACGTCCGCACGTCCCACTCCACCTGTCGAGTACACTCGACGTGGACGGAGTTAATGGTACAACTCCGCATCTCTTTGTTTAGTCCAAAACAGAAGGAACAATACAGTTCAATCATGATGAGCTAAACACCCAAACGTACCGCTGTGTAGCGTCTTAAGGGGTGACACAGTCCTCAGATAATGCAAATCGTGAATAGGTTGTAAGAACCTGTATTAGGATAATTTGTATGCGCAACTCATTGCTTTTTAATATAGAAGAGATTTGAGTGCATTTACTCAAAAGAGGTTAATATATGGAGCAGCCGACAGGCTGATCATCAGTCTGATTTTTAGGAAATCCCCTTTTCTTCCAACGCCACCAGGCGGGGGCTGATTGTACTAAGTCATCATTTGAAACAGCTTTTGTTTAGCTTTACTACTGCTCACTAATCAGGGTTTTAAAACAGGACGTTAATGACTGCTTTAGAAAGTCTATAGAAGGGATTCCTGCCTGCTGAATTGATGCTGCATTAGTTGCTCATTTAGCAACATTAAAAACTCAATTAATCTCATGATGTAGCCCTAATGAAAACCAATTAGGGTGGAAGTTTTGCTAAATAACCAATTAACAAGTGTGGCAGAGTTGGCTCTCCTTCTTCGCTCCTGCATGAAGAACTGTGTCACCTGTTTCATGCACAACTACTTGCTTGTTTGTTTTGATTAGTGCCCCTCGGCACAATGCAGAGGGTAATATAGGGAACTGTGCTACAATGCTAATATTAATACAATATAGTCCTCTGGGATCACAATTACTATTATTAGGTTATTGTGAAAACTACAAACAATGAATAATTCATAAATGTCAATATTGGTAACCTAGAAACGGTGCGATATCAGTGAGAACATATTTAAAGGAGACAGTACCTATGCTGTTGTATATCAGTGAGCGAGTAGCTATGCTGATTTATGTCAGTGAGATAGTAGCTATTCTATACTAATGAGATTGTAACTATGCTAACATATCTCACTGATTGACTGTACAATGTATATTGGGGATCCAGTAGCTATGGATCAAATATATCATTGAGATAGCAACGATGCTAACATAGATATATCAAAGAGGCAGCACCTATGCTAATGATAATAAGTGAGACACTAACAATGCTAATATACATCAATGAGCTAGTAACGATGCTAACATAATCAACGAGACCATTGCTATGCTAATCTATATCAACTAGCCAACCGATATGCTAATGTTTATCCTGTATAGCATGAGCTAACCTCTTCTCCTGTTCCTGTCCCCCCCTGCAGCCACAGAGGCAGTCCGGTGGGGCTCTCCAAGCACCACCTGCCCCCGTCCCCCCACCACCACCTCGGTGGGCTGCCCTCAGCCGCCCCCGCCCTGCCCCTGTCCATAGCCAACCTCTCTACCTCGCACTATTCCTCCTTACGGAGCCCCTCACATCGCCATCCGGCCATGTTCGCAAACCCTGCCCAACTGCAACCCCCGCCAACCTTACCCGCCAACAGCCTTGTCGTCCCTGGGCACCCTGCCGGCACCCCGTACCCAGGTGAGCTCACACACCTGCTGGCTGGCAGCACGCTAGTTAGCAGCATGCACTGATAAGCGAAGATGAGGTGTTAGATATAAATAGATCGTAAGTCTTGTGCACAAGCTATCTCAGGCTAACACCCGGTTGTGGCCACTCTCACATTTGAATCAATAATAAGGGATAGAAATGCATGTATCGTTTATGAATGCATCTCCCACAAACTGACAGCAAGTGTCTTAAGCAATTTTTTCTCTCTTCATCGAGAACTGTATTCTCTGTAGTCTATTTGTATAGACACGTAACAAAAAATATTTTATTTCTAATGCCTCGAGATGAGCTAAGCTAGCAATACACTTTAGGAAACAATATAGTTTACTGATCTGGGAAGTAACAGCTTCTGCTGATGTACTCAGAGGGTTCATTTCAGTATTACGAAAACAATTACTCAACATGTGTAGAGCCTGTGTACTAGAAAGGTATACTCATTGTAATGTCTTATATAATGGATGGTTAATGTTGTTATTGTTTGTGCACTTCCATAATGATTTTGCCCATATGCTGAACATGTTTAAGTTTGAAAGGAATACACAGTATTATCATGAGAGCCTTTCTTTCTTTCTGCTCTGTATGCATAGCAATATTTGAAACAAAATGGTAGCATAAGCCATACTTTTATGTTTATGTTTATGTTTAACAAAACCTTATGCGCACTAAATGCACATGTTCCCTCAATATCCACTTAGCACCAATATGCTTATGAAAGCTGTGCTTGCCGAGAAAATCAGTGTATTCCTTTTGATTTACCGCAGTGCATGCTTGGTGAGTCAAATACAGTTCAGAAATTCAGCCAGTTAGGAGTGCACCGCCTAGAGTGCTCCAGTGACCTCATCAGCTATTGAATATGGCATATATATATCATCACTAGCAATTGATTCCTGAGTTTTAAAATGCATTGTACACACTGAAATAAGTCCTCTGTTGTCGGCAGAGTTAGTCCTCTGTTGTCGCCGGAGTTAGACGGCATGTAACCACAAATCCCATTCAAAGCTGGTAGGAAGATTGGCTAGGTGATGAGGTCATTGGAGTCTTTGTGCAGACATCAAACGTGAATAATCATCACAACTGGAGACATTCAAACACAAAACACATCTCTTTTGTCGGCTTAGCTAGTGCAAACACAACAACAATGAATTATTTCTGTAATTTTCTTTTTCTCCCTGACAGTTAGGACTGTAGGGAATAGGCAGTTTGGGCTGTAATAAATCCATGTCTCCAGTGGTGATGACAGTTTCCCAAAATGTGTTCATAATTACCAGCCACACATTGCCTTTCTGATGGAGGCAGTGTTTGTGTGTGTGTATGTGTGTGTGTTTTCTGGTGGGATGACTCTTGGTTCTCTCTTGTCTTTAGATACCAGCCTGTTGATATCATTCAACCAACCAATCATGTATTGCCAGCCTCATTCGGGGATTCTCATTGGCACATTGTCACAGGCAACTCTCTTACCACCACCAATGAGTTCCCACGTAGAAAACCCTCACAGCATGAGCTGGAGAAACAGAGAATGCCAGGTGACTATTTCCTTTCTTCTTTTGTTGTGAAGACTGACTGGCCGCCCGTGCCTTTTTTTTTTTCTTGTGCCCCCCCCCACACCCTCCCTTTCCTCTTCCCCCTCCATATTTTTGTTCCGTTTTGGTTTTGGTTTGGTTTTGGCTCCATCCCCCCCTTCCTCCCCTCCTTTCCCTTGCCCCCCACCTCTCCCCTCCACCCTTCCTCCCCCCCCCACCCCGCTTTCCTGTCTTACAGAGCATGACCTCCTGAGGCAGGAGCTGAACAACCGCTTCCTGGTTCAGAGCTCGGAGCGGGGCCGGGGGCCGCCCGCCTCTCCGCTGGCCCCCGTGTCGCTGCTGAGGGCCGAGTTTCACCAACACCAGCACATGCACCAGCACCAACACACGCACCAGCACACCTTCACGCCCTTCCCCGCCAGTCTGCCCCAGGCGGCCGCCGTCCTAGCCCCGCCCACTGCACCACCCATGGTGCGTGCGCAAGCCCGAAATGTAAGGATAAGTAAAACGATGCCAAAGAAAAGCTCCCAAAGAAATCCCACCCCAAAGGGTTCACTTCCCGGACCCGACCCATCACCACCACCTCCCTGGCGCAAACACAAACACACCACACACACACTCACACCCACTCACACACCTAGCGATCCCACCTCAAAATGAACTGCTACTGGGTCTTTTCTTCACAAATAGCCTTCCTATCCCCCCGGGTAGATCACGATAGAATCTGTCTGTGTCGCGTCCAGAGTTCCTTTGTCTACTAGCTATCCCCCCCCCTTATACTTTACCTGGCTGGACCTCTTGGATCCATCATCCGACTGCACTTACAGCTCCATATACTATGGAAATGTGTACTTCATACCAGTTGAACCGTAAACTACATGATATAAAGCTGATGCAGGTGTCGGCCCTGCTTGTACTGACAGCGTCCGACATATCACAGACCTCACTTTTAAGAGCACTGCTTCTCCTCCCTCAGTCAGACTGAGCAGCAAAGTACAGTTCATTTTATGTAATCATCTCTCTTCCATCTGAACTTTAAGTTTGACTGCCTGGGATCTATAAGGAGAATTCCTGCCGGCATTTCTCCCCCCCCCCATTGTTTTCATACGGCCACTGCTTTCCATCCAAATAGTGTTTGTTGATGCTGGCTCCTTAAGTGGCACTTTGACCACACTCCACTTCTCCCATGGTTCACCCACACAGAGCCATCGGGTCCCTTTGTGGCAGCAAGTAATAGAGCGAAGACATCGCACTCCGAAACTGCTTTGATGGTGTTTGTTTAATTGCTGATTGATCGTAATGTCTAATTGCTACCTCACCCTGACGCCGTCATCAAACGAGGTTTGTGCCGGGTGAAGCGCACATGGGGGGGGCGGGCGGGAGGCAGAATGCTCCATCCATCATCTAAAATGCGCGGGGATCTCCGACAGTCGATTCAGACAGGACTCCCATTTGTAGCAATTTGGCATTACTCTAATAGAGCCGATCCATCACGTCCCCACCCCTGATCAAGAGCCTGTGGGCACATTAGCAGGGCGGGGGGGGGGGGTGGGTGGGTTGAAGATTATCCCCAATCCTTCATATTGAGAATCAAAGCCCTGGTATTTATGGCAGCGAGTCAGATAAACACGGATACTATTTGGATGGCGCTGCAGCCAGCGATTTGCACCGCCGATCTCTCCTCCTCCTCCTCTGCTCGGTGCAGACACGGCCGCCATTATTCATGCAACGCCTCTCTTTGAAGATGAAGAAGAGGTGTTTTTTTTCCTGCCCCTCTCTGGCGAATAATGCCATTATGCAGCCCATAGAGCACACACACACACACACACACACACATACAAGCGCACGCATTTGTAATCATTTGGTTTTGTTGTGTTATTACGAGGGGGAATTGCGTTGCCTTTAATGTTTTTTCTGATTTCTTTTTTCTTTTCATTGAAAATGTGTTTTTACTTAACTGATGTCTTTCCCCCCTTCTTTTCTTTCATCCCCATAATAACCCCACTGTTGTGTTAACCCTCTGTAATGCTCGCTTACCCAAGCATGAGCAATGTTGCTGGTGTGGTTGTTGTGGATTTTGTTGCCACTGGTTCTTCACAAGGGGCAGACTTAATATACTCCTGTACTCTCTCTCTCTCGCTCTCGCTCTCGCTCTCTCTCTCTCTCTCTCTCCCACCCTCTCCCACTCTCTCTCTCTGTTATCCCCGTCTGCTCTCTAGACACCCTGTGTCATCTCGGCTATGTTACAGCCCTCAGCTAATGGCTGTAATTAATGAAATTATGAAGCCTCTGCATTTGTTTATTGTTCCACGCCCCCGAGCAGCTGCCTTGCCAACCGAATACAGCCCGACGTCGCTCCCTCTCTCTCTCTCTGTCTCTCTGTCTCTCTCTCTCTCTCTCTCTCTCTCTCTCTCTCTCTCTCTCTCTCTCTCTCTCTCTCTCTCTCTTAACGGCCTCGCCGTTCCCGCTCGCCCTCGCCACGTCGCTCCGTGAGGAACACCCCTTAATTGTTATAAGTTGAAATATCAAGCTTTAATTATCCAAAGCTGTTTACGATAAAGCCGTGACAGGGCCATAAATTAGAGAGGCGGCGGTGCTGGGAGATTTTAACAAGCTCCATAAAGCAGTTCAGTAACCCTCTCCCGGTGTCGGACATTAAACAGAGCGGGGCCTTCACAAGGCAGACGACCTGTTTAATGAGCTCGGAAGTTGGCCCGCCGTTTCCCCTCAATAGGCTGTCTGTGTTTGATTTAGGCCCATTATCGGCCCCCGACAAAAACAGGAGGGGCCCCGCACCCGCCCACTCCCACCACCACCGCCGCTGCCCGCCACTCCTCCTGCACCTCCTGCACCTCCTGCTCCATCGGCGGCTGCCATTTTGTGTGCAGATGTGAAAGGGCCCCGCTTTACTGGCCGGCCCCTCTGACCCCCCCTCCCAAACCCCAATCCAACTCCCCCCCCCCCCCCCCCATGCCCCCGTGTCCCTCCGCAAACAGCCAGAGACCTCCACACTGGAGACATGCTCTCACTCACACTCAACACACACTCACAGAAACTCTGATTCATTCCCCCCTCGTTTTCCCCCGACGCCGCTTTATGTAAACCCAGAGCGTACGCACGCCTGCCAAGAAAAGTCCTGCCGAAAATACCCGCAAAAAAAGTACCTGCGAATGGTTTGTGTATTTGCGGATTCGGAATATGTTACTGTCAGTTGCAATTAGCTCTGGCGGCGAATAAGAAGGGCAGTATTGGCTTACATACAGATGAACAAAGTCTCTATTCATCTCTCTGTCTCTCGCTCTCTCTTTAGCGCTCGCTCTCAATTTCATAACCATTTATAACCAGTCCCATGCGCCGAGGACGTGATCTTTAAAGCTCGCATAAGACTTTTAGGCGACCGTAGGCTTAACATGTTAAATTCTAATTGTGATTATTCAGTTAGTGACAAGCTCTGCCTCAGAAAATGTTTCATTACACAAATCCAGCCTTTCAAGGTTATACCATTTTCACGCCGAGCTGTCCCAGATTAGCCACGAGCTGGAGCGAATGCCGTCTGCCCGATCCAATTTCAGCCATAAAAAGACAAATTCAAACTTATATGAGGACTTCTGTGTATTCCCTCTGTTCTTTTTTTTAACATGCAGAAAATGTCCCCAGTTTATAAATCTCTTTTCAAGTTTGCTACTAAATACCCTTCCTTAAAACACGAGCTCCTTTTATACGGCCGCTGCCTGTCATAAAAAAAAAACGTCCATAGCAATCACAAGCAATTACTTTCACATTGCTGCAAATTTTCCAGTTTAATGGAAACATAATTCGGCCGACTGTTGCTCAGACGGTTCTCGTAGACCGGCTTCGGTTTCCCCACCCACACCCCTCCGCTTTCTCGTCTGGAAAATCCATGCGGGCCCTCTTGGGTTGTACAGTCCCCTGGAGCGAAGTGCACGGACAGTTGAAGCCATTGAAGTGCCGATCTATTGAGGCCGTTGACGGTAGCCCATGACTGGGGCGAGCCAAACCCCAGTTCACCCCAGAGGGCCAATTCTGCTCTGTTTGCAACCCTGTTCTGTGCAGTGACTGAATCATCTGCTGGCTAAAAGTAGTTCTGTGAAGAGGTTGGCGGGTGTCACATGATGTTTTTTTTCTGAATTTCACATTTTACTAACACGTCTTCTTTCTTGTTTTCTCTCTCTCTCTCTCTCTCTCTTCCAGTTTGACAAATACGGCCCCAAACTGGACAATTCGTTCGTTCATCGACATTCAAACGTAAGTCATTTCTTTCAAACTGCCAGCCTCTGTATGGCGAAGCAAATATTCTAAAACCATAGCTTTGAATTTTGCCTTGAGATTGACTTCCTTTTGTTAAGTGCGTGTGGCTGTGTGTGTGAGTGTGTGTGTGTTGAGTCCTCCCATGTATGTGTGTTTTATTTGTCTATTATTTTGCGTTCAGAGTTCAGGAGCTGTTTTGTGTGTGTGTGTCTCTTCCCCAGTTCTTCCCTTCCTACCCCCCCACCATGCCAGGCATGCCCCCGCTGATCCCGCACACAGGACCCTTCAGTTCGCTGCAAGGAGCCTTCCAGCCCAAGGTCAGCCCCTAGCCTCCTCACCCCTCCTCCTCCACTCTCTCTCTCTCTCTCTCTCTCTCTCTCTCTCTCTCTCTCTCTCTCTCTCTCTCTCTCTCTCTCTCTCTCTCTCTCTCACTCCAGCACGCGCAGCAGCGCAACCCATGCATGGCCGAGGCGATGCAAGCGGAAATAAAAAAAAACACACTGCACCATGCCCACTTACATACACATACACACACACACTCAGGGACATTAAGAAATAAAGAGGAGACGTACACATCGTGCACTCTCCTCCTGACCAGACGTCTACATGGCTGTGACCCATAGTTGTAGACACTTGCACAGGTACAGCCATGAACACAAGCATTTTGTTTGTCTGCGTCTTTGTGTGTGTGCACGGGAGTGTGTAATGTCATACCTTATTAAGCACAAGCTTAATGCACTTTCACAGAGGTTGTTTTTGGTTGTGATTATGTTTTTTCCTCCTTCGATTGCAAGGGGGGGGGGGGGGGGGGGGGGAAGAGGCCGGCATAATCATGCATGAATTTCCCCAGCATGAATGTTAAGACTCACTTAACATTCAGGCCACGGGGGCAAGTGGCAGCCACAGCAGATACGTAGAAGGAAAGAACCAGGGGCCCGATAAGTCTCTCCAGGCCTCCCCCTCTCCCCCCCTCTCCTCCTCCTCCTATAATTGGGCTATGCAAAGCAGGTCTCTGATCCACACAGGCCCCGAGGTGGTCTGAGCCCTAGCTCTCACAGGCCTGAACCCAACCGTTCCGCGCCAAGCCGTGTCGAGCAAGATAAGGACAGGCTCTGTATGTCTGTGTGTGTGTGTGGTTGTGTGTGTGTGTGTGTGTGTGTGTGTGTGTGTGTGTTTTGCGGTGGCTAGGCAGCCAGTAGGGGAGAGGGGGATAGGGCAGGAGGGGGGCGAGAAGGGGTGTGTGGGAGGTGGGCTGCTTGACAGATCCCCAGTGGCTGTGACCCTGGTGTAAGCCAGCAATCAAAGCTGGCCTAAATCCGCTGGCCTTATTCACAGCGGGCTCTGTTACCGAGGAGTCCCCTTTTGTCAGAGGCCTCTCCAGATGGTTGGTGCAACACAACAGGCCTTGCTCTTGTGTGTCTAAAGCCCCCCCTTGCCTCCCTCCCTCCCTCCCCCTCCCTCCCCCCATCCCTTCCTAAGTATCCTTGAAGAGAGGCTGCGCTGGGGGGGGTCAGTGGAAAATAACACGGGTCGCCTTCCTGGATCTGCCAATCCTCGGTGCGGGGATGGATTAATAGGGCTGATCCAGGCACTTGGGCTCAAAAGGACTTAGCCGAGGTAATCAGAGAGATCTGGGCTGTTTCACTGTGGTCTGGCTGAAGGCCCAGAGCATCACTGCAGCAGAGCTATCGGTTGACGTCAGTGCTACAGTAGAGGTAGTGGCTAGGTGAGAGAAAGATGCTACAGAGCTAGTCCTGAGGCTAAATGTAGGCCAAATGCCTAATGCCGGCTCTTCGTTTTTCTATGAATACATATTTAGTTGCATTTATTTTTACTTTTATGGACAGGACATTGAAGAGATCCAGAAAACGGGGTTGAAGGAGAGAGGGAATGACATGTAGCATAGGACTGTAGGTCAGAATCAAACCTGGATCCCTACGGCACCCTAGGCCTAGGGGGTTGAGTCTACACATAAGGCCATCTCTTATCCCTGAACAGTCTGTTGGTGATTGATAGATTTAGAGTGCATGTTGTTTTTATCTTCAATATGCTCATGTTTTGTGTTCCTTTGTCTCCTCTCTCTCTCTATCTCTCTATCTCTGGCTCTATCTTTGTCTCTCTATCTCTGTCTCTATCTCTGTCTCTCAGGCATCCAATCCCATTGATGTGGGAGCCCGTCCAGGGGCAGTACCACACACACTCTTACAGAAGGATCCCAGGGTAAGTAGCTACTCGCATACCGAATCCCGAGTCACACACACTTTCTTCTGATTGGGGAGAAGAAAGAAAAGGCTACACTGCAATAACAACTGTGCTGGTCGACTCTGAGACGTTGTTATGCAGTGAAACTGTATTCACCTTCTCAGCCTCTTCCCGGCCACTGAAAGCAGGGTCTGACTCACTCACTGAGGGATGTGTCGAGCAGCAAAGTAATAACATTGTGAGAGAGTGGCTTTAAAACCACCAAACCCACCGTAGGAACAGAGACGAAAGCATCCCGTTCTAGGTTCACATATGAAAAACGTTGCAGGATTGGCATGGCTATCGGGTTTGAAATTCAAAGTTATTTTGAAAATGAACAGTGACAGAGGGACATTCCTTTTAAATTCAAACATTTGTTGTGTTATTTGTTATTGATACGTATACCAATATTCCACATTTGTTCTAATATTTTCCATTGTGAAATTAACAATGACTCTCTGTCTCTTTCTCATCCATCACTCTCTCTGTCTCTGTCTCTCTCTCTCTCTCTCCCTCTCTCTCTCTCTCTCTCTCTCTCTCTCTCGCTCTCTATCTCTCTATCTCTGTCTCTATCTCTCTCCGTACAGATATCAGATCCGTTCAGGTCGTCTGTCAGAGTAAGTTTCTGTCATGCCTTCTTGACTTCACCCCTTTCAGGCCTAGCCTCAGAGTACAAATAAACCATGTTGTATTAGAAAGCCCTGATCACAATGCAGTATGTAATCCCCTCCAATTCTTATTGGACTTGGAGTGAGGCAGACGGTCACTACTGGGATTATGGTCAGCGGATAGAGGTGTCTGGGTTTTCTGGGCCTTTTTATTTTATTACATTTTTTTTCTTTGTTTGTTTTTGTTTTTTGTCTTCCGATAAGTTCCCCCCTCCCCCTTTTAACTTGGCTTGGCCAGACAATAAGAAAGAGATGAATTGCAAGCGGTTGTGAGCTCACCATAAGGTCTCTCTCTGATTCTCAGAAACCTGGCAAGTGGTGTGCAGTGCATGTCCAGATCGCATGGCAGATCTACCACCATCAGCAAAAGATGAAGGTGGGTCAGAAGGATAGCGGAATGAGAAAACCAAGATTTTCAGATCTGCAATTTGAAACGTTGGCTTTCCCAGGGCCTAGTCGTAGACAGATACCATATGTGTTATGCATATAACATATGAACGCCGGCCCCATGGTTCTCATGTGGGTCACGTGGTGCAATGTCATAGAAAAGCTGTTCAATCTGGACAGGGGTCTAACCTAGGGGTTAAAGGTCAGGAGGGTTGGGTTTTGAGGGGAGGGGGAGGGGGGAGGGATATGCGCCATTCATTTAGTTAAATACTACCAAGGACTCATTAAGGGAAGTGGACATACAGAATAACACCAAGGACAGGATCCCTGTGTGCCCGGTGGCTGCGGCAGCCCCCCCGATGATAGAGTACCTGGCAGGGGGCACACCGCCTAATGCTAGCATTAGCTCCCCCCCACCCAGGGAAAGGACAGCGTCCCCCTCACGCACCCCCTCTCAAATTCCCCGGGGCTTTGCTGTCCCTAATCAGCTTACAGATGTTCTGTTATGACACCGTCGGCCATTGTTGCCGTGACTCGGCACGTCTGATACCCGAGCCGCTTTAGGGTCGAGGCATAAGCCCCTCCAGCGTAAGCCTCTGTTGCTGAAAGTGGCGTTCTCACTCACTGATCACTGACCCCCACTGTCACTCTCTGTGTCTCTCTCTCTCTCCATCTCGCTCCCTCTCTGACTCGCTCTCGGCCTACCTCTCTCGGCCTCTCCCTCGACCCCGTCTATCTGTCCATCTCCGTATAACAGCAGATGCAGCTGGACCCTCACAAACTGGACATGAATGGGAAGCTGGACCTCTTCAGCCGTCCCCCAGGCCAGGGGGTCTTCCCAGGGTTCCCCTACCCCCATGACCTGGCGCGACCCATGTTCTCCCCCTCAGGTCAGTAGACCCCATCCCCATCTCACACAATCTGCATTAGAGTTTTACGCATATATAAATGTATGAACGCATATAAATGGATGCCCGCCGTGTCGAAACAGCTCTTTTTACAGCAGTTTTAAAAAAAAAACACACATCCAGGGTATTATTCGGGGCTTTGGTTTCTTTCTTTTTTTTTGCATTTGTTTTGCGCCTTTCATGTTGGGTTCACATAATTGTAGTGCTGTTGTGGTAAATGTTTTGCTGGTGAGGGAGACAGCCATGAATATGCATGACTCTCATCCCGTAATTGTCGGCTCTACCCTGCGTTGGGGGGGCAACAGCGGGGCGATCAGCCTTTTACTGGTAATTATGCCGCTGTGTGTCATAGGCCTGTGTGTAATTGGTTCCTTCATTAACAATATCTGAACCACGGGCAAATTCACCACTTTAAGTTTAAAGGGTTGGCTTTGACAGAGCATCAAAGTGCCCATGAATTAGAGCTTCTATTTTCACATCTAGACACACACAGACACATCGTAAAATGGGACAATTTCAAATGATGAATCTTCTTCTGCTCACTTTAAGTCCATTTTTTCCGCCATCTTGTTGGTACTTAGCAAGTAGGCCTTTTTGTCGCGAAGAACGCAGGCTGTTTACATTAAATACATGGCTAAAGCAACAGGGATCCAAGGGTCACGGATAAGCCCTCTGCTTATCTCCTGTTAATCACGTGTTATCCTTAATGCCTAATTGAGAGATTAAGCGACACATTGATTGGTTAATACTTACAGTTTCTCTTTATCTTCCGTCTGATAGGCCCTGGCCACCACGCACCCTCCCCCTACGGCCCCGCCTCCCATCCCACTGGCTTCCTGCCCCCCAGCCACTTGGCGGGTAAGTGTAAGTAACCCATACTCATGTTTTCTTTTCCCTTTTCTCTACTCCTTTTCTTGTTGTTATTTTTATAGTTATTTCTACCGCACAACTTTCTGGACACGCAACCTTTACCTGAAAGGCGAGCAAAAGCAATGGTGATGATGGTAAAGTCTCAAAAAGTTTTAATGGGATTGTGCATCTTCTTTGGATCAAAGAGTCAATCTGCAACTTATTCTTTGGATTATGATGATTATTAGGATTTCAGAAAGCAAGCCAGTCAATGAGGGCTTGTAAAACATGATGGTGAATGAAATCAAACCCTTGGGGGGTTGTGGTGTGGGATATTTGGGTGTTAGACAGGTAAGCTCTTTAATTGCCGTGATTGTGTTCAGAAATTCCCTGGAAACCCCTGAAGCTTCCTCTGTAGCCAAGATATTGCTCTATGTATATAGTAATATCCTTATATAACATAAGGAAGGCATGATCTAATCATGTCATATAGATAATGTATTTATTATGATAATGTGTAATGTACTGGAGGTGGATGCTGATGCTGTACTAGTATTACAGCTGTTTATGAAAGGTAGGATAAATCAAAGGAAAGGAACAAGTCTGGTTACCAGGGTGATGTTTGTGTTCCACGGAGACGAGATACATTTTACATACATTATAAATAACCGAACACATGCTGTTGAGGCTGCTCATGCTGATTTTCATGTTGCCTGTAGCTAACAATATTTATGCTTTCATGGTTAAAAAAAAACAGAATAATTGGAGTAATGTTGTTGGGGGAAGATGTTGGCAGCATGGAAGGCAACACATTTTGGAATTAAGAAACGAAGAAATGAAAGAGAAGAGGCGTCGTTTATTGGGTATTGTTAACGCAACTGCTAACTTGGCATCAAGAGGGTTTTTCCTCGGTGGAATATTGTTGCACATTATGATTTCACCATTGCACTTCATGTCTTCATCGGTGGACAAGTGGATTGATGCATTCGTTTTCATGATGAATCAATCGATCTATATTTCTATGAGACTTGTTTTATTTTCAGATGGCCTGCTCTTCATCTGCATCCGCTCCGCCCCCCGCCCCCCGCCCGACTCTCCCCCCACCCAACCATAACCCATTCCCCAGCTCAGTTCAGCGAGTACACACACCAAACAAACAAACTCATTTTCCCATGAGGCAGTGCAGCTCCACAAGCCTCCCAGCTGGTTCAGAGGCGCGCTGCTCCGTTGTAGTGAGTGGGAGAGGGTCCAGCATCTGTCAGGCAGTATAAAATAAGAAAACAGCAACAGCTCGCTTGTAAGAGAAAAGCCGAGTGGGTGGGTAGCGGGGGGAGAGGGGGGGGGGGGCTTACTGTAGCCAACCCCCCCTTTTATTTTTGCTAATCGCTGTTTGGCATTTTACAGATCCTTTCAGTCGCTCCAGTACCTTTGGTGGCCTCGGCAACCTTTCAACCAGTGCCTTCGGTGGATTAGGCAACCCCACGCTTGGTAAGCGCCAGCCTCCACCACCACTACCGCCTTCCCGCTCCCCTCCTCCATCTCCCTCTACACCCATCTACCCAGCCTCCAACCCTACCCAGACCCTAACATACCCATACCTATCTTAGTCCCCCCCCCCCCCCCCTCCTTCCTGGATGATGGCCCTGGTTGCTGGAGCACAGAGAGAGCAGGGGAACTCAGCGAGACAGAGAGACCGCAGGGAGAGACAGCACAGGGAGAAAGGAAAACCAAGACACTTAGTTCTCGTCCCTTTGCCAAATCCGCCCAATAGCCCAGGCAGGACCACCAACACCAAACCCCTTCACACTCTCTCTCTGCATCCCCTGATCCCCAAGCCACAGTCCAACGGCCTGGCTCTAATCCGCCGGCCCTCCTGCCAAAAAACGCATCCAGGCCCGCTGTTTGCTTTCTGTTCATCTATTCATTATTCGGCGGACTTCCTCGTCGCACACCCCAGCAAAGCCTATCTCTCTATCTCTCTCCCTTTCTCTCGCTCTCTCGCTCTCTCTCTCTCTTACTCTCTCTCTCTCACTCTCTCTCTCTCTCTCTCTCTCTCTCCCTTTCTCTCGCTCTCTCTCTCTCTCACTCTCTCTCTCTCTCACTCTCTCTCTCTCTTTCTCTCTCTTTCTCTCTCTCTCTCTCTCTTTCTCTTTCTGTGTCTTTCTGTCGTCCTGTCCCCTGTTGCAGTTGTGCCCTGGCAGACGAGTTGCTCTGTGTGTTGTTAACTTGGAAATGAGTAATAGACAAGCCATTGAACGCTTAAGTCTCCCCCTGGTTTTTATTTAAAACTATATATTCTGTCCCATGCTCCTCATCCATTCCGATGCCCTGGGGGGTCCCGACAATCAGGAACATTGAATGAAGGGATGGGGAATTTTGATGCTTTTTTTGGCCCGCGAGCACGTACAAGTACAGCGAGACAGAGAGAGAGAGAGAGCGGTGAACTGTTTCAACGAGTGAATCACACATAGAAGACCGTTCGCTGTAGCAACAACGTGATCAGATTCATTCAAATTGTGTTGGAGGAGGATAGATTGCCATGCACAAATATACCTGGAGGAAATTATGACTCCGCATCGGTGGTAAAAAACAAATGTCTTTGTAAATTCCTTTACACAGGAAGTTCTGTATTCATTGCAAATGAATCAGCACATTACGAGTGATCGACGCCTATGAAGGAGCGTCGGTTACCCTTGCTCTGGGTCCATGGCAAGACCTAGCCATCATCCATTTCACTGACTCTGTCTCCCTTGCCACCCCCCTTGTCCCCTCTCCAGGCTCCAACAGCGTATTCGGCCCCAAGGATGGCCCCGGGAGCCTGGGCGGCTTCGGCAGCCCGCACCACGACACCTGGAACCGGTTGCACCGAACGCCGCCCTCCTTCCCCACGCCGCCGCAGTGGCCCAAGGCCCCCGATGGCGAGCGCAGCAGCTCGGCCAACAGCCACGAGCGCGAGAGGGAGCGGGAGAGGGAGAAGAGGGACTCGTCGGTCGGGAAGGAGGAGAAGGATAAAGACAGGTGGGTTGTTGTGGACCGGATTATTGTTTTTATAGCCCAGTTGTCTTTGGATTCGCTCGAAGCCTCTGCGGGAATGGACGGGCTCCCTCCCAGTGCATCTCCCTCACAGTAATGAGTCTGATTACGACATTGTCTGCATGTGTTGCCCTGTAACTGTCTGGCATTTCAAGCACAATAGAAACTAACCGTGTATTACCGCTGGCTGTTATTATGTATTACTCAGGGCTCAAAACTGCGACCGAAATTATTGCATTTGCCATTTATTATGTGGATGTGAGGTCATTTTTTCCAAACAGGGCCGTTGCAAAGCAGACATTTGTTGATGTCATCGTTTTTCCCCATTTCAATACTCAAACGGTCCCAATGTTTTATTGGAATAACATTATTACGAGTAATTGTGTGTTGAGGAAGTCTGTGGCTTTCCCATCCCCTTTGGTCTGAGTCTGATTTGGGCAGGGCAGAGATTGAATGCGTGTCACACACAGTGTTGGGCAGTGTCGCATGGCAGAAGGACAAATCACCTCGGAAGATACGATTTTGGGTCTCGTTTTGAGCAATGCTTGAAGCTATAGAGGGCTGTAGGCAGCCTTGATGTCAGGGGTAATTGTGTTCTGTTTCCAATAAGAGCATTCACACCATTGCTGGGAGTTAGAGAGCGGCTGTATTCAGCACTGGTTTGAGAGCTCTCATTGCAAAAACACACACTTAAGTTCCAGTTGCAAAACAAGGCAAAAATGATGGTATTGTGTTTCAAT
Source organism: Pollachius pollachius (assembly GCF_949987615.1). Lineage (NCBI taxonomy): Eukaryota > Metazoa > Chordata > Actinopteri > Gadiformes > Gadidae > Pollachius > Pollachius pollachius. The sequence continues at coordinate 8,702,998 of NC_136934.1, read as the reverse complement.
AAAATGCACGTCAGCGCTAGTGCTATTCAAGATAAAAGCAGGGGAAGAAAACACACAGACTATATAGCAGAAGGACGCACTGGAGGTAGAAAATCAAAATACCACCTATTCAATAATATCAAAATATTTATTTAGAGAGAGTACCCTTTTTCAGATGAATGTACACAGATGGCTAATAGGCGACAAACAACAAGCTATGACCGCTGCAAAGCGACGAAAAAAGGGGGTGCGACCAAATTTGTTATTGCCACCAAAGGAGAAAGTTAGCGGCACCAGTGCCACCAGGAGAAAGTGTTATTCCTGAGCCCTGTTACATAATCAGGGTTTCTAGGTTGAAAACTATTTTTAAGGAATTGCTGATGTCTGTAGGGCCCATTTTATCATCCTTTTCAGAGAAGTGTTAGTTCAAAGCATAAAATTCAACACTTGATTCAACATAGTGGAGCAATCGCAAAACAAACTGAGGTGTGAATATCAAACAAAACAAATTAAACATACTTTACATCTAAAACGATAGCATTAGCATTGTTCCAACATTCATTGTATTCAGTGTAACTGGAATATCATTCTTATTTAGTGTTAGGCACTTTGAGTCTGCACTATGTACGAAAAGTGCGATATAAATAAAGTTGCCTGCCTTTAAAACATCTCCTGTCCTTGCAGAGATTCTGTGGACCGCAACCGGCACTCCAACCGCTCGTCCCCCGCCTCGGCCCCGGTCAGCTACCAGATCAGCAACCTGATCCGCTCCACCAGCCAGAACTCCAGCGACCAGGGCCGGCACCACAGCGGCAGCGTGGACCGGGTCCGCGAGGCCGAGAAGGAGCTGCTGGAGCGCCATCGCGAGGCCTCCATGATGGCCGACGTCAAGGTGAAGGAGAGTCGCTCCCCGGGCAAGGACGCCATGGAGAGACGAGCGTCGGAGGACTCAATCAAGGCCGCCCACCGCTCCCCCTCGCCCTACTCCAAGGGCCTCATGGGCGAGCAGGGCGTGAAGATGATGGGCGGCCCCCCGCCGACGTTGAAGGACGGCGATCGCAAGGAGCCCCCGTCCATGGACATGCTCCACAAGGTGAAGAACGACATGAAGATCAAAGAGGAGCGCAAGGAGGAGCAAGAGGTGATGGTGGTGAGCTCCGAGCCCGCCCCGCACCCGCCGCTCCAAGCGCCCCCGGTGCCCATGTCTCAGGTGGGACACCCTCACCACCACCACCCCCCTCTCCAGCAGCAGCTCCACATGCAGCCGCAACGCGGCAACGAGATGCCCGGCATGCACGGGGTCCCCATGGCCCACTCGCTGCCCCTCTCCATGAGCGCCATGCACCAGATGGGCAGCCTCAACGTGCTGGACCGCGCCCGCATGGCGCCCTTCATGGGCGTCAGCCCCCTGGGCGCCGGCCGCGAGCGACTGCCGCACCAGGCCTTCCCCTGGGACCCCCTGAGGGAGGCGTACCGCAGCCTGGACCTGCAGCGCCGCATGGACTTCCAGCTGCGGGCCGAACAGAGCCACCGCTTCCCCAGCATGTACGAGCAGGAGCGGGCGTACCGCGAGCGCGAGGCCCACGACTACCAGCACCACGAGCACCTGCTGGAGGTGCGGCGCGAGCACGAGAGGATGCGGCAGCAGGCGGAGGAGCGCGAGCGCATCCACATGAGGGAGGAGCTGGACCGGGCCCGGCTCCACCAGCTGCACCAGTCCCCCATGGAGGGCCACCTGCCCCACATGGCGCCCTTCATGCAGCACCTGGGTGGGATGCCCTACCCCAGACTCAGCCCCTCCACGGGACACAACGGCCTGCTCAACAGGACGCCCCCCACGGCCGCGCTCAGCGCCCCACCGCCTCTAGTGCCCGCGGGCAGCACCCGGCCAGCCTCGCCCAGGAGGACTACGCCCCTAACCTCCGCCACCCAGGACCCGCGGGACTACTCGCCATCCCGCAACCCCAAAGAGGTGGAGGCCCGGTAGCTTCCTCAGGACGGACACAGAGGCCTCTGATGCCTTCGTGAGCCTAAATGCCTCCAGTTTGGAATCTAATGGTGAACCAAAACATGCTGCCTTTTCACCAGAGAACAGCAGATTTTGGCATCCGGGAGTAAATGGTATGATTGTACAATGTAGAAGGTACCTATGTGGGTCTGATTAAGCACATACCAAGACTCTTTTCAATGGACTGAGTCGAATTATGTCGGCAGGAAAGAAACGCAAATGAGTATGTTTATAGCCGGCTTAAATATTTGATAATTATTAATATATTAATCTGATACCTTTTTTTCGGCTATGTGCGAAAAGAGAGGTCCTCACATGGGTTTGTACATTTTCCTATCCTTGTTCCATGTATAGGTATCACTTTGATGACATGTATGTAATTTGTGCTCCAGTGACTCCAGTTTTGTTTGTTTTTCCTTGATATTTATCCCAGTTGATGGTGAGACATATCTATTATGGCCCACAGAAAGGACTGGATGTTTTTTGTTTGCGCCTTCTCAACAGTAATTTAACCTTGTGCTACCAAGATATCCTCAACAATGCCAATGTACACTGTTACATTACCGATTTGTTTCCTTGATTCGTTTTGCCTTCGAGGTATGCAGATGCAGATATATTATGAGGTCAAGGTTCAGTCTCTGTAAAGGCAAACTTGTGTAAATAACTTGTTGATATCTCCTCGCTGCAAAAATGGCCATGTAAATTGATCAGCCTTTTTAAAAATATTTCTAGAAAAAGAAAACTCAAATCAAACATTTCCCTGTTGAAAGCCATGGTAAAATGGATAAGCCTGGTCGTTGTCATGGAGACATGGTGAAGGAGCGTCCTACAGGGGCCTGGAAGGATCATCTGCAATCTATGCAAAGCGACGCAAGGCATCTTAAGGGTGGAAAAACCTGGATATTACGATGATGTTGGTGACAATTAAAGGACCTGCATCAACTTTGATTTTTTTTGCCATTGGAAATACATGGAGTTATAAACCCGAGGAGATTTCCAAGTCACAAAGTGGACCAGGAGCGCAAAGCAGAACGGAAGAACACTTTGAGTGGGCCGCAATAGGACTTTCTCTGTCAACCTTGTGGTGTTGTGCAGTTGTTTTTCTTAGACTCTTGTATACAAAACCAGTAGAGTTTTAGGCGTGCAAAAATGAAAAATGAACATTCATGGTTTAAAAATGTAAGGAATAAAGTTTGGACCTAATGTCTGACATGCTGTTTGCTAGTCATTTACTCTTCCGCTGATGCTGCTGCTGCCGAGCTCCTCTGGTGAGATCAGTGTTGCGGCAGCCTTCTGAGCGATATGTTGATTTAACAAATAACATAAAAGTCGCTGGGGGAGACAGGGCTTTATAGGTTTGCCGATAGTACTTTGGCCCAGCCCCGCCGGCGTTACTGTATTTGCTCATTTCGTATAAAAGCTATTACTTTAAAATCATGGAAGCAGCAGTCTTGGCCTGATGGGAGTGGAGCCCCAAACCCTTTCAGATCGTTGAGCCTTAATCTGTCATACATGGGCCGCCGAGCTCTCCAGAGGCGATTGATGAGATTGGGGAAAGCAATAGAGGGTGGGGACTAATAGGACATTGATTTTGTAAGAAAGCAGGTTTTGAGTGTTTGTGTTGCAGGTAAACGCTATTGACCGGCAGCCCGGCGGCATATTGACCCGCGGTCTGGACTCATTAAGTGGAGCAACAGTGGGGAGGAAGGATATCGGATGGTGAAGATGGTGGAGGTTCCTCTCTTTCCTCCAACTCTTACTCTCCTCTCTTTGTTCCAGAACTCATCTGTTTCGCTAATGAGACCGGACGGCAGTCTAGGAGTGGTTCAGGGAGGAAGGGGGGGGGGACCCAGGTGCCCAATCCGGCTTTATTGACGAGGTCTCTCACTGCCTGCCCAGAGATGGCCAATTCATTTTGATAATGCCCCTGACTCTCCATCTAGCCGCTGAGAGCCTCTGAGCCCAGCCAATCCTGTCCCAGGGCATCAGGCCGTAATGACAGCGTGGATCAAACCAAGGCCAGGGCATTAGGAGATGTTATTGAAAATCAATGGTGCTCCTCTGTCTCACACACTCTCCGGCAAGGTTTTTCAAAAGGCCCACTGGAAAAGACTGCCTGTCAGAATGGACCCTGTGCACTGGGAAGACTTAAATCACTATCACTTTCAATTGAGGCAGCCGGTAATTGAACCACATATTCCTCGACGGGTAGCATCTGTCAGTGGCTGGCCCCACTTTAGCGCGGTGTGCTTTTATTCCTAATCATCTAGTCAACAGCGGGTACTTAACCCCTGTTCTCATTATTGTACATCATTTTTTTTCTCGAAACTATAATTTGCCTGGCAACATTTATGTAAAAAAAAAAAAAAGAAAAGACCTTAAATTTCACCGGCACTGTCGCTTTGTCCTACACACACGCTCCTTTTTATAGTTGAGTGTGGAACAGCCCTCTGGAGATGAAAAGCACCATCAATTTCACTCATTGTCTGGCAAGGTCAATTTATTTCAGCACACAGTCCATCATCAGATGAGAATCAATTGACACATAGCCTGGTATATATCCAGCCCTAGGCAGGTTTTTACAACAGCTAAAAAGGCTGTTTCACAGTGTAATTCTTAATTTTTGTCAGGGGGTTTTGTGTGTGGGATTATGTATGGCTGGCACATACTATATGCTATACATTGTGAGGGTGGTATGGTAGCCGTTAATAGTAGCATGATTATATATAGCTGTGATACATAATTGTATTTTGTCTTTACACCTCGCTCACTGGTGTAAATCATAATTAATAGGATATGGCAGTATTTGGGGGGGGGGGGGGGACATTGTTTTTGGTTCTCGACTAATCCCCTTGCATTTATCTGTAAGAGACCTCAATGCTGAGGGTTTTTTGGATTGAATTTTCATGGTCTAAAGTACCTCCAAAAAGCGGTTGGCACAGAGCTCACCCCAGATTCAGGGAACAGTGGAACAGGCCTCAGGGGCCTTTATGGAGCACAATGGCAGCTAATAACACAGTGCCAAGCTAATAAGATGGGCAAGGAATGAATGGCTCAGTCCAAGCTGCTTTTCTCTCTCTCTCTCTCTCTCTCTCTCTCTCTCTCTCGGTCTATCTTTTTTTCTGTCTCTTTCCCCCCGCTGATAAATCATGTATGAAAGCATTTTTGAGCTGGTATGCGCCAATCCCCAGACTTCACTCCCCCTCTCCATCCCCCACCCCCCCAGCGAGGGCTAATGCATTAGTTCCCATTTGAAGGCTGTGTTGAAATGGAGATTGGTAATGAGACGCGAGACCCCCGCCATGATCACATTTGAATTGCCAGGAATCCATTGGGAACATGTGATTTGGGAGACTGAGGGGTATTTTTCGTTCTCAGTTAAAAAGTCATTCCTTTGCGGGTTTACCCAACCTTGACAGCTAACGATCTCCATCGCTAAGCTATAGGCCAAATAGTCACTGAACACTACTAAGTCTAAGGCTTTGTCAGCATAGCGCTGTCATGTGTTCATTCAACTGAGAATAGGTGTTTTCCAGCCCCTAAAAAGGCAGGAACTGGACATCCTTCCATTTGTCTGCCATCTTTTCTTAGCCTTAAATGTCAACAGAGTGACTGCTAACAAAGAGCAGACCAGTCGGCAGCTAAGGAGCTAGCTTAGAAACAGCCAAAGCAGTGTGGCTTCCAAGGGGCTGTCTAATGTCTTTGCACCCTTTGGACCTACAGCATACACATGTTTCCCCCCGCTCTCTCTCACCCTGCCACTACTCCTTTGCAGTGAGATAATAGACTTGTCGTCTGGAAGAGTTATTATAAACCAACCTCGATTCAAAACAGCAGAACTTTGGAGCATTAAAACCCAGATGGAAGCAGGGAGGAGAGGAGGAACAGGGAGAAGATGGAGAGGTTCCATCGGTGCCATTCGCCAAAATGCGTTTTCCACTTCCATTCCATTTTGGGGATTTTTCCGCTGTTTAGTGGAACCTCACTGTGGCCCACACTGGCTGTATTATGTACACAAGCCATAAAAATCCAATAACATTTATGCAGCTGGGTACTTCTGGCAGAGGTGGTCCTCTCGCTCATTGGCCTGTGCACCACTGTGCCATCCTCCCAGATTTGTGCTGTACACTCTGGGCACCAGACAAGAGAAGTCTCAGAAGGGGAGGTGGAGGGAGGGGAAAAGGAAGCTCAAACGCATAGAACAAGCTTAAAAAATAAATAAAATATCTGAAGGCGGGTGGAAGCCGTGCGTTTCTTGTCCAAATTGGCACAGGCCGCTGATGATTAGCCGCTGAGACGATAATCAAAAGTGGCTCAGTGTTTTTGAAGGGGTGGCGAGAGGCTGGGCCAGCTGGTGACAACATGGCTTGTGTGCGTGGGCCAAGACTGAAGTTTATTTGAACGTGGATCTCGTTGTGACCGCATTTTCTCCAGAGCTCAGTTAGCGGAGTGTTCCTTGGCTCATCGCAGGGATCGCCTCAGCGCTGCTTGGCAGCGGGCGAGGCGGAAGTTCTTCCAAAACCACGGAATGAGAATTATGATTTAGTCCATCCCCTCTGGTGGTGGTGGTGTGTGTGGTGGTGCGTGTGGATATTCATAAGCGTTTATTCAGTTTGAAGCTGGCAAAAACGCTGCACCTCGTTCTTGGCACCTGTGTGCGAAAGTTTTCTTTCCAGCGAGTAATCATTAAAAGCACAGGGGCTGCTTTAACAGTGTAGGCTCCTCATAATGCGCCTCAAAATATAGCATCCCACATTTCCACATAAAAAACAAACCAGCCCAAAGCTCGACAAACAAAGTGACTTGTTTCACCTCAAATCTCATAAATTCAAAACCAACTTCAAACCACATGCCAACCCTTTGTGGAAAGTTGCTAATTATTGTGAGCAATAGTACAAAATAGTAATACTATTTAAACTATATTATTTTTACTGTCATAAAATCCTGTTTTTCAGAACAGATATGAATACCCAGATATAGGTAGAAGTTAACATGGCAAGGACAGGCGCCTGCATCAAAGTGAAATGCCAGAATGTGTCAAAGAATGAATGAATGAATCTTCACAAATCTTATAATACACGGGAAACAGCTTAAAGAGAGCCATTTAGCTCCTATGTTTACAGAAACCAAAATGTGAGCAAACCATTTAAAGCGTTTAGTGTGAGGTTGAGTATTTTGCTTCCATCAGTACTTGTACAAACATCTAAAGTCAGAGAGGGTAAAAAATATTAGATTTCAGAATTCATAAATCAAACTCTGTGGAGGCATCAGTGGGGCAACACACACTCCTTTTTACAGACCCCTAGTACTCCTTTTCCATAATTTCACTTAAAATATAGTATAATAATAATGTAATGTATAAACTCTGATAGTGAGGGGATAAAGATAAACTACGTCCTAAGACTACAACAAAATATGCATTGGTGAAAATGAACTCCCCATGTCTTATTTTACAGTTTTGGGGAGTATTTCACCTTGCCACGGCTAAACCAGATTTCTGTCACATGGAGACATTGCTGCAGTAGTTACTTGCAGTAGTTACTACTGCAGCAGCGTTTGAATGGGGTTTAATAGGATAATGTCTCAGATATGTTGCCCCTCCTGTAAAGGGGTCTAGGACCGGCCTTGATCAAAGATGAAGCGGCCTGCTATTCACTGGTAACCCAGCCGATCACGTCTGCCACTGGGAGCCCAGATATGGCCGATGAATCCAGGTTTCAAAATGTGCTTGTGATTTATTCAATATCCCTTTTTCATTTATATTAAACATAAATGATTACCGTAGATCATTCAGTCACCGGTAATGTATTATTGATATTTAGAAATCATTAACGTGAATGTTTAGCGTAAACGGTCAAGAGAGAAAGGTGCTAGCTGTACTGCAGGGTTCCAGACTAACTTCTTTCACTAGGAGCACTGTGGCCCCTAACTGAAAATCTTAGGGGCACAACCAGAAATTTTAGGGGCACACACCGTTAATCAACGTGAATTATTCACATTTCTTCTAATATGCACTGTATTAATAAAAAAATATTTTGATAATAGATGCAGAAATTACAATGTGCTGTTTCAAATTCAGTGTCACATTTTATTTAGTGCGAACAGTCCTTTATGGCACCTGAAGCAGAGTCCTGCACTGGTTCGGGTGACCCGCACAATTTGGATGAATCGGGTCAGGTCGGACGCCTGAACAGAGCAGGTCGGTCGCGGGTTTTGCGATTGCGAGCGAGACTTCTCCGGTGTTGGATATGTTAATCGGGAGCGGAGGAGTTAACTAAAACCGTCAACAGTGGATGATGTGCTTTTTTTCCCACAGCAATCTAAAGCACCACGCCAAACACCAGATAGTGTATTTCCCCGGCGTTCCATGTCTCTAATTTTCCATCGAGTGCGGGTCGGGCGCCGATATCAATTTATAGCGGGTCTGGTCGGGTGCGGAATGTGATACGCGCTACTGTCGGAACACGGGTCGGATGCGGTTTTAAGTATTGCGGGCCCCTTCCACGTTTAACGTTTGAAAATATAAATAATAAAAAAGGGCAAATTTACTGGTCACACATGTGCGACCAGAATTAAAATTCAGTCACACACTCTCAAATTTTGTTTGCAAAATGCGACCATTTGGTCGCAGTCTGGAGCCCCGCACTGTAATGTTTTTAGGCTTATAGGTGCTATTTCATTCAGTGAACTTGATAGCCTCAGCAGTAGCTGCATAGGGAAATGTTCACATATGTCTTGACTACCTTGGATGGAAGTTTGAGTTTCTCCCTGAAAGCGAGGGGGTACATAATCGAAATTCAGCACCAAAAACTACTAAAAAGAGTTAGGCGCTGCTAGCATTAGCATGCCAGGCTCGCTCTCCAAGCTCTGCTCTATAATCCCATGGCCGTTATCATGAAGGGAGTGTGGACTTTTTATTGGCCGTGTTTCATATTGTATCAAAGCATACTGAACATTTTTTAGCTAGCTTTCACTATAATAAAGCCTCACATACATTTTGTTATGTACATTGGATAAATTTATTAAATGTGTTAATGTAAAATTTACAGAAAGTTGCCTCCTGATGTTAAGTGGGGTAGCGTAAATTGTTCTGAAAATCGCACATATTGAGCAGATGGGCAAGCCTGACACAACAGCCAGTGACTGTAATAACGAGTACGATATTAGACATCGTAAAAATAAACATTGTCGTAAACTGATTTTAAATGATAACATTGTCTACAATTTTCAGCCTGTATTATTCCTTTAAGCATCTTACTCTGGGATACATGCAGGTAAGCTATGTACACTGGGGATCGAACCCTAAACCTTTGGCCAGGGAGTCGACCATCCTTTGCAACCATCCCCCCATCCTGTTACCAATCAACTTCTCTGTTCATAATTGGGAGGGTGATTGTTGTAATGGGATTCTGCCCCCTGATCATCCATATATCTAAATAGCCAACAGTTTCACTCACTAATCCTCAGGTATGGACTTACAGGAGCTGTCAATTAAGGGTTGATTAGCTCTGATTGTTGGCGATATATTGTAGGTGATATATTACTTCATTTGATACTTCATATTGTAAGCCCTCATTGTTTAAACACAACTATAAAACCAAGCGGTAGGACGTTAAAACCAAGATGGTTCTGAGCATGTCTCAGTTATGTCTCTTTGGCCAACCAGCTTTAACTGGCTGAAACCACATTCCACCCTAGGTGGTTCTTGGCCAGACTTACCTATCTCATTGGCCTGTTCGGGAATCTGCTGGCCAGTAAACACACTCTTGAAAGGCTCCCTTATCTGCTATCTGGGCAGAAGTTGCATGCATCGAGATAACGATCCCTTATCTTATCTCGCTCAGTTGGTTAATGTCACAGCTTAAGGGGCTTGCTCTTCCACTTGCAGTGAGGCTCACAGAGCGGCTTGTTTGCAGATTACTCTGGAGGCCCTCTGGAGGTCCTGGAGAGCATTCAAAACCCTATCCCTGGCCCCGCAGATGTTTTCTGTGTGCACGCATGAGCATACTGGCCGCCTCCTGCTCGCCTGTGTCAAATGGCAGCAAGACAACACAGTAGCTGGTGGCCACGATTATACACAATGAGAATCCTGGGGTGCGTATATCTCATCAGACACACCACCGAATGGGCCAGAACACAGCAACAACAAACCCGCATGAAGGATACTAAAGCCTAACAATGTTGTTGTTGCTGTTGTATTGTAGGCTATGTGTCGAGGGCGAGAGTAATTGGTATTATTTTGTTACCGGGTAGAACGGAGCTCTAATCAGTGATGTATTTGGTCACCAATTTGTTAGCTTTTTAAGCTTATCAAGCTATAAAATAGACCCCGGCTGCGGTATTTCATGTGTTTTGGCAGGCACATACAGCCAAATTTGTGATTATCTCTCCGTGACACCAGTAACCAGGCAGAGCTCCATTGATTCCCGCCATCTGGCTATCTCTCAGTCAGCCCTTGGCTACACAGTGGCTCACTCAGCGATTGATTGTTGTGTTGAAGGCCAGCTATTTAACACATCAGAACAACAAGTACCGCTATCACGCTGGTCCTTCTCATGCCTTGTTTCAATGCCACCCAAGAATGTCTCTTATCTCGCCCCTTCAGCTCATTGGCGTTGGACGGACAGCATATGCCTGCATGTCTCTCTATAATAGGCCTGCACACCAAGAGTGGGCTTGGAGCCTCTCTCCAGCCCCAGATAGGTTGAGGTTGTCAAATATTTGTAACTTGAACCCTTGGGTTTACTATTATTATACAAATATGACTGTGATCCTTTATATTTTTAGATAGGTAGGCAACATATTCAATAATGAGAATGCAATGATGGCTACAGATAGACTGCGGTTGTTAGGTATCGAGGTAATCATTTACCATTGCTATTTCAACTATTCATCGAATCCATGGAAAATGCAATATTACAAAAATGTGCAGTTTACTGGCAGCGTAGTCAACCACATTGTTCTGTGTGGACCTCAACGAGCGTGTTGGATATGATTAAAACCTGCTCCCTGACCTGATTACTGTCTGATTAGCAGTCCTTTTCTTCTTCCATTATTGTTTCTCCTGGTTAAACAGGCCTCTATAATCGCCACTCACTCACCGAATGCACAACCTGCTCATTCCACTCCCTGGTTCAGTGTTGTGGGAGAGTGGTTTTTAAATGAAAAATGTGCGCGCGGTGTAATTATAATTCCAAGGGTATTATGAAATCGAATATCACAATGAATGTAATTTTATTTTCTTGTAATCTCTCGAAGCCAGTCTAATAGGCGTTTTTTTCAAAGGGCACGCTCGGGGGCTTTAAATGGCGGAGAATTGCTAAATGGAATGGCTGCTATGCGCCCTCTCGCGCTCCATCTCTCTCTCTCTCTCTCTCTCTCTCTCTCTCTCTTTCTCTCTCTCTCTCTCTGTTCTTTTGTCTTTGATTTGCAGGCAAAGCGCCTGACAGCCTGCAAGACGTGGGAGATTTGTCGGTCTGTGATCGCGCTGCCTCTCTGACAAATGAGTGCTGTTGGCAGGGCTGCTCGAGGTGGTTCTGCTTCTGGCCTCCGGAATCCTGATGAGAGTTCGTTAACCCATGTGTGATAAAGTCGGGGCACCAACGTTTCGCCAGAAATTACCTTCCTCACCTCTATTTAGAGTCGCTGTCAGTCAAGAAAAAATAACACATTGACCAACGCAACGGTTGTCCGTTAATCCATAACGGGTTTTTTTTGCACTGAGCCAGAGAAAGCAATTTCAGTCCTAAAGGAGGCAATTAACTCTTTAGGAAATCGCAGTAAAAGATGTTTAATTAAAAAAAATGTCTATCATGGCAAAGCATGCCCAATGACTGACATCTGTTTACTGCCATACCTTAATGGCCTACCACATCTCACTCATGCCTATGTATATTTTGCTTATGAAGTAGTTTACCATCCAATCTATCTCTTCACCCGCGACGCAACTGCTCTGGTAAGCAAGACAATTGCTTGAAATTGATTTTGTAGATAATTTTAAGTTTTTGTAATGCCTGATGCATATTATAGTAGAACACAAAAAACACACAGGCCTGCATTGATGTCCCTTACAATTCAACACATTAACGGAAAATGATTCCCTACTGCTATAACCTCTATTTCAAACCCCTGAGTATCAAAGCCCCTATTTCAGTTTAGCGCTGCGATTGCCAGGAAACAGCTGCTATTGATTTTGTACCTTACCATTCCCCGTTTGGTCATGCGAAATCACATGGCCATAACAACGTAATCCAACATGGTCGCCATTAATTCCAGCGCGCGGTTGGTTTAAAGGAGATCTGAAATAGAACTCATCGGAAGAACAAGCACGACGCCTGGTGGCCGCGTTGGGTTAATACATTCTTGGTAATTAGACTGCTATGAGGCACTCTCTGATAGGTTAACCTTGTGATAACACGCTAATGCCTGATTAATGTTGCAGTAATTAGACACAGCTTTTCACACTCAGTTAAGAGGACATCCTCTAGCAATTAGCCCTAGCCAGGCAGAGATAATTTGAGCTAGTGCATTGTAGCCACGTTCCCGAGCTGCCTTCCATTCCCATTTGGCAACATTAACGTTTATTTTCTCATTATTTCATTTAATTACTTGTTTGATGTTTTATACAGCTGCCACCAGTAATCTTTGATCCAATTAGGGAATGCTGATTGACAGCGGTGGCTTGGGATTTATTACGCCGTGTGTAATGGGAAATTTTGGACTGATCCAGAGATCTGGGAGGTTTCAGTGTTCCTTGTTGACTCCTGTATACAGGGGCGTAGGAATGAGTTTAACATTGGGGGGGACACATATTGGAAACCTGACAGATCCGGTATAATTTTTAGGTGGGATAAATGCGCCTGTCTCCGATATTGGAGGGGACATGTCCCCTCCGTCCCCCCCGGTTCCTACGCCCTTGCCTGTATACATTATGATTTCCTTTGAGTATCTTCTCTCTGTGGATGACATTTCACTGTGTGTGTGTGTGTGTGTGTGTGTGTGTGTGTGTGTGTGTGTGTGTGTGTGGTTGTGTGTGTGTGTGTGTGTGTGTGTGTGTGTATGTGTGTGAGAGAGAGAAACTATGCGACCTTGTGTATATTTGACCGAACATGTGTGTGTATGTGTGTGTGTGTGTGTGTGTGTGTGTGTGTGTGTGTGTGCATGTGCACGAGTGTTTGAGCACATTTGTCTGCATATGTCTGTCTATGTGCCTATTGCATATGCTAAGGGTTGCCTGAATTCATAAGTCACAGCATGTTTGACTTTGTTGGTGTGTGTGTGTGTGTGTGTGTGTGTGTGTGTGTGTGTGTGTCTGTGTGTCTGTGGGTGTGTGTGTGTGTGTGTGTAAGAATGATAAGTCATAGTTAGATCAAACTAATAGTGCATATATTTAAGCTTTCTTTAGACCGTTTCCGTAAAGGATTTTATCTTATTTTTTTATAATCGGGGGGCCAGCGGGGTGGCCAACCTCTGACCAGGCCCCCATGTGGCTATGCCCCTGTGTGTGTCCCTATGTGCACATACTTGTGGGTGACTGCCTTCATAAGTCAAAGACTCTGGTCTTTCCCCTCTCTCTCTCTCTCTCTCTCTCTCTCTCTCTCTCTCTCTCTCACTCTCTTTCACTGCAGACAGAGAATGAACAAAGAGAGATGAGGGCACTTGAAGGAGTGGCTATGATTGGCTGGTATTGCTGAGATTACTCCCACATTAAGGGCGGGTTCTATTGCTGAGGCGCGGGGGTATTTCTTAAACCAGAGAGATCATCCCACTTGAAATTGAACTTTATGAAACCCTACATCAAGGCTCCCAGTGTCCCCACAAGACCAGGCGAGCGTGTTCTCAGACTTCACTGCAGTTATATTAGTTCACACCAGAAGAATCATTGTAATCAATTTGAGCTTAGTGATTTAGGACAGACATATCCTGTGAGAGTCCCAATACACACAGAGACACACATACACAAGTGCACGCACACACACACATGCGCACACACACACACACACTCACACACACACACACACACACACACACACACACACAGGTATGGGTTATAAGAGCAGAACAGATTGAGTGTTCTCACATTATTTCATGTTATAGGGCACTTTAGACCCTGCCAGGTTAGGACTGTGGCTGGACGGTTCTCTCTCCATCAGGGCTTATGCCTCCAGAGGTTGACTCTAACCATGCCCCCGGGTGGAGAAGCAGAAGTGATCAGTAATCCCATCCTGGCTGCCAATTAATTTGTTGTTGATGAATTTAAACGGCCGCTACATGGTAAAAAGTGAGATGAACTCGATCATTCTGGAAAATATCAATCTGAATCAGCATCCTGAAATATGTATCAAAAAATGTATTTTGCTGGATAGGAGAACAAGAGCATCTGCACTAAGAGCTCTAAGAACTCTTAGAGCTCTAAGAACTCTATAAGAGCCCCCCTTGGGCTCAACTCGTGGGATTTTTTTCAGCATCCAAAGATGATTGCCAGTACATTGCCTAGGTCAGGCATGAATTCCTGATGTTGGGAGTAGGCAAAGTGTTAAGAGCAGATAGTGAGGTGACCTCTGCCTTTTAAGAAGGAGCTTGGATAGGGCTCACCACAGGTTACGGAGAGTCCTGTGCTTTCATTAACATAATAGTGATCATTTTGAGCAGAAGCCTAATGACCAATTGACAGTCAGGATTCTATGGAGAACCACTAAGTGTTATAACACACACACACATACAAAAACACACACACAAACACTCACACACATAGTGAATAAATCTCTAAAATTTGGCGGATTTTTGTGTAACTCTGATTCATCCATTAGGTAAGAAGGTTAAATGAATTCTCCACCTCTCTACACATCCACAAAGTATTAAGGGGTTATGGCAGCAATGTGTGTGTGTGTGTGTGTGTGTGTGTGTGTGTGTGTGTGTGTGTGTGTGTGTGTGTGTGTTTGTGTCTGTGTCTGTGTAATGTCTACGGAAGTAACCTATAGACATCACAGGTGACATCACACATTAAACTTGCATTTAAATGTGTCTCATTTTAAAACCTGTAATTTAATTTAATAACCTTTAATGATTGAATAAACTTGATAACAATACAATGTATAATGTTATCTTCCAATTATATTTTCAAGAAGAACTGTGCCAAACATTTAGAATTATAGTTTTGTAGATTACATTTGGGTTTGTTAAAACTATTTTTTCAATGTGGCAGAATAAATGACATGTTAACTTATAATTAAAATGTCCACTTATAATTACTACTTTATATATAGCCCCAAATCCCCCCACAAAAAATGAAAATCTGTTCATTTTTCACAGTTGATTTTTTTTAATTGGATACAACAGACTTTCTCCTAATCCTTTATCTTCAATGTACAATACATCATAGTAGTATAGAAAAAAGGCCTCTAAGAATACCTTTATAATTGTAGTTATTTGTGTAGGTTATATGCATTATGTGTTAAACTCCAGGACTATTTTTTGCATTTTTGACAATTTGTCCAAGAGCATTTTTATTTTATGTACAAATACACGTTATGACATGATTGTTTGTATCTTATATGTGTCTGTGTCTGTGTTATATTTCATATGCAGCGTTCTATTTGAGTAGAGCAATTGGGAAAGTTTGCCCCGGGATTATAATCTGAATCTGGAATCTGAATTTAGTAGAAGAAATTTTGTTTACCTAAAATTCCATTATCCACTCACAAATCGTACTCCTTGTATGAACTAATAATTAAAACATCCTGAATAAAATAAACTAAATCACAACATCCTTGCACCACTAACCCCGCCCCTGTCAGCTGATGTTGGTAAATAATAAATGCTTTCGCTTCGCTTCTCAGGAAGTGCGCGAATGCCTCACCGCTCTGGAAAATGAGGAGGCGACGGTTTCTCACGGAACACAATCGCATCAGATAACTGGACGTGTTATGGTAAAGTACCCATATAGTTTTGAGCCTTATGATATATATCGATGACACGCATGCGAACTATAACGAATTGCGGTTTATCAATAGTGGGGTTAGCTGCTAGCAGGCTAGCGGCGTTGACAATGTATTAGCATCAAGTTGTTTGTCAACACAAAGTTGAGGCTGTTGGGAGTGTTACAATACATAGACCTCTGCGACCCCAGCCATGCTACTGACGTGGTCACGTAAACATATAAACATGCATGCGTCCCCGTTCGTGTCAATTCACAAACTCTGCCTTGCATTTCCTACTTGACATGTATTTTAGCTAGCCTAGCTGGGACGCTAGCCAGCTAATTCGAGCCCCTTTTCATCGATTGCCTCAGCTCAAAGGGAGCCCTCAAGTAACTTCAATTCTCTTTCACGAAATGCTATTTATTGTAAACAATATGGAAATTGTGTTGTCAATGTGTGTGCCATTTCATTTGAACTTTATTTGTTTGTTAATATCCCCAAAAAAACAATAATGACATTCTATCATCTTTTATTTACTAGGCTGGATTTTTCAAGTTGAGGCAAATTGATGAATATTACAAAGAGATCCCTAACGGTGTTGAACTATTTGCGTAGAATGTGAAAATGGAGGGTCGAGGAACGGGTCGACCATGGGGAAAACTGGTGAAAGTCGGCTCCTGTGAATCTGAAGTTCTGCTAATCAAAAAGCAGTACACGATTGGCCGGAGAAAAGGTAATACACTCATCAAAGCCTTAAGCTTATTGCAATTATTATGTACATAGAAAATTATGTAATATGTAGTCAAAATGCAAAGTAAACTACGATGCTTTAATATCAGGACAACTTATGCATAATCAGCTGTTTTTCTTTTCTCTGTATCAGCTATGTTTTTGTGTTTTTTATTTATCAGACAGGTCTCGCTGTGCACTGTCTAGACCATTGTGTCTAGAACAGCTCCTTTCAAAGCTCAAAGGCCCCTTTAGTTCACTAAACTTATAAACCCTCTTCTGATGATAACAAAGGGCGTCCATAGAGAACATGTGTGGAGAATATTAAGTAGTTTTCTGTATAGATTTTACCCAGGGAATGGCTGCCCATTATTCTCACGGCCCTTTGGCTTGTGAAATGCTTTGCATTGCAAAGCACTTTGCCTTAATTCAGTATCTTATGTGTCTGGCAAAAAATACATAGATACAATGTGATTTGTTTGCAATACGTGCATGATCAAACAAGGATGTATGATTCGATACATGTCATTTTTTAACTTTAATAACATGCATTATTTTGTAATTATTTTTATAGTAAATCCAATACATAATAATTGAATGAATCAATACCATGCCACTAGGCTGCAACAAACGAGTATTTTCATAGCCGATTAATCAAATGATTATATTTTAGATCCATTGGTTAATCATTTGGTCTATAAACGATAGCAAATAACATCACAAGTTACCAGAGTCCACAGTGGTTTCATAAACATGTTTTCTTTGTCTGACAAGCAGCCAAGAAAAACTAAACAAGAGATATTCTTTTTGAAATGAACAATGAACCTAACTGCAACATTAAGCAACAAATGTTTCAATTTGATAAATTACTTGAATGATTAGTCTCTTACCAAAATCTGATTTGATACCGTTTCTTCCAATCGATTAATCGTTGCAGCCCTACCCACCACCAGGGGTCATTTGAGATGATTTGTATGCAATAATTATAGCAGGTAGGGTGTAGCAGTCATTGTTCAGATGTTATTGAGTACTGTTTTATAGAAAAGTATTGCATTGCGTACTCCTAACAACATTATTCTATCATGGCTAGGATGTGATTTATCCTTCCCTGCCAACAAGCTGGTCTCTGGGGAACACTGCAAAATTGTACAAGATGAGAACTCAGGGATGGTGTGGCTGGAAGACATGAGGTATGTAGCTTAAACATTGTTTTAAACTCAACCCAGTAACGGCAGACATAATGAAGTGAACGCCAGCCATTTGGGAATAGCATGGAGTCTAAAGGCTTGCTGCTCTTTGTTATGGTTACAAACTGCTGACAGTGAACCCATGAAATGGTTAATTAAAGGCCTGTCATTCCTGTTGGGCTCAGTTGTCAAAGCAAGAGAAAAAAAATGCAGTCTGCTGCCTTTCTTAATTGTCTTTTTATGTTTAACCTGACCCTATGTTACTCTCTAAAATATTCCTCTTCAATACTACCATACCTTATGGAAATGTATTACTCTAGTGATTTGTAAAACTCACTACACCCTCGTAAATACAAATTGTTCTGTATTTTGGCCCGGTAGCACCAATGGCACTGTGATCAACATGTCTAAACTGGTCAAGAAGCAGATTCACATGGTGCAGAATGGAGATGTCATCCACTTTGTGTACCGGAAGAACGAGCCAGAGCAAAGTGAGTGTTTGTTTTGTTTTACGCTATAAGCTGATTTTTTTTTTCTTTACATTTTCAACTATTTATCATTTTCTAATATGTAACAAGTCCCTCTATGAAATTACCTAAACATTAAACAAGTTTGTAGGACTTTAAACTTTGATGTATCGTGATGCCTGTTTATATTAAATTTACTGGACTTTATTATTGCATTTTATGAATGTCCATGCACAGCCATAGCATTTAAAGTCGCCGTTTTGGCAACATTTTGCTGCGGGCATTTGTAAGGCACTCTACATTCACATCGGCTTGTTTACTTTCTCTGCATTACTATTACTTGAAAAAGTTTTTAGTATTTTTACTGTAAAGGTAGTCTCCCGTAGACCGAAGACTACCTCTCAAACTTGTTTTGACTCAGGCTGTGTTTTTGGAAACATGAACGTTTGTGATAGAGATGGTAACCAGCTGTCTCTGCTGTACATGAGACAAACGATACTAGAGGCTAAGGAACCATTGGGGCTTTTTAATCAGGGATTCCAGGAATATAACACATTTAGAATAACCCTTTTCTTTTCACTGATGGGCCTTTTTAAGCTTTCATACCATATGTAATTACATGATTATAATGCACTGTTATTATTTTCTCTAGACATTGCTTACGTCTACCATTCCATAAAGCCGGAGCTGGGTGTTTCGCAGGATGCGTCTGGTAAGCCAGTGGATTTAGTCGTTAGAATGGTTTCATACAGGCTTTGCTTTGGGTTATTATAACTGGGTTCTTGAAAATCATATCTGGAATTGCTTGCAACAGTTCTAGAGGCATTTCCAGGAAACACTTGGTGTGTTCACAAACTGACTTTCGCTGGAATCAAACAATTCCTACCAAGTCAAAGTCTAAAAATGCAATAAGAAACTTGTGTATACACTAAAACGTCTCACAATTTGTTATATATTCATTCATTTGCATTTCTATTTTCACATAAACCCTAGTAGCCTACTGTGCCATTGGACCTGAAAGGAAATACGACATAATCTTGAAATTCGCCTGTTGTTAATCATAATGGTGGCCGGTCCGTTGTTTTCTCAATGCTAACAACCGTCTCTCCGCCCTGCAAGGTGGCGTCGTGGCGGCGGGGGGCTTCCACGCCCGCGCTGCCTCCCCCTCAGACCTCTGTCTGTCCGTGGAGCCTGTGTTGCTGAGCAGTGCCCCGCGGGATCTGTCCCGGGAGGACCCGCAGCCCTCCACCTCCGGCGCCCTCCTGCACATCGAGGGCTCCACCGGCCCAGCTGCAGCGGCCAGGGTCACCCCACCCCACGGGTCCTCCCCTGCCCACGGTAGGTCCTCCGAGCCTCTGTTCTTATCCAGCCTACGGGGGCTCACACCCCGGTCATGCCCCCACAAGGGAGAGTACCATACCCCGCACATGGGAGAGTCGTACCTGAAGGGGTATTTAGGCATTGACCATCCGCTTCTCGGCGTCTTTTGGGGATGCTCTCAGTTTGATCTTGGTGTGTTTTTTTTTAATAACTTTTCTTCCAGGGCTATCGACAGTCACTGTCCCATCGCAGGACAACACAGACGCCGTGGAGCCAGAGAGGAAAAGGAGGAAGACCGCTAACGGTGAGTTCATTAGCTGGGGCTCTACCTTTTGTTTTCTCTGGCAGACCCTCCCGGTTGATAGCCTGGTCCTCCCAGACTCTCGTACTCGAACTTCAACAGACGCAGGCGGGTGTCTGTTGAAGTTTAAAACTATTGGATCTGCCCAGTGCCACTCTGGATCTGCCATAACCAATCGCTCACGTTTGGCCGGGAATCACTTTGCGCGCAGGCTGTAAACAAACCAAACGCGGTGCACTGAGAGTTCACTTTAACATCATTGTTCTCAGCCACTCCCTCTGTTCGCTGATTGGTCGCACAAAATTCGGACGGAGAAAACCCAGGAATGTACCGCAAACCCAGATGTAGTACTGAAGGGAAATGAAAATTGAGCGGAAGTACTTTGGCGGGCGGAGCCAGGCTACACGGTATATCACGGTCCTCGTGGTAGGGTATATCACGGTCCTCGTGGTAGGGTATAGCGCCGTCCTGTGGTAGGGTATAGCGCCGTCCCGGTGGTAGGGTATAGCGCCGTCCCGGTGGTAGGGTATAGCGCCGTCCCGGTGGTAGGGTATAGCGCCGCCCTGGTGGTAGGGTATACCATCCTCCAAAACTATCACTGTCTTTGTATGATTTTGGTTATTCGTTCGTTCTTTGGTGCGTGATGTCTCATACTTGATATCTTACAAGAGAAAATGGCCCCATTCCTGGCTTTGGGGTTGCACTGATAATGTTTTTTAAATCTAATCGTATCAATGTGTACAAATAGCTAACTAACTAACTTGATTTAGGGTTGTCATCTGAACCATGCTCTCTCTCTTCAGATACCGACCTTGACACGGCCTTCCCCCACACATCAAGCTCCACCCCCAGCGGCCCCGCCCCCAGCGGCCCCGCCCCCAGCGGCCCCGCCCCCAGCGGCCCGGCCCCTAGCGGCCCCGCCACCAGCGGCCCCGCCCGGGGCCTTCTGCGGGACCTCCTTGGCAGGAAGGCCCCGGCAGTGGAGGCCAAGACGGACAAGATGGAGGACTCCCTGACCTGCATCATCTGCCAGGACCTACTGCACGACTGTGTCAGGTAGCGTTCCCCCGCGGCGCTATCGGGCGGCCCACTGGGGCAAGGGTCGTTCTGGGCATCCGGGGGACACGGACGTTGTGTGGTCCGGGGTAATCGGACCTCCCCTTCTGGGCAGGCTCTGTGTAAGCCCAGGGCACTGATGTTGTCTGTCGTTATCCGCGCTACCCTGCACTCGGTGTACTACAGTCTTGGAGCTTGATAAAAGGAGAAATCACTGTGAATGAATGTGGTCTGAATATGACTGTAAAAGGTTGACAAATGATTGTTCCCAGCTGGGATGAAAGCATCTGCTAAATTGACAATGGCGTTCTCATTGGGCTACATTACCTGTCAATAAAAATGTAATCTACATTCAAGTTAGAAAGAACACGAGCGCCACCCGTGCTACCGCCCCATGCCTCACGCGCTCTCCACCCGTGTCCCCACCCTCAGCCTGCAGCCCTGCATGCACACGTTCTGCTCCGCCTGCTACTCCGGCTGGATGGAGCGCTCCTCCCTCTGTCCCACCTGCCGCTGCCCCGTGGACAGGATCCGCAAGAACCACATCCTCAACAACCTGGTGGAGGCCTACCTCATCCAGCACCCAGGTCTGTCTCTCAGCCCCCCCCTCCAGCGCCGTCCCTCTGTCTGTCTGTCTGTCTCTGACGATGCAGTTCATAGCTGCAGTCTGAGTACTGGCGAAGACGCTAACTTTCTCCTCCTACTGGGGCTAACTATTTTAGTAGCGTGCACACCCGTTTGGTGGCCATGTTGTTATATCACTTAATGTGTAATTTGGATGCAATGGCGATACATTAAATCCAATGACAATATTTAAAATCTGTTATGCGTATCGAGTTAACATAGGGTTATCCCCTTGTGTTTATTTACTCTGTGAGCCCAGTGTGTGCCTGTGGTTTTGATGGCGTGTGTGTCCACAGAGAAGTGCCGTAGCGAGGAGGACCTGAAAGGAATGGACAGCTGTAACAAGATAACTCAGGACATGCTGCAGCCCAAGGTTGATCGGTCTTTCTCCGACGAGGAGGGCAGCTCGGACTATCTGTTTGACTTCTCAGACAACGACAGCGATTGGTCGGACAACAGGTATACGGAAAGAACAATTCCTCATGTTTAATTGTTTTGCTGTTTATAAAATGTATGGCCGTTGGTTGGGTTGCATTTTATCCAAAGGATGATTAAGAAATCAATGGGGCAGAATGGGGATCATACCGGCAAGTCACTAGGCACATTGTCTAACCAAGCTTAATGCAGTGTTCTTCATTTTAACTCTGTGTTTCGGCATTCTTTTTTAAGAGCTTTTCCAGTCATTGAGAAGGGCTCTGTAGCAGCTAGCACTAAATAGTATTGCGTTTGTTCGGCAGGAATCGATAAAACCCATTGCTTACTTAAAGGAGCTATATCTAACAAAAATACGGTACTAAATCAAAAAGGACCATGATATCTCCTCAGAGATAAAGAAAACGTGCTAATTGGAAATACTGGCTGCTGTGACAACAATGCTACAGCCAGTATGTTCTCTTTCTGAAATTCCATTACAGGTCAGAACGTTTTTGTTATGATTTGCTATTCTCCCGGGTTGCCAAATATTCAACAAATTGGCACACAAACGAGTGTCTTGCAGCCATGGAGGCAAGTTTACTAACTGGATAACACAGATTGTACTAGATTGTACCAAACCTCATCTGCCCCCCTGACCAGAGCCATGCTGAAACACGGGTAAATCGTGGAGTTGCATTTGAAAGATGGAGACAGCTGAGCCCTAAAGGATTTCAAGACTGATGCCACATAAGCTAGTTTATCAGTTTCAAATGATAATTAAATTGCAAAAATACATTAGCTGATCAACTTACAGTGTGGGACTTATCCCTTCTCATTCTCAAAAATTGTATGATAACATTTCAAAATAATAAACAAAATATAATGTTCCGCTCGGCTCTACTTTTGCGCGTCTTCATTCAGTGTCCTCAAACCATCTCTCCAGTTTTGTGACTGGACTGCAGTACCCATTGTAATCGCTCAGTGTGAATGTTTCATCTTTTTTTCTTTTTTTTTTATTTGTTAAAAGAACATTCATCAAATGACCATAATTCTTATATATGAATGTACATATTTTCCTCTCAATGTGGTGTTCATGCGTTCCCTCCCCAGCCAGCCGTTTGTGGTGTGCAGACAGTGTCCGGGATACAGGAAGGAGGGGGGTCCGGACCCGTTCACCACGGGCTCCAGCTTCTCGGCCTACCCCCGGTCAGGCCCTCTCCTCGGCCCCGGCCCACTGCTACCGCTGGGGGCTGCGGCAGCAGCCGGAGCAGCCGGGCCAGAGCTCAGGGAGGAGGGAGGGAAGCCGGCCGCAGAGCAGCCCTCCACCTCTGCAGATGGCCCCGCCGGTACGTCTCTCCGGGGGAAAGTCTGCTGGGAACCAAGACTTGCTTGGCTGTATTGAAGACGGCATGAAAGGATGCCCTTAACATTTTATTATATATTTAAAAATAGCAGACGCAAGAGACGATGGTTAAAAATAGTTATAATTAAAAAAACATTTATTAAAGAATTCAGCTTCTGATTTTAAAAGTAGTGCACTCTCCTAAGTTCTTGGGAAGTACTCCGGCTTCCAGTGAATAGGATAAAGCACATCAGTCAAAGGGCAAGTCCCTCCATGTTACTTGTATATCCCCCAGTACACCGGGGGGATATGCAATGAGCCTCATTGGTTCACCTCTGCAGATCCTGTCCAGGAGTACCGCTGTTCTCCACAAGGCTCCCATGTCATCTGCTCCTGCTGCCTGCAGGCCATGCCAGACAGACGCTCCGAGCCAGGGAGCCAGCAGCACGCTGTCCAGCAATGTAAGTCTACTCCAGCAAACGAGCCAAGGCGTTGGACAGGGGAGGTGGTCGGGGGTGCTCTGCTTGCGAGCCGAAAGGATTTGGGTTTCTTACCCAATGTCCTCAAGTGACCTTTTTACCTTTGCTAATAGAACCGTCGATTTTATTTCAATAGAAGCCGTCAACACGGTGTGAAAACGACGATCTTGTATTTTAATGACCCTTTTTCTATTTTATGCAACATTTCTTAGAAATGTATGTTATTAATGTGCGGTATGCTCCGTATGTTGCAGGTGGAGTCTGCCAGAGGCCTTTCTGTCACATGTACTGGGGCTGTGAGAGGATTGGCTGCCAGGGCTGTCTGGTCCGCTTCAGTGGTACGTCTCCTGTCTAACCTGCCAGGGTTATTAACTGCTGGTACACTCTGTGAAGTCAGGTTTATTTATATAGCACATTTCCTATGGCATACATAGACACAATGTGCTTTGAATGGAGGGATGTCATTAAATGATCTAAAATAAACAAACACACTTGGCAAAAGAAAAGACAAAACAAACTGAACAATAATAATACAATGGAGTGTTTAAAAGCAAAGACCGGTAGTCATGAATTAAAAGCTAAAGAAAATAAAAACATTTTAAGATCCTTTTTAAAAGAGAGCATTGAGTGCGACAACCTTAATTCCAAAGGTAGGCTATTCCAGAGGATTGGAGCACAGTAACTAAAGGCACCATGTGCTGCATTTGTGTTAATCCTGGGGGTCGTGAGGAGACATTTACTGGAGGACCTTAAGTAACGGGTTGGATCATAAAAAGAGATCATATGGGAAATATAGGGTGGGGCGAGGCCATCTGTACACTAGCAATTTCAGATCAGCACAACAAAAAACAAAGTGAGCATCAAACAAAGTAGTTCTTCAACATTTCTAATCTTCAAAGTGTTTATCATGTCCAAAGTGAAATTCGACAGATGATTATTGGAGTTGTTGATTGATTATTGATGCAATACAATTTTATGAATAATGTTGATGCCCTTCACAAGTTGGTCTGCTTTAAATTCTATTTTCTGTCTATCGACTTGCATGACTCATGTCACACTAATCAAAAATTGTCTTCAGGTTAGTTTTATTTCCACCTTACTCTTGCTAATTCCATAACAAAAGCTACGCTTATTGATGTCTTTATCTTGCAGGGCTCAATTTCACAAACAAGTGCCTGGATGGAGCGCTCAACAGCAATAACTACGAGTCTGAAATCCTCCAGGTAAGCCCGACAAACGTTACTCCTATTCATTCGTTGTTTTCCCCAAACAGTTCTCTCCATCGATCCCTTGGCCCCTGCACTCCTTTCGTCTTGTCCAGTGGCTCACGTTCTGTTTCTTCCAGAACTACCTGAGCTCCAGAGGCATGTCCTGGAGGGATGTGCTCCAGCAGGGCCTGCAGGCCTTGGAGCAGGGAGCCTTCCATCTGTCTGGTGAGTACACCCCTGGCCAGACACATCATGGCACCGACCACTTTTTAGGATGGGGCGGGGGGGGGTGAACTCTAACCACCCCTAGCATCCTGTTTCGCTTGAGTAGTCTCAGATAGGGCTGCCCGATTATGGAAAGAATCATAGTCACGATTATTTTGGTCAATATTGAAACCACGATTATTCAAACAATTACCTTTTTTGAGTTTGAAAACATGATGCATTTATTCAGTATTTCTCTCCAAAAAAACACTTAACTGAGAACTTTGAAGATCCGCCTTAAAAAAAATACACAAGGTTCAAATAGAAAATGTTGAAATAAAAAATAATGTACCAATATGTATCCAGCTGTTTATAAGAAACATTTTATGAATAAAAATGATAGTAAAAAAAATCGATTGTAATCGTTTGACACCGATCGAAATTGCTGTCAAAATTTGATTCATCGCACAGCCCTAGTCTCAGAGAGTCTCAATAATCAATATATTCTTTTTTGGTCAACGCTTCTCTCTCTTCATCTGGTTGCAGATTACCGCATTTCTGGCAGCACAGTATTGTGCTACTGCTGCGGCCATCGCACCTTCAAGGAGCTGGCCTACAGGTTCAGGCAGAACATCCCAGCGTCTGAGCTGCCAGGTACCAGAGTTCAACTCCGGCCCGTGTCCATGACACTTTGCCGCAGTGCTCCCACACCCGTCAGTCAAGGGAGCTAAAATCCTGGCTTACTTGTGATGGCTATTTCATATTTGAGTGTTTTCGCCAGTTTTTCTTTTTTTTTTTTTTTTGCAGTGTCAGCGCGTCAAAACGTTTCTGCCAAGTTCAAGGCATATTTGCACAATGATCTGGTCTCAGCAGATACCTTCACTCTGTTGGTTGTTATGTCATATTTGGAAGCTCAACCTGTAAAAATGTTCCCAATAAAATCTCAACAGAAGTAACCATTTAAAAGGTTATTTTTCAACATATTCTTCCGGGGGGGGGGGGGGGGCGTGCCCCCCCGGACCCCCCTAGCGTTGCTAGGTTACCAACTCACAGCACCACTGCTATAAAAAAAAAATCTAGGGGGAAACACTGTTTGTATTCATTAAAATCCTTAATAAAAAATGTATGTAACAGACGAAATGATTTGTAGCCACGAGCCAAGTACTTTGCTCGGACATCGATATTATAGTTGGATGTAAATGGGGTTAAAAACAATGTGTGAGGAAGTGGATCCACAACAATGTAAGCGGTTGGTTATCTTCTGACCTTTTTATAAAAATGTGGAAACAGCCCAGAAAGCTGCCGTAGTAACTCTGTCATCCCCACAGCTGCTGTTACAGCTCGTCCTGACTGCTACTGGGGTCGTAACTGCCGCACCCAGGTCAAGGCACATCATGCAGTGTAAGTTTATTTTGTGCGTGTGTGTGTTTATGTTTGTTGATCCTTTTTGAGTAGAGTGATAATTTAAACTTTGATTTAAATCAAAGAGATCTCCTTTTTCTTTTTTATTGATCTATGCCTCTCACCCCCTGGGAAATATGCAACTAAAGGAAGCATATTACCAATGTGTATTCTGTTAAAAGGCTCCATCAATCATTCTGTGATTCAATGTTCTTTTACATGGAAATCTTAAAGTCCTACATGTATAGTTTCCCATCCACCACTAGAGGGGGTCAACACCCATCTCCAGATCATTTTCTATGTTTGGCTGGAGTTCATGGTGTGTGTGTGTGTGTGTGTGTGTGTGTGTGTGTGTGTGTGTTACAGGAAATTCAATCACATATGTGAGCAGACTCGCTTCAAGAGCTGAAGGAGCAGAGGGATGGTTTCACTGACTCACAACAGGGACTGGACCTCTCTACATTAGAACGAGATAAACCACACACCTTTGCTGAAGTCGTGGAGCGCTCGCTGACAGGATTCGTGGTTGTTATGTATTTGTTTTTGTTAGATGTGTATGTTAGGGGGCAGGTTTAATGCTTCCCCAGGGAATGGCCCGTCGCAAAAGATTACAATCAAAGCAGGAGTAAGCATCAATGTTAAATGTTGATTTTTTTTTTTTAATGCGACACATGGTTGTCTAGAACACAGCTATGCACAGTGCTTAACGGTTAAATCTGCTACTGAGGCCTGGCCAAGTGACCAACAGCTGCTGTTATTAAAAAAACACAACCAGAGTTGAAACTCCGGCAGCAAAACTTGTGGTGAATTGTAGCAGCAGCCACTGATTGGTTGGTTGGTTGGTTGGTTGGTTGGTTGGTTTTAGCAGCTGATGTCATCAGTGGAGGACACAGTAATTATCTGGCTTTATCCTAGCCATGTTCATAAAAGCAAAACAAACTGCAATATTCTATCTCAATTCAGAGCGAGTAAAGCAATCTGCAATGGATTAAGGCCATAGACTGTATCTGTGTGTTGAGGTATGCTAAAGATACGCATAATATGTATATAATTCCTCATTTTATATAGATATATAGTTTCCCATCTATCTGTGCCTGAATAGCTATAACTTAAAAGGCAATATCCCGGAGTTGACTTTCTTTATTTTGATAACTGGAGTTTCCAGGGCTTCCTGTGAACATTCAGACGTGTTCATATGTTTGGTCGATATTCGCTTGACATGCACACCTTCTCTATGCACTTCCAGAAGGCTGGAAGTCCATTTAAACTGCTGGCTCTCAAACAGCATGTATGGCCATGTGTCAGAAATGTTGTGGTGGTTTGTAAGGGATTACACCCCCCCCCCCACCACCTCACCCAGGTTTTACAAGGAACGGGACTTTCCCAAGGCAGAGGTGAGACCCCCCCCAATCCCTCTAATGCATAATAGGGTAGATGGGAATCCCATGTGATTATTGTGTTGGATTTCATGTCTGTGGGAGGTTTATCAGGGAAGGACTGTTGTAGTGCTTTCTGAGGGAACTGACCCTGGCCTCCTTGAGATGCTTTGCTGGGGATAATCAACCTCAAGCTGATTAAGGCCAGTGTATTAAAGACGGTTTTCTAAGACCCTTGTAGTAAGGGATGAGGGCAACCTGGTGTTCAATGCACAATTGTTGGATGGCGAATGTACGCGCAGCTTGCTTTCGAAGCACTGAACTTTTGAATTTTTTTGTCTTAATTGGTTTGTATACTGTTGCCATTTCGCCCCTATAAGACCATGTGTTTAGCCACATT
Source organism: Pollachius pollachius (assembly GCF_949987615.1). Classification (NCBI taxonomy): domain Eukaryota; kingdom Metazoa; phylum Chordata; class Actinopteri; order Gadiformes; family Gadidae; genus Pollachius; species Pollachius pollachius. The sequence goes on along the minus strand of NC_136934.1, from coordinate 8,674,584 downwards.
TTGAGAGTTGTTTTTTTTAGGGAAACTGGAATTGATAATGTGCCAATATACACGTTTAAGGTAAATATTTTCCTATAGCTTGTCGACCCTTGAGTATTACCTCGTTAAGTTAGGGATGAATCTTTTGTAATATTGTGGTTGTTTTATTTTCTTTGATTAGGCAATGTAAAAATCTAGAGTCTATGCTTCTATTAAATTCAATAATTGCTAGATATTAATGAGAGTTTTCGGTTGCCAATGTAACCAGAGTGAACAACGTTCTCCATGTTGAAGAGCAATTAAACTGTAAATTAAAACGGGAATTAAATGCTATCCAATCAGTGGTCCTGGAGTGGGGTTTTCCCCACTCAAATATAATAAGCGCAACGTTTACTTGAACTACTGCTTGGTAAATCACCTTTTATTTTTTTCGGTTGGGATCTCCAAGGGCCGGCCATTGTTCTAGGAGGCTTTCATATTGAAATACGGTTTTGATTGAGTTAAGATTAAGTTAGGTTAATTTAGAGAAATCGTGTGTAGACCATACAGAGGGAAGTTTTTGTGTAAATCATTGCTTATGTTTTTTACTGTCTTATGAATTAGAGGGTAGCAAGTTTTTGAATGTGTACAATGTTATTCTGCAATTCACTATATATCTATATATATATATATATATATATCTATATATATATATAGATATATATATATATATATATAGATATATATATATATATATATATATATATATATATATATATATATATATATATATATATATAGATAGATGCTTGGTTAAGAGGTCTTGCTTGCAAACTTTGTGTTTACCTGCGATTTTCTTTTTATTTATTTTTGCACTCAGGCTGCACCCACCTTTTTTTTTTTTTGAATTGTTTCTCTTCGATTCACTGTCATTATAAAACCTGGTACATACGTACTCTTTGAAGCATTTATAATTCATACATCAGTCTTAGTACTGCCCAACATCCAGATTTAGGATTTGTTGAATTTCTTTACTAGAGTTTAGTTTTTGTCAAACTTCCATATTACCTTGACCAATATTGTGGGATTGAACAGCCAGGCTATGGAAGAAAGCTCTAAATAAAAAGGCTACCACACAATAAGACACTGAGTATGGGAACATGTACAAATCCATCTCCTTGCTGCAACCGCTGGGTGCGAGAGTCAACCTTTTGTAGATCATTCCCAAAAGAACAGAATACACAGTACCCCACCCCCCCCCCCAGGTTCAGTCTGAGTTTTGAGTTCTGGTAGGTTGACGTGTTTTGAGTCATGTATCATAAATACTGATCCCCCCCCCAGGTTAGTGGTGGTCCTTTTCTCACTGGCATTCCTGAGCAGCTCAGGCCGTCGACACACACAGGCCCTGTTGAATCCCCCCCGACCCCTCCGGAGACCCAGAGGGGTTCTGTTTAATGACCCTCTCACCGGAGGAGATCTGGGCCCACTAATAAGCAGTCCCAAGCCACCTCCGACAGGAATGGAGCTTTAAAGAGGCTTTGCAACTCACCACTACTCCCCCTCCCTGGGTACTCTGTTCTCCAGGCCTGTGGAACAGACTTTGAAGCAGGTTGCATTCTACCTCATTGCAAGGATGTGTGGCACAGGGTGCATGCATGGCAGTATTTACTGTCGCCCACACACAAAACATGACAATTCTTTTTTTTCTATATATATATATATATATATATATATATATATATATATATATATATATATATATATATATATATATATATATACACACACAAGCATTTGTGTTTTAATAGATGTAGCGAGGGGATATTCATTTGTTCTCCAATTTCATTTGATTACTGTCGTTTCTCTCTCTCCCCCCTCCCCCCCGGAATTGGCTTACTGTATTTGGCACTGGTGTTATGACTAGTGAGTATACATTGTATTGGCCACCCAGGAATCTCGATGCAAAGGATCTAACATGCCTCTTGGTCTGCACTAATAAAAACATTTAAAAATACTGTCTAAAGCTCATTTGGCTGGTACTGGTTGTACTTGAGACACTACACAATCCTGCCATGGATATTTTCTTGAATTAATTCATTAAGCAGCCTTGGCTTGTGAAGGAAATATTTTTTCCAGGAAGTCCTTATAAGTGAACCATAGAATATGTTGAGACACAACAGAACACAGCCCTTGGATGACATATGCTTTATTCAAAGTTCAGAGTCAACCTTTTATTTCTTCAGCACTAATGCTTTAGTAACGGCGTTTATACAATTAATTCCCTTTTTAATCCAATATCGTCTTCAGACATGATTACAAGTGAGATTTTCAAGATTGACATTATTTAAACAGTGATATTAATGTAGAATTTATATTCTGCTGTACTGTCATTGAAAAGCATAAGCATGTACTGAAAAAGACTGAAAATGCAGATAAAGATTTGGCACAAAATGAATGAGCCGCAATTAGTGAGATATTGAAAGTGCAAATGTTGAGTGTATACAAATAGAAAACTTAAGTGCACTGAAAATAAAGGGGAGTCCTAAATAGAATGTTCTCGTTTTCATCCAATCTATACATTTGTTTTTTCTTCTTCTTAATACAAAAGACAGTCAGCCAGTGCCCTGGCGTAGCAATAGCATTCTGGTCAATCTTTGTTCAAACACATGAAAAAATAGAAATATTGTAGTGCGGTCTTATCACCTGCAGGATACTAAGGGTGCTACTAACTTCAGCTCAATTTAGAGCTCTGATGAGGAGGGCAGGTTCCACACACGAGGACCAAAAGAGTTCCCCAGGGCAGGCCTACAGTGGAGAGTCCAGGCTCTGCCCATCCTCAAACGCCACTGGTCACCTCACCTTGCCTGTCAAACTGCACAACACTTTTGATTGGCTGAGGGGAGAGCTAGCATTAACGACAAAGGCGGCGCTCCTTCTCAGCGTCAGTGGCAACCGAGCCGGGGGAGGATGGGGTTGAATGGGTGGCAGCTTATGCCGGCCTCCCCTCAGCTCATCCAGGGCTGCTGGGGGCTTCCGGCCTAGCACAGCGGGGGAGGCCTTCGCTCCTGGTACAAGCCCCCTACCAGTCCGTTCACCGTGGAGGAGGAGGACGGGGAGATGGAGGAGAAGGACGTCTGAGCCAGGTGCTCCGCTGGGACCAGGGGCTCCCGGTCCTCCTCCTCACAGATGGCGAACACCGGCACGCTGGCGTGGTCGGTTCCGTCCGTGCTCTGGTTGCGTCGCTTCCCGCCCTTGGCGCCCCCGTCCTGCGGCTGCTGCTGGCCGGAGGGCGAGGAGGAGGAGGAGGCGGGGCCCGGGGCCTGTGCCGCCTCTGCCGCCCCTGGGGTCGCCCTGGCCGGGTCGTCCGTCCCGCATAGCAGGCCGAAGCCGTTGAAGAGGGAGCGGCGCAGGTTGCTGGTGGAGTTGAGGCGTCGCTGCTGGTGGGCGGTCAGGGTAAGGGGGTAGGAGGCGCTGCTGACAGCCGAGTCGGCGCCGGCGCTCGGCTTCTTGGACAAGTGGGCTTCCGAGAAGACCTTCCTGCCGCTGTCCCCCGCTCCGTCAGCCCCGAGGCTGGGAAGAGTCTGCAGGTGACATTTAACCCCCTGGTCAGTGGTAGTGGAACAACTTTGTTCAGCATCGGGGTTTGTATACAGTGCACAAACTCGTCCCCCCTTAAGAACAGCCCAAATGCAATATTAATAATTTTACTTTCACTTTCGTTATTAACTAAGAATTGATTTAGCAGAAGCTTTGATCCACAGAGATATTTAGATAAGGTGTGTCATCCATGAGCAGTCTTTTTCTCCTCCAATTAAGATATTTGATTGGTGCATGTCAATAGTTTTCAATCAAACTCTTTCCAAAGGCTTGAAATAGTCACTTCTAGAAAAAAGGGATCACAACAAAAACTTCAGCCTCCACTGACTTGAAAGCTCAGAGAGAGAGAGAAAGATGTGAGTAAGTGGAAGAGAGCGATGGGAGGGAGAAAGGTAGACAGACAGGAGGACCATGACAGAGAGGGGTGTGATGGTAGCTCTCACAGTGTCCACCAGCTTTGTGAAGGGACTGGAGGAGTTCCAGCTGCACCACTTCTTGTGGAGCGGAGGCAGGTAGTCCTGGAAGGTGCGGACGCTCCACGCTCTTGGTCTGGGCCGAGAGCAGCCAGAACCACCCTCTGCTCTGGCTGCAGTTGGACCCTGAGAGGAGGTGGTGGTGACGGCGGGGTCGGGCAAGGGCCAGTCGCTCAGGGGCCTGGGGCCAGTGTCACTGTAGCGCAGATATCGCTCCCGCTAGGATACGCAGGGATTGGTGGAAAAACAAGCGGATAGGACGAAGAGGAAAAAATCAAAAGCGACCTGCCTACTGAACTGTGTAGTGGAAGTCTGTGTAGTGGAAGGGATAAGCCAAATGATCACTAGAAATAACTGATTCAAAATGCAGAAATGAGCACTAGGATTTTTCAAGACAAAAAGGACAAGTTGCGCAAGGGTAGGGCAGAAGGGAGCGTACCTATGTTCCCCGGGTCCTATGTTCCCCGCTTTGTATGTGACCGGGGAACATAGGGGAACTTTTTCGCCTCTGATTCACCTGTTATTGGTTAGAATGGCTCTCCTCCGATTGGTTATGTCTAGGGTTGTTAAATCAGGGTGCAATATGAACAGATATGTGTTGAATATTTCACAGCAAAAGGCAACCAGGCAGCTACCTAGATAACATGAATCTGATGGCTGATGGGATATTTGGAAGGCCATCATGCAGCACAACATTTAAATCTAATTCAACTTTGTATCACAAAGGTCTGTTATCACTAACATACAATAATGTTAATTCAAGCATGCTGATGTATTAATGTTAGTGGGCATCAACAGTTAATATGGGGGCGGTGGTATTAAGCAAAACAGCTTAGAAACTAATATAATCCATCAACTACAGTTCACGGCCAGATTGTGTGGGTGTGCTACCTCCATGGATTATTAAGAAGGAACTGGAACGATTAGTTTGACGCACTCAGCGAGCCAGCAGCACGCAAATGTGGCTTACAAGCCTATTCATTATTTTATGAATATTAAAGCTGTAATGCAGGCAGGAAAGGATTCTTACCCGAGTTCAAATGGTGGTGTTACAAATGTGTAATTAGGTATGTCGGTTGAGTAATACTTTTTTCTTTCCAAATGGAGCACTTATTGATATCTAGTCCTTTGGATATTTTAATGTATTGGTCCGGGCAAAAGGCTACCTACGCTGATGCGGCTATAGCAGTTGAAATGTCCCAAGCTAATTGTTCCTGATAGGCTCAATGCGTGAGGGCCACATTAATGCCATAACAATCTGAATGATCCGGAGGGTGAAAAGGCCTGAAGGTTCCAGCACGGAGAGAAATAACTTAAGCAGAATAAAAAAGGAAAAGGGAGAGAGAGAGAGAGAGCCTAGATAATCCTTCACACAGAGTCACTAGGCGTTAGCTTTGTCTAGACACGAATTAAGTGGGTTTAAAACAAGTTTTCATTTGGTTACTAAAGCCCTTCTAAGACAAATGGGTAACTTTTTACCTTATACACAAAGCAAGAAATTATTTACCTAATAAGGTAACTTAACTTAAGCCTCCTACTGAAGTCACTTTTGAACAAGACTTATCGCCAAGCCTTCCTGGAAACACTTCACAGGAAAGAAACACTAGATGCTAGCGCTTTGAAAGGTCTGGTCATGACCTTGTCTCGACCTTTACTGTGGTTTGCACATACGTGAGAGTAAACCTATTTCATAAGTGCTACTCACAACAACAGTTTCAGGTATGAGCTAGCGCGGTGGCTCTAAGACTCCCAGTCGGAGGCTTCTTGGTTCGATTCCCGATGTCCGCGGCCTAAGCCCAGGCTGCCGACAACTTCTACCTGCTCCGTAATGGCATTGATCTGAATTATTTGCTTTCGTGTAAAAATCAGCTAGATGGAAAAAAAAGTTCACACAATGTGTGTGAGAGGCATGAAAATGTGTATGCACACTCACACTTCAGACTGGAGATTAAAATCTGGGCTCTGTGGATAATACTCCATTAGTGTAGGCTGCAGGAAACTGTGCCAGTCCTTCAAAAAGAACCTGCCAGCACTCGTTGATGCCAACTCTGATCCCAGGAGAACACAAAGGAGGACAGGGAATAAAGCTGGGCTGCAGCCTGGCTTCTGCCGCGCTCAGACCCTCTGCCATGCTATTTCCCACAATTCCCTCATCATGTTCATAATTTCAGGCTCTAGAATTTGGCGGTAGGTCTGATTGATTCTGGTCTTCCAGGTCAATGCACTGGTCTTCTAGGTCAATAGGCTTTGCAATGCAGGCCTTAACTTATTTGTTGTACCCGAGTTATGTCTGCTCTGGTTCAAGTTTGGACATCAAAACTTGCCACTGGCGGAAAACGGCCATCATTTGAACCGTCGTCAAAATAACTTTCATTTTGACCACGCCCCTGAACCCACTGAAGAGGAGAAGAGGAGCGCTGGGGAGGGCGTACCGTGTGAGCCGAGAGCGGCAGGCCAGGGTGACTCAGGTTGGAGGCCGCGATGAAGACCTCGTCGGCCCCCAGGTCCAGCTCCATCAGGCCCCCAGGAGACAACTCCAGCTCCTGGTCCCGGGAGGCCTCTCCCCCCGTACTGACTGACGAGAGGAGAAAGAAGACGTGGTAAAAAATGAAACATTTACACAGGCCCCATTCTTCCACTGTGTGTGTGTGTGTGTGTGTGTTCAGGGGATCGCATCACAAATCGAGGTTGGATCGTATGATAAAAACAGACGTGAACAAACGTTTTTAAAGCTGCGACATTTGAGATTCTCTAGTATTGCACCTCAGCGGTCTAAGAAGGACAGCACTCTGCAACACTGCACTATATTGATTACCTTACCTTTTCTGCATGCACAGTGGGATCATAGCCTGGACTCAAACCAGAACACTGAGTTCTTTCTGTGAAAGTCAGCAACAGGTCAGCACAGGGCTGTGTGTGTGTGTGTGTGTGTGTGTGTGTGTGTGTGTGTGTGTGTGTGTGTGTGTGTGTGTGTGTGTGTGTGTGTGTGTGTGTGTGTGTGTGTGTGTGTGTGTGTGTGTACCTGCTTGTGTCCGGCGGTCCCCGGGGGCAGGGCGCTTGGCGCGCTGCCCCTCGCTCACCTCTCGCTCGCCCTCGTTAGCCGTGACCACCCGCAGCTCGCTGACTTCGCTCGCCGCGTTCTCCACGGCCGCCGCAACCTGCAGCCCGGGAACAACCGCAGGTCACAACCGTTTAGCCCCGACCACCGAACACCATGTTGGTCCACCTCTTCGTCTCCCTTAAAGGTTTACCTCACAGGCATTTGAGGTTCACACCCTGTTCAGTGGATTTATGCTATCTTTCACTAAATGAATAAAGGCGTGGTTTAGCATGGATCAAGGGAGCAAGGAGCAGAAGGAGGAGGAGGAGGAGGAGGAGCGAGGGATGAACATGAAGGAATTGGTTCAAGTGGTGAAGGATATTGAAGGAAATGCCCTGAGATCCCAGACAGAGCCTTTATTCTGTGAGAAGGAATGTCTGGTCCACTCCCAAACAGATGGGATGAGAGAGACAGAGACAGAGAGAAAGAGAGAGAGAGACATTGGAGGACAATGAGGCAGAACAAGAAGCAATACACAAAGAAAACAATTGGCATAGCAATGGAAACAAGATAGATGACAAGCCTGGGAGAGGAAGACACAGAGAAGAGTACACAAGGAATTACTTGGGAGTGCATATGGAAAGTGAGAGCGTGTGTTGTGTGTACCTCAGAGTTGCTTGACACACAGGAGTTGGATATCTTGGGACAAAGTTTAGGTCTGGAAAAACAAAAAGCATCAAAATGTAATCAGCTTCAAGAAGATGAAGAAGTGTTTTGTTTAGAGATGCCCTGATTTAACAGACTCCTTATATAATGGGTTAGGCACTGGACCATCACAATTCAGAAAAGGGACTTCTTCCCAAACACCAACATTGAACTCTGGGCTTTGCGACGCAGGCGGTAAACCAGCAGTGTATCCCCAGCATACCAGTGTGGTCGTGCAAACGTTGGGTGGTTTGGGGTCATCCCCAGCTCAACGCTCAGCAGCTTTATCCCCACACAGCACGCCCTAAGAGGTTCACAGCTTATCCTGCTTGTTGAAAGGTCATGATACCTGTTCTGTAGTGGTGGTGTAGTGTCAATGTGTCCCCTTCCATTACTGAGATATGTCCTTAATGAAGGCGTTTAAGACATTTTATTGAGACATTTCTGTAAGTAATTTGTTTATTTCTCCGACTGTGGGAAGCTTAAAGAGTATATCCTGATGCTATATAGTCAGTTCATAGAAAAGTGAGAGGGTTTGTTTCAAATATTATTTTAATAATATTGATATTTTGAAATGTTTTTTAATCTAAACAAGTAATATCTTGTAATATCATCATGGTCTCTGCATTTTTCATATTGCAAGTTAAGCTTTCTTTATTCACAATGCTGACTGATACAGCCTCGAGACATACATGTTTCCATTTAACCATTAATAAGGCTCCAACACTCTTCAAACAACCAATATATTTAATCCGTATCATGTGGCATTGCTCAGTCTTTAGTCTTAGTTTTGTTACTCAACTGTAATATGAACGTATTTTTGATATAACACGGCAAACAGCAGCTATAGCAAGCACACGGTAGAATACAACAGGGAAAAGCCCAGCTACTGGTGGTTCCTCTTAGCTATAAAAGCCAGGCATTCCCATAGCTTCCTAATGACTTGTTTTGTTTTTCTTGCTAATTACACTTTCATTTTATTGCGCATGTGTTTCCCATTTCCTGCTGTTACACGCGAGAGATGGGGGTTCGGAGACGCTGATGTTTACTACTCAGTCTGCGATACAGTCAACTGGTACAAGAGCACAACATTTTAAGAACGTTAACATTGAAATGAATTACACTCATTACAAAGGTAACACTATCCCAACCATCAACATAAATGATGTGCTTAATAATTTCAGGAATATTTTCTCATTTTTATGACTTTTTTTGGGACTGGCAATTAAAACAAATATGACATTCATTTATATAAAGATACACATGCAATATCTAAAATACCTATGAATGGTCCTACATTCTAACTCTTCTTATAAGCTCCTCTTATGGGAGAGGCCAGGGGAACAACGGCCAATTGCGTTTGCCCTTTGATCTCGTTCCCCCTGTACTCTCAAAACCCAACCAAACAAAGGCATCTGTAACAGAAATCAGAGAGGGCGCCTAGCGGGACTCTCTCCTTGTTGTTGCTCGTTGGGTCCCCCCGCCCCATTCACGTTCAAATGGCCCCTCTGGTTTTGTTGCTGGCGGTGAATTGAAGCCAAGTGCCGTACCTTAAATGCCCGAGAGAAAGGCCCACATCAAGGTGAGGCCGGGCCGCGCAGCTGTAGCCAAACCTGCCTGACCACCCCGGTACGTCAGGCCAGCGTCAACTGTGTGTGTGTGCGTGTGCATGCGTGTGTGAGTGTGTGTGCGTGTGTGTGTGTGTGTGTGTACAACTCACACTGCTGACTGACTAACCCAGTTTCCTTCATTGCAAATCCGAGATTACAATTTTCTGTTCTCTGCATACCCTAGTACGGTAAACTTGTCTTGTATTTTATTGAATTGCATTAATCTAAACAGTAGAATAACTCAATCTAGAACTAGTTTCAAGAATTATGTTTGTGATAGTATTCCCTACTGCTTAAAAGTAAGTTATTATATGTATTGCTGTGTACTGTAACTGCATGTGTGCATAACTGCACCCCAAGTCTCTAATTAACCTCATCTTCCTTAGCCTTTCGGAGCAGGGAGAGGATCAGTTATTACATGCCACTTTCTTAGTCATTTTCAGTTCACATCTGACAACATGTGGAAGCCATCGGACTTCCTAACACCGATTAAATCAGCATAGCAACAATGTTCTGGTGCAACGCCATTGGAATTTTCTTCTAGGTCAAACACACACACACACACACACACACACACACACACACACACACACACGTGATGTGACATGTATTCAACTATGAAAATGAATTCCTTTTTCTTTTTAATCGACTGTTATTTCTGGTCTACTCCGGACCCTGGCTGAAACGATGGATCGGTTTGATTTCCAGTAACTCTACAAAAGGGTTACCGGAATGGACTTTATCTCCATCAAAAGAAAACGACAATTCAGAAGAAAACAAAACAAACAATCAAACGCGGTTGCCTGGTTACCTGAAGATCATGCAGAGAGCGCTAGCCAGTATCATGGCGAAGAAGACCGCAGCGCTCACAGCAGCTAGGAGCGTGTCCATCCGCCCAGGGGCGTGAGTGAAGGTCCGTCTATCCCCCCCTGGCTCGGTCAGGTTGTGGTAGTGGAACAGGAGGGCGAAGCCCCGGCCCCAGTGGGTGGTGGTGATGAGCTCCATGATCACCTCCACCATCTCTTGGCTGGAGCCGAACACGAGCTGGCTGCTGGGGGGCCGGTTGGACCCGCAGAACCTGGAGGAGAAGGAGATGAGGTCGGATATGTAGAGGACGTCGTGGGGGCAGGCGTCCAGCATCGGCTGCGGGGTCTCAGAGCTCGGAGAGGCGGTGTCTGACGGAGGTGGTGGGGAGGTGGTGGTGGTGGAGGTCCGGGCAGCTCCTGGCTGAGAGCTTGGGCTGGAGTGCAGACCTCCCAGTGGTGGGGAGAGGGGCGATGAGGACGAGGAGGTGGAGATGGAGGAATCCGAAGCTTCACCTCCTGGAGGCTGGGCAACAGGTATCCAGAGGCGGGGAGGACGGGGTGTCGCCCCGGTGCCAAGTTGGCCTTTATCCCTCGCTCTTTGGGCAGACTCTGAGACATGATCACCCTCGATCTTCATCAACTCCTTCTGCAGCACCATATCCTGGACCTCGTCCCCGTAGGAGGACTGCGTACCCTTTGCGAACACCTGCTCACTCCGGCCAATCAGAACTTTCGCCAATGAAAGTGCGTCTTCTTCAGTGTCACCCTCATCATCCTCTCCGGCCGCCAAACGTCTGGGAGTGAGCGTTTTCGTCTCCTCTTCGGTCAGTTCCTCCTCAGAGTACGACACAGCGGGAGAGTCGTGGCTCTCAAACACGTCAAAGTCAAACATCTCCAGGACAAGCTGGTAGTCCATTGGGACAAAGAACTGCCACACACAGTGGATCCCAGACGAGTAGTTATAGGGGAAGCCCGGGGAAAGGATGAGCCCTTGGACATCCACCACATCCACCTTGGCACCGCAGTCGAAGTAGACCTGCAGTCAAAGGCATGTTGTCAATAATCGCCATGTGCATGAGCATCCTACCATCGTATCGTCAATTGGGACCATATGGAGCTCATACGGCTAGGATAAAACAGCAGCAAAGCACGCAAAAAATGTTTTCACTGATTAAAGGGCCCATAGTTGACCATGTGTGACTGCGTGAGGGTGAGCAGCCATTACAAGTCTGTCCAAAAGTGACGTCACCAGCTGGAGATCCACACAGATTCATGATCAATAGATCATCTTCCCAGAAACCTCCCTGACAGATGCAATCTGGGGTTTGATCTATCATCATACATCTTTGTAGACACTTCCAGTTCACGGATAATCTGTATGACTATATGACTTTCTTTTCAACAGTATGTCTGCTGTGACCATACAATATACCTGACTTCTGATTGTCTGAACATCACCCAGGCCTGAATCTGACCTATTCAACCCCCAACTGCACTGAAGTATATCAAAGCCTGAGCTTTCCTGTACTGCCTTGCTAGGGTCACCCTTGGGAGGGAATCATAGCTGTAATTTCTCCCAGGTGTGGTCTGGATGTCAGGGGGGCATGGGGGCTCAAAGCGCAGGCAGATGTGGAGGTGGACCGTGCAGTTCAGCACCAGACTCCTCTGTAGGGGGCTTGGTGCATTTATGAGCTTTCCCGTCTTGGCCTCTTGGTTCTATAGTATGGGAATGACCCAGACTGGCAGACAGGTAACTACCCCCACCAGCACTCACCCCCAGCAGCGCTTTGCAGAGCAGGGGAGAGAGATTTTCCTCTGAAATCTGGGACTTGACAGTGAACTTCAGCAAATACCCAAATAATGACATTCCAAAAAAAGCCCTAGGCCCTAGGACCACAAATACAAAGTCCTCTTTGTACTAGAGAACACAAAACAATAATGTTTACCTGGGCATGAACAGTGATAGAACAAGAAGAACAAGTGACAACCTTTTCCTGCCCGTCTCTCTCTATTTGCGTGTGTTTATCAAAGGGGAATCGTCCCACTGTTATTTTAAGTGGCAAAATGACTATGCACTTTTTCATTCATGACTGAAAGACCACACTATAGACCGGTTTCTTTAGGAACTCAATCCTACAGGGCCCCTGGTTAAAAGAGCAGAAAGCCTTGCAGCATGTGATACACAAGACGGGACAAAAGGAGTCCCGGAACACGATTAAGGTATTAAAGTCTTGTTTTGAAATTGTTGAGATTTTGTGTTCCCAGGTAAGTAATCTGTTGCGTTTCACTTGAACATTCTGTTTGTGGGCACGTTGTATTTGAGGGAAAATGACAATCACACACGACATGACTATAAATGCATGCGGCGGCACTGAAGTACACGTGTGATATCTGAACTGGACGAATGCCATTCTCTCCAGGGCTCTCAGGAGTCCAGGCGCTGTTCGTTTTGGGCTGGTTGTTATTGAGGCAGGGTTGAGCAACCTCTATAGAATGTGGAGAGAATGTGGCCACACACAGACACAGAGAGAGACACACACACACACACACACACACACACACACACACACACCCACACACACAGACACACACACACACACACACACACCACAACATAGGGGTACGGTAGGGGACAGAGAGAAGGGGCACCCCCCTCTCTCTCTTTCTCCCTCTCTTCTATCGTCCCAACAAAAATGGCTTCCGTTCTTTTTTTTTTTTTAAAGGCATAGCATCGTAGTCAGAGGCTGGTCAGTTGCGGATAGCCGAGGTCGCTCTTGACACAGAACCATGAAATGTTTTTCTTCTCATGGCGGACTGCGTTGAGGGTTTACAACTGTTCACTTCAGCAGCGATCCATTTAAAATGATCTCCTTTCAAAAGGATCCCTAACCCTAGCAGAAGAGTGTGGCAGTGACCGCAAGGGAGACCAGTGTCAGAGCCTGAGAGCGAGAGAACCATCTCTGCCAGTGGAAAAAGGCGCCCTGGTGGTCCACTGCCCCCTGTGCTGTGCTACGCAAGACTACACACACACATGAAAGAGGCTCCATTGGGCCACACTGTCCAATGGAAATGGGGCATTCCTATAATACCACACATCTCGCTCGCGTTACATCACAGCCCGGCTCAGCACCGCTCGCCCGCTAATTATTCAAGGTTGTCTTTTCTCATGGCTAAAAGACTAATGACCCCCCGCCTCCTCCTCCTCCTCCTCCTCCTCCACCTCCACCACCACCACCAGCCTCCTCCCCAACAATAGGCTGCAATGCATTGTGGGCTAACCATGCTAACATTTTAATGAGTACAAGGCAAGCTGGACGTTTACATAAGAGTCTGGTGGCCAGGGTGCCCCAGTTGTGGCTCTGTGTTCTGGAAGTGACATGGGGTTCCCCCGGACACAAGTAGATCAACCAAGCATATAATTGTTGAAACGACTTGTTCAGTGAAACATCATCCCAGATGGGGTCATTCGCTAGAGGCCCCTGACATGCTGCACTGTTCCCCAGCTTTCATCTTGCTTGACTACGTCTAAATAAGAAGTTATACCTGATGACAGGGGATGTTGGTAGTTACTTTACAAATATATGCTTAACCCTAGTGTGGTTGACCTCCCTTTTGAGTTGTTCACTGTGAACTGAAAGGGTAAAACAAATACCATCAAGGTAGTTGTGGTGTGCAGGCAGGCATGGCTCTGTGAAAGAAAAAAGGTTTTTTTCAATTGAATTTCTGAGAGAATAATTGTATTATTTTGTATTGCAACCAAAGCTTAGAAAATAATATCTAACATACCGTTTACAGTAGAATACCCTCCAAACAATCCTCTCCCTCAATCTCTCTCTCCCTCTCTCCTTCCATTAGTCTCTCCCTCTCTCACCCCTCCCTCAGCCTCTCCCTCATAACCAGGTGGGGCCCCTCAGGGGGGTTGGTAACTGGGAGTGAGGAAAGACACAGCCTCACAAGGTTAAACTGCTCTCGGAGGCACCTGCCAGCCTGGACTAGAAGGATGAACATGACAATGGTGTTCATTGTTATTGTTGTTGTTGTTGTTGTGGGTGCCTAGTTCTCTTTCTAACTCTGTGTGAATCTGAATTCAGCTCCAGGCCGGATCGGATACCGATGATAATCACATCCAAGTGCAACAGATGTGCAGAAATGTGTCCAAGCGGTGTTGGATGGGGTGGAGATGAATCAACAAAGTGCTGGCATAGTAATGTCAGTCACACGCACGCACGCACGCACGCACACACGAGAAGTTAGTCCCTTCACAGGGGGCTTCAGCAAGCTGTGGGCAAACAGAAAACAGAAGATGATGGAGGGCAAAGCTTTGCCGCTGGGTAGAACAGTGATACACGAGTCCAGGACTTATCACATATCTGCCCCTTGATGTCATCGAGTGGGCTCATGTCCCGGCTGCACATTCACAGAGGGCAGAGTTTATAAACAACTGGTGCGGCGGCCTGATTAAGCAGAGGCATTTCCATTGGGTCACTCTGGATCTCTACCGCTATGCTGCCTCAGCATGTTTCACCCCCGTGCTTTGTGAATCAAAACAACACACTTTATTGAGCATGGGCCTAAATGAGCGCTTGATTTACTGGTTCCCCCGTGGGTGGTATGGGGGTGTCTGGGGTGTGGACGTTAGGTGGCTGCTCTGTGGCAAGCATTGAATAGTAAAGTATTTAGGGGTTATGGCAGCAGTGTGTGTGTGTGTGTGTGTGTGTGTGTGTGTGTGTGTGTGTGTGTGTGTGTGTGTGTGTGTCTGTGTGTGTGTGTGTGTGTGTGTCCCCCTCCCTCTCTCTTCCATGTCTGTGGTGTAAACCCATTAACATATTTCCCCATGAAGAGGCTGCTGGCTCTCCTGGCGAAACACAACCGTATCTCTACAGTGGCCCGGTGTCAACTGCTTTCAGCAGAAATAATTCCAACATTTCGGAAAACAACTTGAAAACGTCCTTTACTACAATTGGACCCTCAGCAAGGACGAATCAGTGTCCATTTGTTTAACTGTATTTATTTGTATAATGTGTTGATCCTCTATGCAGTCCTTTTCGGCAGCCACACGACAAGAAGACTACTTAGTACCGAGCCTTTTAAAAAGATGCTCAAACCAGTGAATACCCGTACAACAGCATTCTCTCTCGTCATGCATGTTAACACCCAAACTGACGACTTGAGACTTCGTCTCCTGTTTGCATCGCTGTTGATCCCGGGAAAGGGATGAGGGATTTCAGTGTGCGCTGCAACCCTTCGATTAACAGCCATACATATTCTGCTTCTTCACAAAGCCAACGAAAGCCCAGCAACTCCAAGGTTGTTGGGCCAGAGGAAAAGAATAAATTCCGGGCTTGTTTACGTCGTTCCAAAAATCAACATAACACAAAAGGGGGAAGGGAGGACAAGGCCCCCATTTACGCGGCCCCCTCAGGCATATAATTGCAGAGATAGTGAGAACCCTGCGCTAAACAGGGAGCCGAGGCATGGGGACACCGCGCTTCACTCTACTAGGGCCTTTTGTTGCCCGCCGGGTTCGAAGGGCCGCCATTCCCCTGCTGGGCTCCGTGGGGACGACTCGTGACAGGCCGGCCTTCCAGTGACACAACACAAGGTGTCACACTCGTCGACCCCCCCCGCCTCCCCATCACACATACCCCCAAGAAATGGCAGCAGAATATTAGGAATTTAGGAAGAACAGCATATTGATTTTTAGGAGGATTATGTCACATAATAGATTAAGGCACACAAATATTTGTAAAATTTACATTTATTTATTTTTATATATGTTTGCCCAAATATATCAAAGATATAGCAAGCAAAGTGAAGGTATATCTTTGGGCAAACAAATATAAAAATAAATAAATATAAATCATCCCAAACGTTGCCCGTAGAAAATACAAAAAACTTTCATAACTGTCCAACCGCGGATCGATGGAGGGCAATTACCAAAATCCACCAGCTTGTGTTTTAACAAAAAGGAAAAAGGTCAATGTTTTGATCAGTGACAACTTCCTCTGATAATAGAGCGACTTCATACACGTCAAGGGACACCAGTGCATGCAGTCTCCTACACTATGGACGATACATTTGGAATGTGCGGCAGTTTTCGCTCTTTGTACATGTTCACTGAAGATGCCTACACAAAAACAAGCATGTGCCTCACCAACATGCCCTTTGAAAGATTCTGAGGAAAGTGTGTGCAATCGAGCATATCGATTGCATAAGGTAGGCTAATTTATGCGAAGAATGAAATCATTCCTCTTGCCGATGTCAATTAAAAATGTGACGGTAAATAGAAATGTCACAACATGGTGTAATGTACTTGCAAGTGGTTTCATCATTCGATTTTTTTTTGCGAATTGATGGAAAGAAAACAAATCGAAGAACTGCTAATTAATTCCACATTACAAATGCAAGAGTATCTGCCTAATTGTACACAGAACACATAATGTGTGCATTCATACATTAGGCCTGTACTAAGCATAAGGTAAAACACAAAATCCAGAAGTATAGCCATTTGAACTGACTTAAAATGATGTGGTTGTGCGCGTATTAATGGACTACCCAATTATTTAAAGCCTAAACAATTTGCAGTCCATTGGGCTGTTGTATCAGGTACTGTTATTAGTTTGTTGCGCGTGATTTGTTTCCTCCCACCCAAGTTTCGCAACTTCATAAGCAGGCTGAGAATGACGGCGTTTACAAGTTTACAATGCACTGTTTTCAGCAGCCCAATTAAACACATCATCTCTACTTACTTTCTGTGTGGTGCATCCCGTCACGAAGAGTAGATACATTGTCATAAAAGCATGTGCCCCGATCGAGGTGGCACAACTCATTTTCACTAATTGTTCCTTTATGCAAAGCACAGTGAACCGTACCCCCGCTCTTCTTCCCTCTGTCCATTCACCTGAAGACTCGGGAGCGCGCTTCCATGGTGCATGGGGCAGAACCGAACACACACACCACAGCAAGGCTGCACAAGCCTGGCTTTAACACGCTGTTTGACAGCCTTCCTTTTTGGCTGCAAGTTGGAAGGGAAATATTTGCATGCATTTCAGCAAAAGACGTGTAACACAACGTGCACGCTCTTATGAACACCGCGGAGAGATTTGTTACTTTAGGTACTTTTACGAGTGGATGTGAGGTGGGAATCAGTCAAACATTTCCGAATACAAAATATAAAAGTTGCATTCGAGTAACCCAGACTCTGACTGTTTTTAATAATATTAGGCCTAACTTATTTATGCCAAAATATATGTACAAATTCTCAAAATATATCATTTTCATTTTTAATAAAAAAAACACAAAGGAGGGGTACAAAATATATGGCTCTAAAGTCATCACTCACATGACATTGAACTAACTGCAGGCTATATTTTTAAAATATTACTATCCTCTTGGTGGCATCGTGAATCAGGCGAAAACAAAACGTTCAATCATTTCAAAAAAATAGGACGCAGTTCTACTTTTCCGCCACAAGAGAGCAGGGATGCATTAATTTTGGTTTCAAGCAATTTCAGTTGGCTACTATATGATAGGCGAATACTATGTTCAACATTTAATTAATTGTCCTATCGCAAATAGTTGGATTTAACGTAAATGGATTATGTTTTGAATATAATATAATATGTATAATTCATATATAATTAAAAAAACGTTAAGTAGGAAAACATTATCTTCCGTGAAAGAGTGTTTCCTGGGTAGGAACGTCATCAGCATCCCGAGTTTCCAGCCGGAGTGACAGAAAAGGAGGAGACTGATAGCCACGTAGAGAAGGCGAAGCAGTTGAAAGGTTCGCATTTAATTTATCTTTCCACATTTTCCAAACATTGTCATTTTGTGATTCTCACGCACATCTCTCAGCGTTATTGTATTCTAAACCAATCTTTACGAGTCTTACTAAAATCACAGATTAATTGCGTTGGATGAGCAGATATATGTTTAGCTAGCCTTTAGCCTATCATCTCTAAATGTAAACAGTTCTATCTAGCGTAACCCTCTCGTTACCTTGGTAAACCTACCAAACACTATCTGTCTACGCATTTTCAACTTTCGTATACTGTTACAACCCAAATTAAATGGCCCCAGCAGCAAAGTGACAGCAGTAGAGCGACGTTTCCCCTCCCCCGTCACTGTCTGCTGTATATTGTGTCCACTCCTGCACGACGCGATGCCAATAGCTGAAGAGCTGCTTGTATTGATGCTTGTATTGGGGCTCGGTTGAGCTGTCACTTTTACTCGTGAGTATGCCTCGCTAATCTGACTGTGACGGGCTTCCTCAAGCAATCCATGTGCGTTAATTAATAAGATAATGGACGCATGTATAGGCCACTTCCGTAAAAGTGACAGCGTAAAGGAGGCCAATGGCATAATGACATCCTTGACGGACTAAATTTACCTGCTCCCAATCCACTTAGCTCCAACGCGAGGCAGCTTCCTCTTGTAGCTCTCCCGATTTGACGAGTTTGAAGACAAGTCAGTCATGTCTGCTTGGTATTTAACAGCGCCATTCCCCTCATCGAGGTTACCGTGTTTACGGGGAGAATGCGGTTTTTACGACCAGTGTTGGATTTTATAGACGTAAGTGATTCGATTTACACTACAACGTGATTGCTTTTTTTTAAAATATATCTTGTTTGCCTACAGTTTATGGGGGTGTTGCCAACTGCTGGCCTACTTCTTCAGAATATGGAATAGGACGTTTCCCAGGGGACCCGACGCATACACATTCATAAATAAAACACAAAGTGGACAATACAACAGAAACTATGGAAATTGAAGGCCGAAGTTACAGCGAAGTCCTTAAATCCAAAAAGGATGAAACTGATCACATGGAAAATGATACTCAGAAGGACAAGCAGCAAGGGCTGGACACATCTAAAGTCCCAGAAGCTGAACTTCAGAATGGTGAGTGTCGACCACATCATATTCGTAAGAGCTAATTAAAAGGTATGTGGTTTTGATGTGGGACCTTCTAATGGTTTCATTACAAATAAACATATCTACTATAGATGACTGATGTGCATATTTTGTTGAATGTTTGATTAAGATATAGGCATGTTTCCTTGAAATATGCTAATATTTCAACAAATATTGGGATTTTCCTCTCCCCATTGAACGCATACTCTCGCACCCCAACAAGTTTACAAAGGAAACATGGCACCCGTCTTAATCTTGCCCCATATGTAATTACGTCGGTGTTGCGTGCGTCAGAATAAACATGAACCGCGTCACGGCGAGAGCGGGCGGATGACTTAACTTCCAAATCGCCGCTTTTCCTCTCCTCCTTCCAGGTGCGCTCAGTCCCGGCGTGGTGGTAACCAACGGCAACGGAGAGTCAGGGGGCCCGGGCTCTGCGGGGAAGAGCGTGCACGCCAACGGCTCCCTGGCCCCGCGGGGCCCTCCCCAGACCGCCAGCTCCCCCGTGCAGCCCCTGATCTCAGAGGCCTCCGCAGGTGTGGCCGCTTTCCCCCACATGATGCTAGGGAGGTCTGAGGGCGCTAGCGCTGGGGGTGTGCCTCACAAGGGGGATGCGCTGCTGTCTCTCAGAATAAGTATTCCTATGCAGGAAACTGAAATGTGTAAGCATAAACACCGGTGTGCAGTGAGTCGTCGTCGTCCCCCCCCCCCCCACACCTCACTCTCCTCCCCCCCGCCCTACTTTAGTTGTTTGCGTTAGTTTTTTGAATGCATCTTCCCTTGGCGTTCTGCTTCCTTGATACAGTGTTGGTGTGTTTGGAGTGATGATTGGACTAGTGTATTTCTTTTTAATCCATGTCTCTGTGGTGTTTTTATGGATTAGAAGGCATGTTTCTTTATTTTCTTGGTGAAATAATAATTAAATTATCATACAATTTAATTATTATTTGGTTGTTTTAATTTGGCTTGTATTCAGGACTCTCACTGAGTCTGTACTACATGGAAAATCCCATGGTATAATCCCAAACTAACATATAACTATGTTAGTTTGCCATGGTCTGTTTTGCATTTGCTCAGAGTCGCAATTTTTAAAACCAAACCACAGGGACAGCATCTAAACTACGCAGTGAAATTGTTTCTGATTGGTTCAGTTTATGTGATGTGTGGTAAGTGGCATTAATAATGCAGATCAAAACAATCTTTACTAATTTTAAATAATTGATACAGAGCTTTTGCTCGCTGTGCAGTGTGACTTACTTTACTTGGCTTTTCTGCTAACCCCTTATATTAACTATTATCCCAGCCCTCAAAATGATGATTTAACCATATCAAACAGGCCATGCATCGCAGTCTATAAACACGACACACAAACGCATCCCACAGACTCTGTATTGTGTAACGTGTTACCTGGCCGCATTTGCTTGGAGATTTGTTATTCAAACTCTCCCTTCCCCTGTAGCCAACCTGGAGCCATTGCTGGAGTTGGAAAATGAGGAGAAGATACGCCTGGACGCCCGCCGGCGCCTTGAGGAGCAGCTCAAACAGTACAGAGTGCAGAGGCACAAAGACAGGGTGAGTGGAGCGAACCCACACGCCATCTTCTCACCCAGGGAGCTCTGACGGTACCTTTCAACAGCCAATAAGTTGTGGTTGTGGTAAACCCGATTTTTCATTTCAGCTAAAGGCCTTTTTAATGATGTTGGAGTTGAGTGACTCAGACGTCGGAGTTGAGCCCCGTGCATGGCTGAGATCCATCCCATAATTGTGGTTCACTTCCTCCATCCAGTCTCACCGAAGCAGCACAAGGAGCAGGCTCTCCAGCACCCTGGACACGGAGGTCATGCTGCACCCTGAGTCGCTGCCCCGGGCCAGCACGCAGGCCATGACGACCGAGTACTCCTTCATGAGGACCACCGTCCCCCGGGGGCCCAAACTGGGCAGCCTGGGGATCCCGCCAGCCAGGGAACGCAAGCCCAGGACCCCCCACTCCAGCAAGATCCACTCCCTGGCTGACTACAAGTCCCCTGAGGACGGCGGAGGCGGCGGAGGCGGCGGTGGCGGCGGCGGCGGCGGCGGCGGCGGAGAGCCTGCGAGGACCGCAGACGGCTCCCTCCACTCCGCCATGAGCTCCGTGTCGACCCTGTCTGAGCTCAGCAGCGTGTCCGAGCCCCCCCCCGCGGAGGGCCAGCCGGGCTCCCTCCTGCAGCCGGGGGACGGCGCCTTCGAGTGCGACGGCAGCGAGTCGGGAACCAGGCCCGGGACGGATGGCAACGACAGCGACAGCTCGACCTACAGCAGCGTGTCCGCCCGGGGGGTCTACGCCACGCTGGCGGCGGCGGTGGGCGAGCGGTACCGGGCGCCGTACACGGTGCAGGGCCGGGAGATCGCCGCCGAGGCCGTGGGGCAGTACCCCTCCCTGAAGGAGGTGCTGCAGGCGGCCAGCGACGAACAGCACCACCTCCTGGAGCTGGAGCAGGAGAGGGAGGGCCCGGCGGAGCCGCGCAGCCGCAGGGACAGCTTCTCCAGCAGGTAGCCCCATGCCGCACCCGACCCCTTCTTTGCCTGGAACAGCTGGATAAATATTTGTACATTACTTTCGATTTGAACATTTTCTATTTGAATTTTTGATTTTTGTGTATTTCTTTTAAGGGGAAATTTCAAAGTTTGCAGTTACAAAGTGTTTTTCTGGAGAGAAATGCTGAATATATCCATCATGTAATCATGATTTTATTATTGACCAAAATAATCGTGGTTATGATTTTTTTTTTTTTCCATAATCGAGCAGCCCTAACTCGGTGTGTTCAGCATGACTCTGTTTTGACTTTATACCAACCAGGGCTAACGGTCGGATACGTGAATAAGACTGAGCGTACCTTACTTTAAACCTTCATGTAAAAAAATCAGCACAGGAAAGGTACTTATACTGTAGACTACACACAGTTTATATATAAATGTTTTTTAGTGTAGCCCATTATATATTAATATAGAAACATCATAGTCATCGGCAAAACCATTTTGACGTGCAGCCCATTACATGAGCACAGCATAACAAACATAAAATCCTTTGACTGTAGGATTGTTGGCTCAAGACTGCCCCTGCCAGTTCCCCAGCCAAGCTTCTGTTTGCCTTCGGGATTTGGTATACGTATTATGCTAAAGTGTGGGAATAGGATTACACTTTTAAGGCTGATGGATATTAGGTCAACATACAATAATGCAGGATGTTCTAGTGGCAAGGGTGTTTGGCCGAAAGGTACTGGGTTTGGTCCCGAGTGTCCACACCCTACCTGTAGGCAACTCTAGAGCAAGACGCTTAACCACTACCTACTCATGAATGACACGTAGGCCCACCTCAATTCACTTCTGTCACTTTGGATAAAAGCACCCTACATTTTTAAATGGTAAATAATTCAAACTTGCTCTGTTGGGTCTTCTAATTTACTCAGTCCTATCTGGTCATCCAGTGGAGCCATGAGCAGGATAATAACACCTATGAGGGGAACCGTGTGAGTCAGTGATGCCAAGTGTATCCTTACTTCCCCAGTGTTTCTCTGGAGAGCTCCGTGATGGGCCATGATGAGATGCTGCAGGTGCTGAAGGAAAAGATGAGGTTGGAGGGCCAGCTGGAGTCCTTGTCCTCAGAGGCCAGTCAGGTAAGAGGGAAAGAGGACTGTGGGGACTGGGGATGAAGCAGTTAACCTATTTCACTATAATCCAGAAAAACATTGTTGCTAAAACAATGTTTTAGTAACTTGGCTCATCTACACCGAATGTTTCTGTTCTCACTGTCCAAAACTAGGAATTATGGTACATTATTTTTCTATGAACAACGGTTGCACGGCGTGGACAATTATAGGACATTGCCACCTGCTGACTGGAAAAAAACAGCTTTTCACTAGTGTGTGAAGGTGGGCCACATGCTTCCTGTAAGCTGGTGCGGTTGAGGCACATGCTTCCTGTCATGAGAGTGGCATGTGTTGGAGGGGAGCTGTATTCTTTGGGATTGTATTCAATTTCTAAAGGAACAAGCTTATAATAATAAAATACAATTAAAGTTCTTATTAAACAATGCTCATGTGATTTTATACATCCATAAGGAGTACCGGAACAGGAATTTCCCGCTGACTATAATCATACCTTCCAAATCTATAGTCGTTGTATGCCTAGTGGAGACCCACATTTAACGCTGTAGTATCCACTACGGTCATCATAATAGAGTTTGAGTTTCAATCAATCAGGAAGGAAAACCAGAACCGAGAATCAGTTTGACATAAACGAAATGCATCTAAATTCATCTGAGAGGTATTCGATTATCCTCAGCCTCACTTTGGCTAAAAGCCTCTGCCAAGTACCTTAATGTCAGTGTGTGTTTGTGTGTATTATTCTATAGAATAATATATGCTTTAATAATGCCATATCGATCAACCCTCCAGGCTCTCAAGGAGAAGACGGAGCTCCAGGCCCAGCTGGCCACGGTGAACGCCCAGCTGCGGGCCGAGTCGGCACAGGGCCAGGCCAGCCAGGAGAAGCAGAGCACGCTGACCTCCGAGGTGGGCACCCTGAGGCAGAGCTGTGGCCAGCTGGAGAGGGCCATGGTGGAGCTCCAGGGCAGCCTGGAGAGCAGGAACGCCAGCCTGGCCTCGCTGGGCACCGACCTGCAGGTGGCCGAGGAGCAGTACCAGAGGCTGATGGGGAAGGTGGAGGAGATGCAGAAGACGGTCACCTCCAGGGACACCACTGGTATGTTGGGGTAGCAGGGGGGCTAGGGGCTACTTCTGCAACATCTCTTTAAGAAGGATTAAGTACACATCTGGCTGTGGGCCATCTGTCAGCTGGTGTCTTTCTTCATCCCTGGCTTTCATGATGTTCATGATATTTATGTTTATTTCAAGTCGTGTTAAAAACGTGTTTGTCACATAAGTATTAAACACACAGTGCACAAAGGGAAGTCAACACCATTCTTGTGGTCCAACCTGTGCCTGGCTCGATCCTTTGCTATTAACTCCCTTGCTTGCGTTGTGTCGTCCTCGTACAGTCCAGGAGCTGCACCAGCAGGTGGGCGGCCTCCAGGGCCAGCTGCAGCAGGTGCAGCTGGAGCGCGGCACCCTGCAGAACCGCCTTAAGACCTCCCAGGCCGAGATCGACTCCCTGCAGCAGCTCCGCCAGTGGTACCAGCAGCAGCTGGCTCTGGCCCAGGAGGCCAGAGTCCGGCTGCAGAGCGAGGTGGCCAACATGCAGGTGGGCAGCCGCCAAGCTCTGCTCGGTCCTTTATGGCCAGGAAGTCCACGCAAGGCCCCTCTTCTGCCAGTTAACATGGATGATGTTTTAGCTCTCCATCTTCCTATAGGAGTGTATCCAAACAATGTTAATCATTTATCACCGGCGTAATATGCTCTCAACTTCAAAGTAAACTTCCTTAACTTCCATTAACATTTATATGACATTGGTCCACTCAACAATTAACAAGTTGTGGTTCTGTGAAACAAGGAATGTTAGGAAGAACTTTTGCTATTAGGCCACTCTTTATTTGAATTCCGCAGTTCCGCATTATTCGGCAGTTGGTATCTGGCCATGGTACATCAATACATAACAAAGAGTTCAGACCATGACAGGTTAGACTTGTTGTTGTTCTGTTCTGCTGCAGGTGGGAAAGATGACCCAGATTGGCGTGGTGGAGCACTTGAAGCTGGAGAATGTGACCCTGTCCCACCAGCTGACTGAAACCCAGCACCGCTCCATCAAGGAGAAGGAGCGCATTGCGGTCCAGCTGCAGAGCATCGAGGTGCGTCCTCCCCATTCCAACGGATGGTGGATGAATGATGCGTTGTTGGTTCTGGTTCCAAAACGTTTCACAACTTCTGATAACATTTGACACATTTTTTTCCTTTTTTTTTTTTTTTTTTTAAATCTCTACGACTTATGTGGAATAAACCTGCATTCAGAAAAGTGAGCACTTAAAGGTCTCATGACATGCCACCATTGTGCGACTAGCCGTTTTGAAAATCTGTCGCCCACTTGGGATGTCACAAGAGACAGATTTTCAAAACGGCTTAATCACACAATGGTGGCATGTCATAGGACCTTTTTTAAGGGGCTTCATACAAAGTTCAAGAAATCATGAACATCCCTTGGTGGCTGAAACATCCCTTAGAGGATAAAAAAACGTCCTGCATCGCTTTTCTAGTGACCCCTAATGCGCCAGATGGCCCAGAACCAGAGTTGTAACCGTGCGGTCCCTTGCGTCGCTCGGCTTTTGTGCAGGTGGACATGCTGACCCAGGAGTCGGCCTACCAGCAGATCCAGGACGCCAAGAGCATGGTGGAGGACGACCTGCAGCACAAACTGGAGGAGTTTGAGGAGGAGAGGGAGGAACTGGTCCGGCTGGCCAACACGGCCAGCGCTCTGGAGAGAGAGCTGCAGCAGGTAACCCGCCTCTTATCTCACTTGGCAACTCGCATGGGCGTGGAACCACTCCTTTATAGAAAGCAAACATTGCTGTTGCTATAGCGAAATGCAAACAGCCGTTCACAGATGATGTACAGGCAATTTTTGAATGCGGCATTTTGGTAGCAAGGCTGCAAGTGTACATCGCTGTTGAATACCAGGGTGTCGCTGTACAGGCATTTTGTGTTGCTGTTGTTTGTTGGGTGGCTGGTCCAACCTATGGGGGCTTAAGAGTGCGAATGACGCAGCCCATCGTGAAAGCAGATGTGTGCGTTGCACATTGGGCATCATGTTGTGATTTTTAAGGATTAAAGATTGGTTTGCTTTATTTCGATTTAATTGTTGCTTTGTTTTTCATGTTTTGTCATTGGTCAATAGTTTGTCGTTTTACTATTGGTTAATAGCAAGTACGTATAGATACATATAGGTGTTGGGTATCTTTCTCAAGCATGGTAACGGACATCCGTAATCGAGCCATCGATTATGGTTAGGACCAGGAACCTCGCCTTTGGTTAGGACCAGGAACACCCTTAGCCACAACACCGATCCCGCCCCGGTCTTCTACTGCCACAGCTCCAGTGGCTAGCCTCGCCCGCCGACGCCGCCGCTGCTAACGCACGAGTCCTCCCTCCCCAGGTGAGGATGACCCTGACCCAGAAGGACCTGCAGCTGGGTGCCCTGCAGCAGGAGCACCTGGAGCTCATGCGGCAGCTGACGACCACCCAGGAGAGCCTGCACCACCGGGAGCAGTCCATCAACCAGCTGGAGGCGCGCTACCTGGAGCTGGAGGCCCAGCTGGCCGAGCTGCAGGCAGACGCGGCCGCCAAGGACGACAGCCTGCAGTTCCTCCACAACGAGAAGATCGTCCTGGAGGTGGCGCTGCAGGCGGCGCGCGCCGACAAGAGCCAGCTGGACGAGGACGCCGAGCGGCTGGGGGAGGATGTGCTGGTGGCCTCGGACGTCCTGGACCGGCTCAGGCAGGAGGTCCAGGTCAAGGCCGCCCAGGTGAGGAGAGGGCGCCTCGTGGGAGAAGTGTGGGAGTCATGATTCAGAGTCCGATTTTTATTGTTCTTCTTAAAATATACAGTATATATTTGAAAGGAATCCAATTGGAAAATAAAATTATTGAGATAATATTGATCATATTTGTTTTATTTGAATAATTATAAAAATGTCTATCTCTATAAACGATAGAGACTTAAGCTTTTTTTTAAGTAACTCTCCGTTTTTGGTTCACTAGATTGAAACTCTACAAAAGGAAAATGGCACCTTAAAGAAACAGGCCCAGAAATTGAAAGAGCAGTTCCAACAACAAAAGGTAACGTATACATCTACAATACCTCTCTCCATTATAAGGGAAGGACGCACACTGTCCGGCCCACTGAATATTAAAACAAGCACATATTTCCCAAAATTAACTAAAAATAACCTCTTCCATGTCTGCTTCTCTTTCTTTGATGACTGTTTATGGATGACCTCGTCCAGGTGATGGTGGAGGCGTACCGGCGCGACGCGGGCTCCAAGGAGCAGCTGATCGGGGAGCTGCGCTCCACCAAGAAGCGCCTGGCGGCGGAGGTGTCGGAGCTGAAGCAGGCGCTGCTGGACGCCCAGGGAGAGACGCAGGCGGCGGTGGCCGCGCAGGGGCGCCTCCGCCTGGACCTGCAGCGCATCCAGGAGCAGATGAACGGCCTGGAGGCCCACCTGCAGGCCGTGCAGACGGAGAGGGACACGCTGGACCAGCAGATCCAGGTACACACATGGTACCGTACGTACAGTCACATACTAGTACACAGACGAAGAGGGACACGCTGGACCAGCAGATCCAGGTACACACATGGTACCGTACGTACAGTCACATACTAGTACACAGACGATGAGGGACAAGCTGGACCAGCAGATCCAGGTACACACATGGTACCGTACGTACAGTCACATACTAGTACACAGACGATGTGGGACACGCTGGACCAGCAGATCCAGGTACACACATGGTACCGTACGTACAGTCACATACTAGTATACAGACGATGAGGGACAAGCTGGACCAGCAGATCCAGGTACACACATGGTACCGTACGTACAGTCACATACTAGTATACAGACGATGAGGGACAAGCTGGACCAGCAGATCCAGGTACACACATGGTACCGTACGTACTAGAGCTGGGTAAAAATATAATTTTTGCTAGTTAAAGCACAATGAAATGGTTAATTCTAAATAATATTTAGGTATTTTTGTCATCTGCACGTATTATTGAATCAATATCGAAGCAATTGGATCAATATCAAATAGAATCGATTCAAGACCTAAAGAATCGAATTGAATTGAATTGTGAGGTACCTGGCAATACCCAGCCCTAGTACGTACAGTCACATGCTAGTACACAGACGGAAAGAGACACAATGGACCAGCAGATCCAGGTACACACATGGTACCGTATGTACCGTCACACACTAATACACAGATACAAGTTCACACACAGCCTGAGCTGTGTAAATATGTTCGTCCAGCAGTTGCGGTCCTTGCTGCAGAGACATGCTTCAAGCTTTTTTGTATTTAAACAGCCTTGTGCAGCAGGCCACCTGCCATTTTTATTTTTAGTGAGGTTTTGATGTAGCACTCGGTTGTGATTGTCTCCCACAGTCTATCCAGTTCGACCAGAGCCAGCTCGCGGCTGTGACGGAGGAGAACGAGGGGCTCAGGAAGCAGGTGGAGCAAATGCAGAGGGAAGCCAAAAAGTGAGTCACATCCGCCATGTTCCGGTGCTTCTTGAATAACTCAAAATGGACCCAATGGGGTTCCATCATGTGGGAGCGTTTTATAACCATGTCATTAAAAAAAAAACACAGTTATTAAACCATGTGTTCTGCTTTCAAAACAGAGCCATCTCCGAGCAGAAGGTCCGCATGAAGCGAATGGGGACGGATTTGACCAGTGCGCAGAAGGAGGTGAAGGCCAAACACAAGGCCTACGAGAACGCTGTGGGCATCCTGAGCAGGAGGCTGCAGGAGGCTCTGACCGAAAAGGAGGCAGCCGAGGCAGAGCTGGTCAAACTCAAGGCCCAGGTCTCGGACGGGGCCAACAACCAGGCCCAACAGGTACGGGGGCGCCCGCCACTCTGGGTCATGAAGATGAAGGACATCCAGTCTCCTCAAAGCAGAGCTGTGGAGCTGATTGTGTGTGTGTGTGTGTGTGTGTGTGTGTGTGTGTCTGTCGTCCAGGAGAAGATGGCAGCTCTGCAGGCGGAGCTGCAGTCCGTCAGCCACAATAAGACCTTGCTGGAGAAGGAGCTCCAGGAGATCATCACCCTCACCTCCACAGAGCTGGAGGAGTACCAGGAGAAGGTCATGGAGCTGGAGGATGAGGTGTGCAATCAAAGTTTTAAATGATCTTTGGTTCAGATTAGACCCACAAACTCTTGGTCATACTGCACATGGCCCTGTGTTGTGTATTTAATCCCATCCCATTAATCCCACTCCCATAAGGTTTTTGTGTCAGAGCTTTAGATGTCATGTTTATCACCACTGCTGTAGTGTTATTGCCCTATGTCTAGAGATTTAAATAAGTTTAAACGGTGGCCTATACCCTCCCTGTGTATTCTTTCCTTAGTGATTTTCACGTTTAGATGCATGATTCTTTATTAACACATTGTAAAATGTCGGCTGTCTCCAGCTTCAAGAGGCCCGCTGCTTCAAAAAGAGAATCCGGAAGTTGGAGGATGCCAACAAGAAGCTTGTGCTGGAGCTTGAACACGAAAAAGGGAAACTAGCCGGATTAGGACAATCCCACAATGCACTGCGGGAGCATTCCAACATCCTGGAGACAGCCCTGGCTAAGAGGGAAGCGGATCTGGTCCAGCTCAACCTGCAGGTGGACATTTGTGTTCTCTTCATTTACATTTAGGGCATTTAGCAGACGCTCTTGTGCAAAGCGACTTGCAACCTTTTCATACACATATTCACACACCGATGGAGGTGTCAACCATGCAAGCTTGTCGGGAGCAGTTAAGGTGTCTTGCTCGGGGACACCTCAACACTTTGCTAGGAGGGCCCGGGTATCGAACTAGCAACCCTTCAGTTACAATTAAACCTGCTCTACCTCCTGAGTTAAGCTGACCCCTATTTTCTCACGTTGGAACCACTGAAATGTCGGTTACTAACTGAATGGTAGGTTGAGGAGTCATACCTAACATAACATATATTAACATACATTCATTTTTGTATGTCACGTCATTTAAAGTGAGACCCATTATACAGGTTTTTCTTTCACCATGGAGGGACAATAACGTTTTCTAATATGACACCGTACAACGAGTATTCCACTCCAGAGGTTTTTTGGTTGTTGTTGGTTCACACGTCAACGAATCTCTTTGCCCAGGTTCAAGCCGTGTTGAAGCGTAAAGAGGAGGAGGACCAGCAGATGAAGCAGGTGGTCCACACTCTTCAGCAGGCACTGGAGAAGGAGAAGGCCAGAGTCAGGGACCTCCAAGAACAGGTATGAACCCACCAGGGCTGAAATGTATTACCGAGTAATGTTATTCAGACCGTTGTCAGGACACAGCTCCTGGTGGTTTCTGCTGCATGATGTGGCCATGATGACGCATCGGACATTATGGAGTGTGTGGTTATTACGTGTTCTGTTCTACAGCATTGTAACTGGTGTCCTTGGCTCTAGGTGGCAGCAGCGAAGGCAGAGGCCGCCCACAACCGGCGGCACTACAGGGCAGCAATGCTGGAGCTCTGTGAGATCAAGAAGGACCTGCAGGCCAAAGAGGAACTGGTCCAAGCCCTTCAGAATGAAGCCCAGAAACTGCAGTATGTGGAACCTTCTGATCACAGGCGT
Organism: Pollachius pollachius; assembly: GCF_949987615.1. NCBI lineage: Eukaryota > Metazoa > Chordata > Actinopteri > Gadiformes > Gadidae > Pollachius > Pollachius pollachius. Next base: position 8,644,195 of record NC_136934.1, on the reverse strand, counting down.
TTCATTTTGGATCATTTTTGTATTATAAATGCTGCTTCAAACACCAAAATACATAAGCATAATATCAAATGTATTTCCATGTACTTCTTTGTGATTACACTTGAATGAGAATCACTCTACCATACTTCTCCTATTGTGCACTTGACTAGCCTTGATCAAATATTGTGCTTAATAATTTGCTTTGGCTGAAAATGTCTGAGTAACTTAATATGGAGACGGCGTCCCACTTCCCATTGGTGCCCCATTCTTGTCCTATGGTACATGAGCTTTAAGGGGCTGATCCGTCTCTTCCCTTGTTGCTCTGCTCCCCCCTGCAGGGCTCAGGATGAGCAGCATTCCAGCGAGGTGTCCATCTTCCGGGAGGAGCTGAGCGAGGCTCACTCCAAGCTGCAGATCCTCCAGAAACAGCTGGACGAGGAACTGGACAAGCAGCCCATCACCACGCAAGAGGTGGGTTCCCTTTCTGTGAAACGGTAGCCTTCACCAGTGGGTCCTTTGAGCACCCTGATCACCCCGTCATGTTTGTCACGTTAAAACTAGGTGTGCAAACGTGTGGTCTAGAAAATGATTGCCCTTCAAGCAAATCATAAACCATCACAAAAATATTGAAGTCGCAAAACGTTTTGTAATAATTTTTTAGAAATCTTGGAAATACATTAATGTTATGTATATATGTATTCTGGAGCTTGAAGCAGCATTTATAATAGAAAATAAATCCAAAATAAAACATCTATATCATATATCTGGTATAGAGGTACTTTGTGTATATTTTACGATTGCCAACATGTGTTTTTGCCAATGTTTTTCATGAATAGATTTGACTTGCTCTTGATTGGTCAACAGGTATACAGCTGAAACAGTTTGAACATTAAACTCCTTCAACTCTGGCAGGTGGAGGATCTGCGGTGGGAGGTGGAGCAGAGGCAGCGGGAGCTGGAGTCCCAGAAGCAGCAGATGGAGGCGTCGGAGCAGCGTAACCACCGGGAGCTGGACAACCTCCAGGCGGCTCTGCAGGTAACCGCTCAGCCTGTCCAACCACTAACCTGCTCACCACATCCACCGCTGCACCAGCGGGATGAGTAGCCGTGGCAACCTGGACTGCCGCACACCACTTTCCCGCCGAGTAAGGGTTTTAGAAGGAGCCGGATGTGTCGGAGTTAGTATTTGTTATTGTTGATTGTGTAGTTTGAGTTTTGACCAAACATGTGTTTGGTAATACTGATTCAAGGAGCTTGTTTGTAAAGCACTGCAAAAAGAAAATCATTCAAAAACACAACCAACAAAAAGGCAGAACATTCTGAAATGGCTTTGTTCAGTATAGTCCCAAATCACCACTTCACCGTTGGTTTCCAAAGCCCGCTACCAAAACCCCCTTGAGCCCCACCAACCACCACCACCACCACCATCCTCCAGCTCAGCCAGCAGCCCAGCTGTAGGTGGAGCCCACCTCTAACCTTCTCTCCCTCATCTCAGAACATCAAGGTGGAACTGGAGTCGGTGCAGGAGGAGCTCAGCGGCACACGGAAGGACAAGTTCATGCTGCAGGCCAAGGTGGGAGAGCTGCGCAACAGCATGAAGACGGTGCTGCTGCAGAACCAGCAGCTCAAACAGGACCTCAAGCAGAGCCGCCTGAGGAAGGTGAGAGCCTGGATCAGACAGCGTGGGTTTATAATATGTTTTATAATTATATGGTGCTCAAAGAGTTGTTGGTTGGATTTGCTCCCCTCCTTCTGGTGATGAAGCCTCTTTTATAGCAGTGTTTGGGAGTCACCCCGCATGTTAAGGTGCAAAGTCATGAAACCTTTTCAGTTGATATAAATGTGTTCTCAACAGGTGGGGCGAGATAGTCTAGTAGTTAGTGCATTTGGCATGCCCTCTGTCCGCTATCTACCCCTAGGCCTCCTTAAGCGACATGCCTACCTGCTTCTCAATGAACCTATATCTAAATGAACTGTCTGCAAAAGGATTCAACAGTAAAACAAATGCATGTTAAAACAGTATCCCAACATAATGGGCCTTATTTCTAACGCGATTGTGCCGTGTCTGCGGGAGCAGCAGCGCATGGAGCTGAAGGGAGAGGGGAACCCATCCAATCCGGTGACGCCGGTGAAGATCCCGGACTGCCCGGTCCCCGCCTCCCTGCTGGACGAGCTGCTCAAGCCCTCCGCCTCGGTCAACAAGGAGCCCCTCAACAACCTCCACAGCTGTCTGCGGCAACTCAAGTACGACCGCCGCCCTGGAACCACTTTGATAGGAGTAGGAGAGAGGATGTCACACATGGGAAAAGGGATGGTTAAGAGGCACCACTGGGGTTTGTTAAGGTCAACGCCTTAGTTGCCTCTGGTGATGTGTTGAGTATCATCGGCCATGCCGTCACCGCCAGCTAAACCTTGATATGAAGAGGCGCAAACATAATGCAAGTGCATGCCTTTTCTCGCTGTGTCTAAATCCCCACCACCCTCATTTGTAGTAGTTAGGATGTTCACCTCTCCGCTAAAATGTGGCTGAGATCAATCCTGTATCCCAACTCACTTTTAATCCCTTTGGATGAAGCGTCTCCTAAAATGACTAAATAATGACTCCATTGATAAAGCATTGCTGAGTGTAACGTCTCAATGCAAGGGGAGGACGCCGCGTACTAACCCCCCGGCTGTGTTCCCTCAGGCAGGAGATGGACAGCCTCCAGAGGCAGATGGAGGAGCACACGGTGACGGTGCACGAGTCCATGAGCTCCTGGAGCGCCACGGAGGAGGAGCTGACTCGACTGGGGGGGTCGCAGCCTTCCCTGGACCACGAGGAGCCACCGGAGAGCAACAACAACCCTGAAGAGGAGGAGGAGGAGCAGGGGCAGGAGGAGGAGGAGGAGGAGGAGCAGGCCCAGCTGTCATAACGCAGGGAGTTGACTCAGTAAGGGCAGAGGGTCAGTTGAGGTTTATCCAAAAGGGCAAGTTACATTTTAAACCTCACAAGCCTGAAATAAAGTTTTATTTTCCTTGTTTATTTTTGGTTTTTCTTAAACATTTTCTGCCAACATTTGGCATTCTCTCGCGGGCACTCAGGTGCACGCGTGAAATAATTTGTCATCTTCCCATAGCTTTATTCGTCAGTCTTTATTGGACTCTTGTGATATTTATTTGCCATTAAAGGAATTTACCAATGCTCAGTTTTTCCCAAGGGCTGTGTGAGATTTTTCCGGTCTTAAGCCTCATAGTGTTACAAACAGTTACAGCGTAGACAAGTGTTCAGTATTCGCGTCACTGCTGTCTCAGAATGGCCATCAACAATTGAATCCGCAATAAACTGTTCTTCCACTGTACCTCTGTGCATGGGTAGGAATGACTTCTCTCACCTTGATTTACAGCGGTTGTCAAACCGGACTTTTCTCACGGGATCTTAACCGGGACATACATCAGTTATTTTTGTAAAGGCCCTTGTGTTATAAAATACTGTCTTTAATTTCTTAAGCTTGGCCCAAGTATATTGTCTTGGGTTAATTAGGTCTAGTCTTTTTTCTTTTTCCTTTTTATGTATGTGTCTTGGATGAATTTGATTGCAGATGTGTATGGGGGAAAAAAAAGCCTTATGGATAAGAAAAATGTGTTGTAAAAGGACTAAAGGATTTAAATGGATTCGATGTGTTTCTACTGAAAGTGAACAGATTGTAATATATATTATTTGAAGATGCTGTGTGCGTGTTTCCATATTGAATGGCTTGTTTAACATTTGAGTTGCATCAACTGACAATGCAGACTTAACGATGGGAATCATTTTCTATATAAAATGTTTGTTGGGTGAAAGCAAAAATGTTACTACTTCTAATACTTTGGTGCAATCAACACTATTCCTGAAGTTATGTTTTATATTTGCTGAAAATGTTGACCCCCAATTCAATTGTTGGTTTAGTTTTGCAGTTATTTGACGGTTATGGAGTAAAGTTAAAATATTTGAGGGTAATATATAAAATTATTTTATTTTCTAATATTGTACATTTGTAATTTTTCAATGTTATAAATGGGATGAGAAACGTTATTTTAGCCCTAACTAAACTAAAAAAGGATGATGAAGCATACAAATGGATGGTACAGCTGCTTACAAATTCGAAGGTTTCAGAATGTCACTGCTCAGTTTGCATTATTTACTATAACCCTTGTCAACCATAACGCCTTTTACAGTAATATACTTTTAGAAGAACCGATTTCGCTAAAATATCAGTATACTGTCTTCAGAACTTGTACAACTTTATCTTCCAAACCGTACCTGGGCTCCCTGCATATACCTTGCTGTATTTACCATTCTGCTCTGTATTTAACATTCTGCTCTGTTCTGGAATATTATCATTCCGATGTTTAACCTTTATTCTGGGAGATGTCATTGTATTTATCGCATAAAATTGCACTATTCATCAATCAGCCATTTGTTTCATTGTAATACCGGACTACAACACGTAGGGACCTAATTTCCAAAGTTTGACCAGTTTCTGAGATTGGGTTAACTTCGTTTTTAAGTCGGGCATCTGCGAGAGGGAGTTGGGGTCCTCAGGCAGGGCGGTTTGAAAGCGTCGCGGTGAGTACATCCCAAAGGGTCAGCAGCCTGCAGCTATTCCGTATCCCTAACCAGAGGGAGTTGATGAGGAGGTGGGCATGAACCGATATGATAATCATGTTAAGAAAAGGAAGAAGAGCTCAAACTCATGGTCTCGTAATATATGCATGCGCCGACACGGCCTGTCCAAACACAAACGTGCGTGTAAACCTATGGTCGGGAAAGCAAACTGCTAGCTAACGTTAGCTAAGCTGAGGGACAATCTCCCTTAGTTTCATAACCGGCTTGTTATTACTCGTTGCAGAAACCACCTCTGACAAACATTAGATTACAGAATTAAATGTTTTAAAACGTTTTATTTGACCAACCGTCCACATAAATTAGCTTTTTACTGATACAAAGTTAGCATTGCCTCAAAAGTGGCCATAATATAAAAGTTGTAATAGTCATGCATATCTTAACATTTAGAATCTTACAATTAATATTTAGAATCTTCACATTTATTGTAATTAATCGAATATAATTGCTATAATACAACTTTCGATGTCTTACGTCTCGGACACTGAGCATGCGCACAACGTGTTGTAAACAATGACACTCTTCCAGACCATCTTGAGCATTGTGTCTACACAACTGTTTATCTTTTAAAAAAACGGAAGACTTTGTATTGCTCACGCAAGATATAAAATGATCTTCGGTAAGTAGGCATGTGCGTTCTCGCTGTCATTGCACCTAAGGCGGTATTTGTCTTACGATCACTACGATGTCAAATTCGTGCATCACGAAAGCCCTCCACGGATGGTATACTTGGGCGTGACAGCTTACGATCACATCGACTAATGATGTCAGATGTGTTGTTTTAACCACAGTGACATCATGGCAGCTCTCAGATTTAGCTTCCCGTGTTTCACATATCGCTCGTTTTTAGTTTTGGTGTTGCGTCGTCTGTTCTCGTGTTAGCCTTCCAGTCCTTCACTCTCGGCATTGTTGGCGTTACTTACTTGTTTGGTTAGCAAGCTAGCTAGCGGATGGCATACAACTCTTGTGGTCTGCCTTTAATAAGGCAGTGTCAGTTGCTGTCTTACAGCTAATGTACAAAATAGGTTGGAAGGCAGTGATACATTAAGGAAGGTCTTAATGTTGACAATTTTAGCTTGGTGGTTTGGATTAGTAGTGGTGCTTTACTTTTTCATTACTTGATGTTACTTTTTCTTGATTGCCCCCTGCTCCATTGCCATTCTGATGTAGGTGTGTTGATGTTCTATGGATATCCATGTAATGAAAAGCACTGTGCCGAGGTGCAATGGCGTTTTGAGATCACATCATGGTCTCTGATCTTTCCATTTCTGCCATGTAGCTGAAGCATGGAGGCGGTTCTGAGCAGGCTGAGGGGACTGAGCGAAGACGAGCTGTGGCAGGAGTTGGCCAGAGCGGACCTCAAGTTGGGCCCAATCACGGCCACAACCCGGGCCATCTTTGAGAGAAAGCTGGCCAGGGTCCTCGCCGGGCCTGAGAGCGGTGCCACCAAAACGGACGGCCCCTCTGGCGCCGGCGCCTCGGGGGGCCCCGGCGCCGACCGGAGCGACCCCGCAACGTGTTCCGTGGCGGCGGCCGCTGTCGGCCGTGGCCCTCTGGAGGCTGGGAGCGAGGAGGCCGACTTCGGCTACGGCTCGGGGCTCAACCCCCCTGAGGAGGAGGAGATCCCGGCTCCTTCGCGGACCGGCTCCAGCAGTTCGGAGGATGACCCCGCTCAGCCGAGGACAGAGACCCCCTCCAAGGCGGCACAGGTGTCGCCCACCTTCTTCTACGGAGTGTGTCCGCTGTGGGAGGACGTTTTGGCAAGAAACGGTGAGTCGAGACTGAGGATCAATGTCCCATCCTCACTGGTATATGTTGGCTAAAATAATATTGTGATGGTATGATGGTTTTTCATGTAATATACAACGCCATGAGATAAAATATAAATGGTGCATATGTTGTTTAATGCTGGCTATTTACATGCAAGCTACAAATATTGGTCCGGTATTGCACATTCCGGTCAAATCGGCCGAAGTTTCGGATGGCAATAATAATTCCCCGGTCCAGTATTTGTATACATCCACCTTGTGCCATGCTTTAAATATCCGGCCATTGAGAGAGATGCTTTAAGGGAAAGGAGAGCATTGTATCATCTTGTTGTATCCCCCCCCCCCCCCCCTGTCCCCATCCCCCGTCCCCCCAAACAGAGAGACCACACGTGTACACAGACAAGAAGGACGCCCTTCAGGTTGTGAAGATGATTAAGGGCGCTCGCTTCAAAGCCTTTCCCTCACGTGAGGACGCAGAGAAGTTCGCCAAGGGGATGTGTGACTACTTCCCTTCCCCCAGCAAATCCACTTCCTGTGGCCCAGTCATGGCCAAAGGTAGGCACAAGAGCTCGCACTCACTGCAATCCAAGTCTAGGGCACTGGAGATAAGCATATTTTCAAATTAATTAAGAATTAACTGGACGGACAATGTATTCTGCGCGGGGGAAAAACATTTAGGTTAGTTTCATTAGACACTGAGAATACATCCTGTTTCTAAATAACTACTTTGAAGCAATGCCCTCCTGTTTTTTTTTTTAAAGTGGACAGACGCAGAGAGAGCTTATACCTAACCGTACTTGACCATGTTTAATGCAGAGCGCCAATGCATCACACATTACAGTGCACTATCCACAGCCAAAGGTCACACTATAGAAACCTATATTGAACTCTATCGAACATTAGTGTCCAATACACGGGCAGTGCCTTCTGTTTTCAAGTGCATTCTGTCACTGTCTAGATCACACGGAGGCGGACGCCGTCAACCGGGAGCGAGCCAACAGCTTCAAGAGCCCCCGCACTCAGGACCTCACCGCCAAGCTGAGGAAGTCAGTGGAGAAAGGCGACGAGAGCACCTTTAACGACCTCATCTGGAATAACCCCCGATATCTGATAGGTTCAGGGGATAACCCCACCATAGTGCAGGTGAGGCGGTGTCAGACTCGCAATGAAAGGGTTTTGGGGGGTGTGCGCGTATTAACTGCGGTGCCCTAGACTTTTGGTGTGTCTTTTATGCAAAGACGCACCAGTAATTTGTCGATCTGTCAACGTCCTTGCTTTACCCATGGCCACTGTTACTTTGTAGAACTAGTTTTATGCGTTGGGGCTCCGTCCTCTGTGCTTTCGGTTCGGTTTGAGATGCTTTGTCGGTCTAACCCGTCGGATTTGAAACAGTTTACATACTGTAAATACCTTCACCTTGTCTGTGTCTCTGATCTCTAAATGGCGGACGCTCCTGGCAACCATTGTAAAAACCGTCTTCACTGTCTTATCTGTCTCTGTTTTAGACCTTGCTGCTGGTATTGTTCAAAAGTGTCTACTCTAAATGCCTTCCTTTGTGTTTTGTGTGTGTGGCCATGCAGGAGGGCTGCAGGTACAACGTGATGCACGTGGCAGCCAAGGAGAACCAGGCGGGCATGGCCCAGCTGCTGCTGGACACCCTGGAAGACCCTAAGTTCATGCGCCTCATGTACCCCGACGACCAGGAGCACATGCTGCAGAGACGCATCCGCTACATAGTAGACCTTTACCTCAACACCCCAGACAAGGGAGTGAGTGACCCCTTCTCTTTGGCTTCAAATAGACAATGTAAAGGCATGGATTGCGTTGGGGCTGGTTGATCATTTAAAGAAGTGTGTTAACTGGGGGACAGTGTAGTTCCTTTCTGTTTTTGTGCAATGGAAACTGTGATGATCAAGGCAGAGAGTGGTGCGTTCGGTTATCCCGTATCACAATGGCCCACCCTCAAGGTTCCTCAGCTGACGTTGTGTCCCCCACCCAGGGCTACGAGACTCCTCTCCACTTTGCCTGTAAGTTTGGGTGTCCGCACGTGGTCAACGTTCTGTGCTCCCATCCAGACGTCGACAAGAACCGCAAGAACAAGTACGACCAGAAGCCATGTGAAGTGAGTAACTGCTTCTAAAGGTTTTTTTAGTTCTACTGACCTAGTTGTGAACTAGAGCCGGCTGTTTGCACTAGGTGTCGAGGATCCACCTTGAACACAAACAGTAAATTCCATTGCTGTTCGGCAAACATACTTTTTGTATTGCTGGTGTCGTCTGAATAGCTTTGTTGGTAAGATTTCTCTGCTCAGCCTAAGGCTATGTTGGATCCAGCTGCCATGATATGGCAGGTTCTCGGAATTCACACCCCGACGGTTATTTATATTCACATTAGTCACCAGAGCTCTCTAATATCAACACAGACGAGGCACAACAACTCGTCACCCCGAACGACCCCGGCACTTTACTGTTTGCTAACCGCCTCCTTTCTGTTGTTGTTTTTCTGCCCCAGGTGATTTGTGATAGAAAAAATAAAACCCAAGAAGTGAAGCAGAAGATCCTGGACTACTTGGAAGGTACAAGATAGAGGTTTCTCTCCAGGAATCGACAGCGCTGTTACCCGAGTTCATAATCGCAACAATAAATGTATTTGAGCGGCTCTAATTTTAGATTTCATCTCCATACTACAGTTTGTAATCCGATCCGATGTACCATACCAATGGGTTTAATATCAAATGCCCGAGAACACTTTGTTAACATCGGCAAAAGTTGGATGATGTCGTGACAGTCCGTTCCACCTCTGTGTCAGACCGCTGCTACATACCCTTAATGAGGGCCACAGACAACTCCTCCCAGCCTATCATTGGTGCTCCCTGGTCACCTGAGCCCTCGGAGAGCTTCTCCAACGCGCTGTCCCCGCGCCACGCTCGAAGTCCCATGGATCCCCTGATGTCCGTCAAAGCCTTCGCCGGCCCCCTGAGCCCCTCCAAAGTAGGGGTTTAAAATAAAACCCGATTGATTACTTACCTACCTACATGAATCACTTTCACTGAAATGGATTTGAATTTGGTTTCTTTCGACCACCACTTCCTCAACCAATTGATCTGTTGTGCTGATTGGGGTTCATCCCGCTGGTGTCTTCTGTAGGCGTTCGAGTTCCGGCGTGCGTGGAAGACGCCGCCCAGAGACCGAGCGGAGCAGGTTCACCACATCCTCAAGTCTGACCCTGACCGCGGCGTGGAGAGGGTGGGCAGGTAAGGATCAGCCCTCACACATACATTTTGAGAGGTTAGAATCCTAAGCGCACAAATCCCATGAAGACTTCAGTAAACGTTATAAATAAATAAAGCCTTTTGGATTTATTGGAGGATTTGAAGGTTGTTATCTAGCTGTCTAGTTCTGTCCGAGAACGCAGTGTGAGGGCAGCATACTGATAAGCTCTCGGAGAGAGTTTACACTAGGTAGAGTTTACATAAGGTAATTTGGCCGCCAGTTTAATCTAATAGCCTTTCTGATTGAACTATTAAAGCATACCATCAAAATCGGAGCAGCTTCAAACACTTGAATTGCTGTAACGTACAAGCACGTTTCGATAAAAAAGTGCACAGTACCAATAGGAATCAGAACAATAGGTAGTAGTTTCTTAAGTTGAGGAGTTATTTTAGTTATTAGTGACCGGGTGAGGTTTAAGTATTTTCAGAGAGAATCTCTGTGACTCGTTCTCTCTATCCATCCACAGGAACCTGGCTCATGAGTTCGGCCACACCTGGGCAGAGTACTGGGACTTCCTGGACTGCTTCGTGGACCTGGCCTCACAGGAAGGCCTGCGAAAGTTTGAGGACTACCTCAGCAGGAAGGACTTCAGCCAGCGGGCGCACGAAGAGGCCGGCGAGAACGAGACCAGGAACCGCTTCCGGACGCCATCTCCAGGTACGCCCCTCCCCCTTTTCCGCACCATGAGACCGCCTGGCCTCAACGTTTACGGCGTCCTTCTGGTCGCACGTCGTCCGTCTGGTTTCCCATCGACGGCGTCCTTCTTGCAGGGAAGCCCAAGAAGTTCTGCAACTCCATCTCGGTGGGCGCCTTCCTGGACGAGGGCGACGACCTTAGCCGGGAGGAGATGAAGAACCGGCAGAACGCGGCGCTCACCAGCATCAGCTCGGCGGCCGGCGCCCGGGACCGCCGCGGCGCCGACCTCATCGAGACGGCGGCCGAGGTGGACCTGCTGTGCGGCGGCGAGGGCCTGCTGCCGTCCCCGGACGGCGCGGCGTGCGGCACCGAGCCCTGCGCGTCCCCCCTGGCGTCCGGCGGCGGGCGGGACAGGACTCCCAACGGGGACAAGGCGTCCCGCCCCCGCCTCCCGCCGGCGTCCTCCGCCATGCTGCTGCTGTCGCCCGTCTCCGACCTCACGCTGGAGTTCGAGCACATGTCCCTGGGGGGCTCCGCTGGCGGGGGCGGGGTCCGGGAGAGGAGGAGCAGCGGAGGCAGCCGGCACAGGGAGCTGCGGGACTCCTCCTCCAGCTCCTCCTTCAGCCCGCCCCCGGTCCCCCTCGCCGCGGCCCAGCTGAGCTCCGGGCTGGGCCGCCTGTCGCTGGGCCACGCCGAGGCCTGGAGAGCGGAGGACGAGGGGGAGCCGGCCGGGGGGAAGAGGTGCGGCAGCAGCAGCTCGGAGGAGTACCTGGAGGCCCAGGAGAACGTGGACGGCCCGCTGGGCCAGAGGACTAGGGGGGCAGACTCGGGGCGCACCCTCTGCGCCCGCTCCAAGTCGTGGGACCACGGCGGGCGGGACCTGAGCAGCTCGGGCTCGTCGTCGTCCTACAAGTCCTTCAACAGCTCCAACGAGTTCCTGAGCAGGACGCCCCCACCCCCGCGCATCAGGAAGAGCCTTTTCATTGAAGGGTGGGTTTCTTACTTTCTCGCTCCACATCACATCATTACGCCGCTGTTTTTCTTTCTTTTCTTTTGAACTGTGTTGTGTTCCCCTACGTTTTCCCAGGGATGTTCCCACCAAGCTGGACAGCGAGGCCCTGTTAGCAATAGAAGCCATAGATGTCAGCCCCCAGCAGTTCCCCAGCATTCACAAGTGGAAGAGCACAATGAGGAGCTACTCCAAATCAGACATGCAAAGGTGAGTCGCGCCACTCTGTCCGCACAATTTTCAGAACAAGTTCTCGTCAGTTCTCTCAACAAAAAAGTAAACACACAACTATGCACTTTTAAATCTTAGAGTCGCTATGTGTAACATATCAACAAACATATAGCTCAAAATCAATAATAAATGAATAAATAAAACCCTATAACCGAAATATTCCACAAATTAAAAAGGCTGGCCAGCCTGTCCCTCCTGGTTTATAAGTGTCTTACTATCAACACTCCCAAAACCCCATCTGAAAGACTCCCCCGTACTAACGGGTAGGAGATTAATCTGACACCTTTCAACTTCAATATGCTCTAGTTGTACATTTAAAGCGCTGGTCTGGTGCTTCACTTTGGCATGTACATCGTACTAGGATCTACTGTATCTCTTGTGTTGGACTGGCTCCCCACATTAATATAGGTGGATGTACTCGCAATATATCCTTAAAAAAAGACTTTTTCACAGTGGTTAGTGTGTGATAGAGCGCATGTCGTCACAATAAAGCAAAGTCCAACATGGGAGTCCTCCTGATCTAAAATAACCAGTGACCTTGGCTCTCCTGCCAGCTGGCCCAGCCCTGCGGTGGTGAAACAGCGACCCAGGATGCCACCGCACACCCCCAGCTCCCCCGCAAGCGCCCTGGGGCCTCCCGCCAGCCGCTTCAGCCCGGCCCGGCTCGGCCCCTCCACGCCAGATTTCAGCCCTGGTCGCTACAGCCCGGCCCACGCCAGCTCTTTGCATCGCATCCGCCTCAAACACTTCAACCCCCTCTAGCTACGTCCCATTTCCCCAGACCCCCTCCCCCTATTTCTGGAACCCCGGTTGCGTAGATGCCTCCCCCTTTCCAGTACAGCTCCGCCAGTCCCCGCCCCGATGAGTAGCACCAGCGCTCAGAAACCCCCCCCCCCCCCCCCAACGGAAATATGCACAAGCGTCTCAAATTGTTTGTAGAAATTGTGAATGGTACTTAATAACCCCATACAGCGTACAGGAAACATCATCGCATAAGGTTGTGATGTGCACGTGTGACTGATGGGTAAAAAGAAAAGTGAGGTTTCCTGTGAGGTGTGAGGAAGTCAATATTTTAAATGTTTTTTTTGTACGTGAGTCAGTAGCACAAAGGGTTAGTGTTTATAACGTGTAAAGTAACTGCCAGTACCTGTGTTGTCCTCGGTTAAGGAAATTGCCTTACTTTTTTCAACCAATGGACATTTGGTTAAATATAAACAAACCTGTCATTCTGTCCAGCCGTTCTTGACGTCAGACACTGGGCAGCCGTGTTGGGCACCGCTGTGGACATTGGTACCCAATTAATTTAACATGACCTGTGTTCATTGGTCAACATTTTACTGGGTTTTAGATCAACCGTTCTTTTTGTCTCCTACCAGTAAAGGCAGCCTTCAATTGACATTTTTGTTAAATATAAATCAGACTGAGCAGCGCACACTGTACGAGTTTGGATAGAAAAACGATGTATACACTTTTTAAGTCCGTTTTTTTCGGCTACACATCAGAACCGGTCAGTTTGCGTCCATGAGGAAGAGAATGTATATTTCCGTGTAACTGAAGCCTTCATTGGAGAGCACAAGACTACTTCATTAAAAAGGATTGTATTGCTGTAATTGTGCTCTCAGGTGACAAAGATCTTATCCTGGTCTCAATGTTTTGAATGTGGAACGTTGCAAAAAAAAAAATGCACCTAAATACTTAAACTTGCTAATTGTGCTTTTGGCATTCTATGCTTTATAAAAAAGGAAAATACTTTCATGGTGATGGCGCGTTTTCTGTATGTCTAGATTTTTTGCTTTCGACTAATAAAATTTCACTCCGTACGTAACTTGCTACTGCATTTTCTTGCCTGCTTCCCAATATTCTGCCAGTGTAAAGCATAAAAGTCAACTACAGAACAATAACTTTATTGCACAATTTCATAGACTTTTGAAAGACCCTCACATCGAGGGCACGGTACAAAAAGCATTTCTGCGTCATTCACGATAACAAAAGCTGTAGAAATGTGGTTTTTTTAATACATAATTTTCGTTTAATAAAATTAAAGATTAGACACTTTTGGGATGAACTCTTATACATTACATTCAGAAGCTTCTCGACTGACTTATTGAACCAGATATTTGCAGCACAAATCAGTTGAGCTAACAAGTCTACTGGTTGTTTGGACTCCCTTGCACTGAAGGTAGGTAGACTATGGCACGGGAGTGACTCACAAAACACTACAAAACTAGCATCTTGGATAGCATTTATGGTAGTTAAATTACAAAAAAGCACAAAAGAACAGCTTATTTGCAAGACACTTGAGTAGACGACTGCATGACTCCATCCTAGGTCTTCTGAACCGACCCCTGTGCTACGCGTATGACATCAGGTCCGGGTGAGTTTGTCCACGGGCATGAAGCCCGAGTCTCCCAGGGTTCGGAGAGCCACACGGCCGCTCGGACGGATGGTGAGCCAGGTGATGCTGCCGTTGTTGAGGCCCATCCGCAGCCATCCCTCTGGGGGAAACTGCAGAGCCCTGAGGGACACGGAGCAGACGCAAGGATCACATTAATGGCTAAGTGAAGTACATCAATTGGAAGCTACACACCAGCGTAGGTAAATATGTGTTTTCTGGTAGTACTACTGTTAATGCAATATGGTACGAGTAGTGCTCATTGAAAAGACTTGAGGAATTTATCTTTACCATATGATTGAATGCAAATGCACTGTTATACTCTAGGTATAGGAACCACTGTCGCTGATCGGCCCAAGTTGGTGCTGACAGGTTGTTTACCTGTTTTCCTGTGTATGATGTTACTTGCAAAGGACCTCACCTATTAAAATCTGAGCCCATACAAAATGGGCAATGTCAAAATGTGCTGGTTTGCCGTTTAAATGAACAGGACGGATCCATACAGAAGCAGGAATCAACAACCGAGGAACCTGATCGGTGGACCACACACACCTGCACACAAAGTAGCGGATGACGTTGGCGTGGCACACGATGATCTCGTAGCTGTCCTCCTTCTGTTTGGCGTCGGCCCGGTGGATGTAGCGGCGGAATGCGGCTTCGATGCGAGCCCCGTCCTCGTGGTACTGCTGGAGGGAGGGCACACAGGTTGAGCGCTGCCAGGTGAGAACTGACCTCTCGCTATCGGAATCAACAACGTTACTCTCTAAAGTATTCTTGAACCCTCCGAACTCTAAAAGTCAACCCCAGAATTGGCTTGGAGCTTTGCAAAGCCAAATTTGGCAAGAGACTTGATTAAAATCGATGGTGTCTAATGCATATATTGGCCGGGAAACACTTGAACATATCCTCATCCATCTCTACAACAAGCAGCAGTCTGGTCTCACCACAGCGTCTGGCTTCCAGTGTGTGACTGGGGGGACGGGTTCAATGGGAGCTCCCTCTCTCAGCAAGTCACAGCTGACCAGCTCCACTCCTGAAAAAGTAGAAAGTCAAGTTCAACTTTAGAGTTAATTTGCAGTCAAATGTATACGTATGTATCCACTGAACCTCATAAGAATAAAGCTGTATGTTATTTCTCAAATAGGAAATAACTGACCCTAAAATATTGTTTGTTGTAATACAGAACAGGGTTACCAAAATGAATTCCATCGATTATTACTGCTTTTGTGTCTCAATTACTGACCTTGAAGGTGTTTGCTGATTATGTTCGCCGTCTCCGTGGCCCTGGACATGGAGGAGTGCACTAGGGTGTCATACTTCAGGCCTAAAGCAGCCAACCGCTGGCCTGTGAACTCGGCCTGTTCCCTGCCTAAGGAACAGAAGACAAAGGTACTGTTACAAGGATTCATCCGATTTTCAGATTAATGTTTGTAGGTTAATTAATGGTCTCTGTTGATGCAAAAAGATCAATATAAATGCATGGAATATTTTGGAAGAAATTACCGATTGGCCTCAACTTTTTACGAACGAAACGGTGGTAGATCGGCCAATTTGAAACACGGGGACAAGTAAAGAACCAACAAAAGTAAAAACTTAATAAAATAACCTAATGGCGTGAGGATTCTTTCTTTGTCGCCGTTTCCACTCAGGTTGTACTGGGAGTGTCTGATGAGGAGGATATTGCGTGTGGCTTTAGGTTTCCCGTTGTCCGGCTCAGAGGTGAGGTCTTCTGGTGCTTTCTCCTTCTTTTTCCCGTTGGTGAACGCCGACGGGTCCCTCCTGTAAGGAGTCATGACAGGTGATGGGATTAGAAGCTTTACGCACACTAGCGGTGATCCCCAGCACTGACATAAGACACAACACCAGTAAATGAACTTTTCACAAACAATCAATAATGTAGAACAAGATAAAGTAATGCGCGGTGTACTTACTTATCCCAGTTAAATTCCCAAGCGGGTCCGGACGGCACCGGTGTGTGGTTTGCGGTTGTCCATGCCGGCTGTGCTGCTTGGAGGACACCAAACCGGCTCCACACACTCGTCTTCTCTCTCCCTTGCTCTCCAAAACACCCGCGGGACTCGGCCACGGCCACCGCTAACACCACGGCAGAAGAGCCTCCAGCGACCCCGCATATAAGTTGTAGAGTCCTCCTGTACGACATTCTTGAATCCGCTGAGCCGGGGGGCTAATGCTAGGCAGCAAGCTAATTGACTGGTTTAACTAGCTAGTTTAATCTGAGCTAAATTTGTGGCTTGCAATAAGGCCAACTCGAATTTACAGAATTACGACCTAAATGTCTACACTGCCTTATACACAGTCAACGTTTTTACAAACGTATCACTGAATGACATTAATAAATGCTATCTGACATAGAAAGAGAAACTAGCCTTACTTGGAAATGAACGCTGACCGGATTCATTATACTACGGTGTCCCGGCAGAATCAAATGTTTGACGATTTCATAAATCCCTATATTTGCCACGCGGGGGCGCTCCGGTCACATGTCCCTTCACAAATACTCAGACTGCGCCCGGAGATAATGAGATTACAAATACCTCAACATAATTATAAGGAATAACATACAATGAATGCGTAGTTTTTTGTGTTGAATGCGGTAATGGGTTATTTATTTAACCGATATGAACAATCTTCTCCCGCCTGATATAAACGAAACATATCCTTCTCCAACTTGAATCGACCTTTCACTATAGCCACGGGATGTATTGCTCTTTAGCCATACCGATTTTCATCCGTATAGGACGCAGGGTTTAGCATTGAGACACTTGCATGAATAGGTTTGCATAGAAGCTCCACCTTTCAAGCGGTTCAGTGACCTCACTTGTGGGCTGGATTGGAAGGGTGGGATTTCGAAGATCCCCGAGCGCTGTATTTTTGCCTCTCTATCTTTGGATCTTTGTGGCTCCCTGGTAGCGAAAGGAGATTGGCTTAATCTTTCACAGCTACAAACATTGCAAATTGGATCTTCAAATGCATCTCCAACTGGAATAAATAATTGAGGAATGTGGAAATTACAGAATGCTCAACAGCGCTGGAAAGAGATTTAAACCCACCAAATATATCCCGGTATCCACAGCTGCCACACTTCTTGTGGGATCGACTACTTTATTCTTCGTTTTTACGTAAGTTTGTTATTTTTATTTATGTTTTTGACTCGTATGTTTTCTTTAGTGGCTGTCGCATACGGATTGTGTATGGCCATTGGTTTGGGGGGGGGGGGGGGGGTAATACTATGGATTTATAGAAGAATTCCTGTAATTGATGTATTGGTCTTGTCGAGGTTTTTGAACGTTAGCGACAATCGAGGAAAAGGGGGATTTGGTTGGCTGCACGTGGATGTTTTCTTTTTTAACTGTCTGCAAGGAAACTTCACCCAAGCCATTTCTTACGTACAATTCAAACAACTGGACGATTGTAAAGGACCACTAAGTACAGGCCGCAACACGCAGCAGGTAGTTCATGCAATTAAACATCATTGATTGGTCAGCAAACAGCGCTCCCCTATCACTATTAAGTCGGATCAGTCGCGTCCTATCACCTATAAACAAGTTGCAAAGATAGCTCAAGTTTTACAACTAGGCTTTGGCGTTTTCACCAGAAGCCAAAGCTACAGTTTTCTTATTTCTGTCATGCTTTGTAATGTTGCACAGTGTCCAATGGGGTGGAAATGACATCATGTGTAGAGCCGCTTAAATCGAGTGGTAAACGATGTAATTGAATGCTCCGTTATGTGACGGCGCTCTAGTCTTTTCTCTTTGTAGGCTACACTCTAACCCTCCCTCCCCCCTCCCCCTTCAGCAAAACCCCTTGAACTAAAGCTAGTAATACAAATTAAAATGAAGTGTCCTCATCGACCTTTAAAATGCTTACTGGACCGTCTCAGTGGCTCTGGTCATGGACAAGTGGGTCTTTAAGCCATCAACAAGACCCGCTCAAACACTTCCAGTTTGACTCTCCTTTAAAAAATGCAATTTAATCATCTAACCCTCACCGCATAAACAACTAATGGGCCCTTCCATTATCGCGGCATTGATGGGCCACCGTGGTAGGTTGCCATAATGAACTGCTTTCTGATAATTGGCTCAAATTCGATGATACTTGCATATAGGCTAATACCGTTAGCCTACCACCATGCAGACTACTTCTAAGAGAGGCTGTGTGTATCTGATTAAGTTTCCAGAACCACTTTCGGTTTGACAGACATC
The DNA here is from genome assembly GCF_949987615.1 of Pollachius pollachius. Taxonomy (NCBI): domain Eukaryota; kingdom Metazoa; phylum Chordata; class Actinopteri; order Gadiformes; family Gadidae; genus Pollachius; species Pollachius pollachius. The sequence continues at coordinate 8,626,043 of NC_136934.1, read as the reverse complement.
CAATTGTGGGCTGAATTTGTTATTTGTTATGATATGCATTATATTTCACCACGACAAGTAGCTAAAGCCTATTTTCACCACATCTTACACAATTTAGAAAAATAATTGTAAAGCACATTTGTGATTGACACCATTGTGGTGAAAAAAATATTTTGGATGAGCTGCAATAACTGCAAGCAGCCACACATGGTCCTTATGCTTTATTTCAATCTCTCTTTGTCATGCACTCATGGTCACATACATAAAAACAAAGAAACAGGATTGTTTCTTTGTTATCTGTGTCTGTGCCCGCAACTATTTGTGTATGAGTAATTTCAGTAAACGCATGTGTGAACGTCCATCTGTTTTCAGAGTTCATCCTCCACCAGATGGACATGAGGCCAGGATTAAAACTTTACTGTGTTACACTTTGATTTCATAGTTAAACCCTCCTAAAGGCAGAGAGTATTGAGCCATAACTAGGCCATAGAAACCCATTGTGATCCACATAAGAATGTATTGCATAAAATCATCAAGCTTACAATTACTGTCCTAAGCTAGTAACAGCTAGGGGGCTAAGGCAAAGGGATTCCCAGTTGATGCTAAACTGCTACTGACCAAAATAACATGGGTCGACTGCAATAGGAGTTGGAATACAACCTTTTTTTACAGCGGCAGATAACCAAATTAACACAGGGTCAAATGTATATGTAGCTTAATAACACATAACTCCCTTTAATAGCCACTATTAATATGCTCAGCAAAGAATCGACCGCCGATTGATTTACATATACACACACACACACACACACACACACACACACACACACACACCTTGCTTCTTCAGACGGGGCTCAGAGTCGATACAGCCTACTTGTCCCTCGGGGGGAGGGGGGGGGGGGAGATATAGAATTAGAGAGCAAGTTATTACATAGTATTTATATCGTCCCGGCAGCGCCATGGGTATCACCACCCGCTGGCTGATAAATGTGATCCTTCAGTCGCGGTTACACTCGCAGTAATAATAGTAATGATAATAAGTCACCATAGCCAACTTCATCATGGGAAGTTGGGAACATATTGAATCCATCTTGGATTTGTACTGGAGTTGGGTGGTGCTTTTTACAGCCTTTAGTTTAAGGTTATACTGCATGAACTCTTCTTGGGGTTTGGGTTTTCCAGTACAATCCAAGTCTCAGTTCTTTGGCAAAAGAAATGGCGATGGGCACATGTAAGGTATTGATTGATTAATCATCCTACAGGCTAAATAAGCAATCGAGACTATCGCAATAAAAGTGTCCACTTTCCATAAGAAGTCAGCAGTTGAGTCCACATCACAATCACATTGTCCTCCGCCTGCCGTAAAGTAGAGCCGAAGTGAAAGAATGGGTCTGGACAGGAATCTAATCTTGAGCTTCAACATCTGTTTCCTTTGCTCCCTTTCACTGTATGCACTGAATTGGTCTGGATTCAGATTCTCCTCCGATCCATTGTTATTCCATCTGTAAGCTTCTAAGTCCTTTCCTGTTTGTTATTTTAACCAGTGGTGGGAGGGAGGGTAAGAGAATTAAATGGATGTTTTTCAAGCATAATGTATTTATGAGGGCATCCACAGCAGTGGGGTTACTTTTAGCAACTGTTGTCTTAATGTCTTAAGTCGTGTTTGTGGTTTTGCTAACAAGCTTGTATTCCTTAATGTTTTTTGTTTCCAATAGAGGCTGTTCATCGCCCTCTGATGAGAGATTAGTGTCTGTGAGGCTCCCCGTGTTGCATTATGGGTAATTTAGTTGTTATATTCTAAACAGTTTGTGGTCTGTGTGGTGATCTGTGTTGATTGTTGTTTTTCAATGAGAAAACTAATATATATATATATTTTATTGCTTATCTTCTTTTCAAGGAGCCTCACGATCACAAGGGTTCCTTAAAAATTATGTCGTTCCCCCACTCTCTAGAATATCTTGACGTCCAATATATGAGAGAGAGAGAGAGAGAGAGAGAGAGAGAGAGAGAGAGAGAGAGAGAGAGAGAGAGAGAGAGAGAGAGAGAGAGAGAGAGAGAGAGAGAGAGAGAGAGAGAGAGAGAGAGAGAGAGAGAGAGAGAGAGAGAGAGAACACCACGCATTTACACCAGAGCGTAATACTAGAGAGGTATTCACTCAGAAGGTTAAAATGACACGCTGGCCACAATAGATCGAAGCCATTTGAATTCTGAACACGAGACTTTCTTTAATCAACTCCCTTTCATTCAGCTCCTGCCTTCCGTGGGATATTGAATACCGGGGTTATAATCCGTCGTTCTCAACTCAACCTCCTCCGTTCACACGCTCCATAGAGTTTGTATACAATATCACAGCGTTGATTTGATTTGTTTGTGTGAACCACTCGGTCGAGATGGTGGAGGAAGGCGTCCAGTGAAGAGAATAGACCCTTCACATAGAATGGGATGATTGTACATTCAGATTCTTGCCCCTTTTTTTATTCATTAATTTTAATCGAAGAAATAAGTGTTCATCACCTAAGCTTCTCTGCAGAACTGCCAGCCTGTAATATTGCTAATATAATCTTGACTAGCCAATAACATGGCGGTTATAAATCATGGCCGTGTGCTTTTCGATGTCCCGTAATGATAAACTCATGCCTCAGAAACCCATCCACCTGCGCCAAATCGCACGACAGCTCGCATCGTTCACGGAACATCAAGTCGAGGCGGCGTCCCCTGGGCGTTGGTGAGGCGTCATCAGAGGCCCCTCGGTATTAAGGGACTGGTTTATTTTTAAGTTTAGTTGTGTCCTACTCTTCTCATCTTGAGGCAAGAAAAGAACTCGCTACTTGTTCTCAAAGGTCATTTACACAGTCGTTTTTAACTTGTTGCTTAATTTAAGTTGTCGTTGGGCTACAATACAGGGGGATACACCCTCATACAAACAAACCCAATACAGATTAACAGATGAAGTCATGGTAGTAGGAAAAGCAACATGTGGCAAAACATAAAGGCTAAATTGGAAATAGATGGATAGGTTGATCTGTAGCTTTAATAGCAAGCTTGGTACATCTGAATTTGGATACACTCATTCTGGAATATTTTTAGCCTTCAGCTAGTCTACATGACGGCAAAGAGATCACACAACGTGATATAGGCTACTTGTTGTTGCCTACATTCAGTGGTTCATTCTCATAAGATGTGGTCATTCACACCGACACATTGCTGCTTTCTGTTTCCACTATGGCAGAGGGGGAAGTGTCTGGTATAAGCACTGCCTCAGGCTTTGCTCAGGTATAGCTAACGCTTGTGCTTACTGACGAGGATAATCTGGAGCCTCCCCCCTCTGGCTGGATAATAACTAATTCAATATATTCTCTCTTATACTCTTTCACTGTCATTGTATTAACGTTGAATTAAGATAAGGCCATATTGGTGTCATAAACCAGACGGATAAATAGTCAGTTGAATTAGACTAGGAAAACATTGACCGGTATGGAAATGTTCTACTAAACTCTATCATACAGTTCAATAGGGTTTAACTCTCAGTGGGAGTCGTTTCAGTTGGAATCATGTCTTTGGATCTTCTGTGTTGAGGTGAGTGACATATGAGAGGATTCTAATTGCACCAGCTTTAATTAGCATTGACATTTACAGAGTTTACCTTCCATAAAGCACAATGGAAGGCATAACGGTAGCACTTGTCGATGGCTGGAGGGTAATTTGCCAATTAATTATTTTCATTTCTAACCGAAATACGGGAGCGCAAGTTTTATGGCGGCTGGCATCCATAAGTGTTGCATTACGGGCATCTGCCGGACTGTTCCTTGGCCAGTCTATTCCGGCATTGCTATGCCATGTGTGAAAGGTTGCAAGACGGTAATCTTCCAGAACATAGTTGCTTGTGTGTATAGTGAAAATCACTACTTGTGCCAAAAGGTTTATCCCAGTAATTTAGGCAAATTGCCGGTGCAGATTTCCCGGAATATCGATCCCAGTTCCCATTCACATGACCCCACGCACAAAATCTTCTGGAGCTTTGCAGGGTAAGACAGCATGTGTGAAAGGGGCTTAACCCTTTGACAGGATCTAGACAGCACATTAATCATGGCAGTTTAGTTTCTTGTGTGATTCCTGCTTCCAAGCAATATTGGGGATCTGACTCCAGAGCAGGTCTCTTAGTCTGGTCCCCGCTCCACCCGATCCAGCCAAACAGACGCAACCCTAATGATGAACACTGCATCATGTCATAGAGCCTGTGCTCTGCTCTGAGGAGCAGAGCAGCCCGTCTTTATTCAGGGCTAAAGGGGTAATCTATTCTCCCTCTTGTCTCCAGCTTCATCACTGCCCATGATTAGAGTAAGAGCGAGGAAGTTAAAAAGGGATCCAATATTCTTTCACTCTGCGACGCATTCTTTTACATCAGACAAGCCAAATACAGATGCCACTATTGATCTGTGAAGTGGGCCGGGACCAGGAGAGAATACTTTGCAAACTATATCATTCACAGAGTTCACTAGTCTTCTAGAGAGTTCCATCTGAATTTGCTGAACATGGCAAGATTTAAATTAATGTCTCAAAATGTGTAAATGCTTGCCTCATGGATCCAAACCATATTAAGATATGAGGACTGTATTGTCGAATCAGCCTATTTGATATGACAGAGAACGGTTGTTAATTAAGGTGGGTTTGTGTGTGTGTGTGTGTGTGTGTGTGTGTGTGTGTCAGGGCATGCGTGTGCATGTGCATTTGAGTGTAAGTATGTGCGTGTGTGTGTGTGTGTGTGTGGCGCGAGAACTGAGGTGCTTTCAGAGTACACATTCAGATATACACAGAACGTTGAATGCATGCTTGCATGTGCATGTGTGCGGCCTCACAGAGATACACACACACATTTAGAACGGGCGTGGTGGGCCGCGCGGAGCTCTGCCTGCTCTTGAGGAACATGTGTTCCTAGTTACCTCCAGTCGGCCCCCCCCATGAGCCCCCCCCTGCTCTCCTCCCCTCCCCCATGGCCCCCCCCTGCTCTCCTCTCCTCCCCCCCCCCCGCTCTCCTCTCCTCCCCATGGCCCCCCCCCCCGCTCTCCTCTCCTCCCCATGGCCCCCCCCCCCCCCCCCCCTGCTCTCCTCTCCTCCCCCCCCCCGCTCTCCTCCCCTCCTGGTGTTTAGTCAGAGGGAGGCCGTGACCGACAGTAAGTAGAAACAGTCCCACCTTATGCGCGCCACACACGCACACACACACACACAATACACAGTACACCGCCTTCTAGAGGGACAAGCAGGCTGTATTCGATCTGAAGCAAGGGGGATGTGTGTGTGTGTGTGTGTGTGTGTGTGTGTGTGTGTGTGTGTGTGTGTGTGTGTGTGTGTGTGTGTGTGTGTGTGTGTGTGTGTGTGTGTGTGTGTGTGTGTGTGTGTGTGTGTGTGTGTGCGCGCGCGTTTGTGGCAGCGGCAGACCCTTCTTATTTATATCTTGGTTTCCCCAATTATTATTATTATTTTATTCATTTAATTTAAGTCAGCAGTTCGACATCCAGGTCCGGCCCATAGATCAACTGCTGCTCTGTCAAGTCGAAGAAGGCGAAATGGAGAATCGCAAAGGGGGTCACTCTCTGCTTTGTAGTCACAGTTACGGTGGTTTGGGGGGGGGGGGGGTGTAAACTGGGTTCGACCTCCTTCCTCGGTTCAGTACAGCGCTTCTCACCGTTTGAAGTTGTTACTGTGCTCAGATACCCTGTAATTGTATCAGAAGACGCACGCTTGTCAACCACCATTCAACGCTGCTATCCACAGCCTCCTGGTCTATTCACGCACCGAAGCATAAACTCGGTGCCCACGCTCGCTGCACACATAACACACGGACACCAGGAGTTCAGCTGAACAGGGCTCCCGTCGGAGTACGGGGAGTTATTTATGTGATGATGACTAGCGTGTTGTTTGGGGATGTCTACATAGACATCGTTTCTAGAGACAGTGGCGCTCCCCCGAGATAATGTTGTTTCTGCGTTTGAATACATTTCCCGTCCTTGTGGTGTTCCGCTGTATTCCTCTTCTCTGTTGTCAGTTGATTTAATTTTTGGGTGATGAAAGTCGTTGATTCTTTTTTTTTTTTTGGAACTTTTGATTTTTATTATCATTTTCTTATCAAGTGAAGTCATACAAACAAACAATGCACAACAAAGTAACAAAGTAATATCAGTCGAATCAAATGAAAATGTAGGGCAATGGATGACCATCTATTTATGAATATGTCTATTTTCAGTGGTAACAGTGCTGTTGTACGTTCCATGTTGTAAAATTGTCGTTGATTCTACCCTCTTCATGTTTGCTATTGCAGCCCACTCTCTCTCGAGCTTTCACACAAACGCACTGATAGTCTTCCAAAAATATGACAAACGACACAGCTGAGCTCCCTTTGAAGGTTTCTGCGGTAAGGCAACAGGTGGCCTCCACCCACAGGACTGCTCCTTGCTGCCATCTGCTCTGGCACATTCTAGACTTCCTTCAGTTCGGGGGTGTCACACCGGGCACCGAGAGGGATCTAGCAGGTCCAGGTGCAAACACAATCAGGGGGAGAAAGGTGCAAGAGAAAGCCCTGGCTTACGCATGTCAACATTTAAGGCAACATAAGGTCTTGTCCCACATGCCTTCTTGAAGCAGGCAAACATCTTACACCACCAACCCTTTCGCTGAAGAGTACTCAACCCACTGTTTCTGGGTCGGATAGTGTTGTGGCTAAAGTGTTTCCCAGTGGAAAGGCGCTAGGTTCAATCCCCAATGTCCGCATGCTTACCTGTAGGCACCCTTGGACAAGATGCCTAACTTAACCTACCTCCTTAATGAGCTCTATCTGATATCCCTGCTTTGGATGAAAGAAGATCTTAAACAACTAAATAGTAGAATGGCTAAGTGGTACACTTTATATTTAGCCGAGGGGAGAGTATTGAGAGAAATTAGTGATGCTATGCTCCAATTCAAAAGTGTTGGGAGTTATCTAAGCACTATCCCTGATGACATGTAAACTAGGTTTCTGTGCGAGTCATCCATCTGACTTGGTTAGAGGAAGGTGTGCAGTGATTCTCTGAGGATTCTGGAAAATTTGTATAAGCGTATATCTGATCTAAGTGAAAAGAAATGAAAGGGACCTGTAATGTAATGTTTGTTTTCTTAATCGAAAGACTACTTGTTGAAGGTGTTAAACATATTTCATGGCCTAACCTAATCCATTCAATGGGCCTGTGGCAACCCACCACAGTACAGTTTGTCACTGACCATTACTGGAAGTGCTTACACTACAATCCGTAGTCGAATGAATGCCCAACCACAATCCAACAGCAAATTGGATGCAAACCGCCTGCCTGCCCCAGCCTATTCAAATGGGCAGTTTTGACTGGAGGCCATATAAAAATGACTCACACAAGCACATCATTTGGTTTGTTTTACATTTAATTTAATTTCTTTACGCCAAGATTTTCAGATGTTCTCATGGAGAAAATCAACAGGAAATAACCTAGTAGTTCAAGGTTATTTTATCTTCCAGTACTAAAACCTGTTTACTTCCCTGGGATTGAGATTGATGGTGCCAAAAAGGCTCTGCTGTTTTTAATTTGTTGAACAATTCCATCTTGATAGGAATATGATGAGCTTGCTGTGTGTGTGTGTGTGTGTGCGTGCGTGCGTGCGTGCGTGCGAGAGATACTGTGTGTCCAATGAAACACACATGAAGAGCCTATATTAAAATTAATTGTGTTTTGCAACTAAATAAGGAACGTGATGACAGACACTAGCTCCTCTTGAGATATCCGTATCCCTATCTCCCACTGGCTGAGGTTGCTTACTTTGTGATTAGCCTCTTTTCCTCTGCCTGAGTCAATGAAACGGTTCATCCGGCGCCATCTGACCGTTGTCACCGCTACTGTTGACTGGTTTACCTTTCAACGGGCTTGCTGTGCGGTAACAGTTAAGCTCAGACAAACATTATGGCAACAGTGTGAAAGCCAGTGTGTTACATATTAAACAGTGTGGCTTTTGGTGCCGTGTTGTGCAGTGGCACCACACACTCGCCCTGTACTTCAGATGGTCTTATCGCTTATCGACAGCCACAACAGATCATGTTGGTAGGTTAATACCGCCCGCCTTAACGTGTGTGTGTGTGTGTGTGTGTGTGTGTGTGTGTGTGTGTGTGTGTGTGTGTGTGTGTGTGTGTTTGTGTGCGCTAGGCTGAGTGAATAATTGTTAAAGCCCCTGCTAACCTGCTCTTGGTAGGTGAGACGCTCTGCCAAATCCAGCTCATCCCTCAAAATAGCTTTAAATAGTAGTCTCTCCAACACACCAGTCTTCCCATCTCTGAAGACGGACTCCTTCTTGACCGGCGAGTGGTCTTATTCACTGAGGTGACATTTTGTAAATCGAAGTGTGTTTTTTGGCGGTTGCACAATTCCCTTGGACCGCACTTATTTTAGTTGATTATGTTGTTCCCTATCAGGTACAACTTCAACAGCGAGCTATGCATAGTTAACTCTGTAATCTGGAAACCTGAAAACTATTCAAATGATTGGAGAAGGCTTGATCAATGCCTCTGGTGGAGTCTAGTTGATCAGAAATGTATTCTCCAGCTGAGCCTCTCTAGGATTCTCGGGCGCCAGTCTGTCTTTTAAATGAGTGCTCCTGAGCACCATTGAATTTATGCAAAGTGTTATTTCTCCCGTCGGGCATCAGGACACGAGTGCTCCCAGTATGCACTTAAGTTGCACAGTTTACCCGCCGCTGCTTCCCTCACAGTCTGGTTCCATTCTTTAACATTTGTGATTTTTATATTCTTACAGCATGCAGGTTGATGCCCTGTACATACATGGTGCAAAAACACAATGCTAAGCAAGACCAGGCAAAGCTCCACTCTAATGTTATCGTGTGTGTGTACGTGTGTGTGTGTGTGTGTGTGTGTTGGACAGTTGGACATTAGCCCAATGTGAATGTAAAATATGTTGGCTGTTCCCATTGATTTTACAACTACCACTCAGTCAGGGAGAGCAATCTCATTCTGGAATGAGATCGCTTCCTGGTCTTATACTGCTGGAACACATTGGTTCTGGAAGCTATGCTACTACATTTCTCAAGTTCACAATGATTTGAAAACGTAATCCTACAATGATGAACTCATCTTCATTTATTCAACAACAAAGGCAGAGTAACTGTTCCTAGGTCGACAAAAACAGAAGCTAAACAATAGAACGCTATCATCTCAACATGAAATCTTGTATTTATTCAAAAGGTTTAGTCAGAAAGCAGACATGCTTTTATAACGAATAAACAGAACAGTGAAGTACATTTTCACGGCGAGAACAGTGTGTTGGGCAGGTGCCTGAAGCGATTTGTGTTTTGTTGAGTCTTCAGCAGAAAGGCAGCTGTTATAGAGAAGACCCTAACCCCACACAAGGGTCCAGGTCCTGGTGATCAAAGACAAGGTGGAACGATGCCGTCCCATGGGGGCCCTGTAGGGTTATTTGAATGTAGGCCTGAATTATTGATCACTCTTTGCGTCTCCAGTCAGGTAGGGATCACAAGAAATGTGTTCCCTTCCCCATTTTCCACCCTTACATAAAGATTTGATACAATTTTATTTTCGTTGCATAGTAAAAGCACAATGCAAGGAAATTCTTTGGCCACGGATTTGACATGTGTGCAGAGCTTACCAGACATCTTCTACCTCCTTGTAGCTATAATGACATTCCATGTTGTTGTTTTGTTAACACAACTGGTGGCAGAGCTCCTGTTGTTTTTACACCAAAATAGTTTGCAGTACTTGTTGGTGTCTTGCTGAAAGTTTTCAACAGTTCAAATAGGATGTCTCCTGAGTTTCCATGCTTCTTCCTGGGCCCAGAGAAATCTGCATCCCACTGGAGTTGGTCATTCCAAACGATGGTGAAGCGTTCTGGTAGCGGGGCAGCGTATTGTTGTGTCTGGATGGGAGGGTGAGAGAACGTCAGCCTGTCAGCAGGGCGTTATAGGGAATGTAAGCACAGCTGCCCATAAGAGAACTGCCGATGTGGGGCTACTGAAGTATGGAGGCAGCTGGCTAGCTAGCATAGGCACCCACCACCACCTCCCAGCACCTCCAGGTTCCAATACGTTTTTAAATATAGGTAGGCATGCAGCTTTTTTTTCCTCATAAGTCTGCCTTGACTGTCACCAAACGAAGAGCTACAGCTGACAGGACTTACTTTGGTGTGTAGCCGGCCAGTGAGCTATTTCTCCTGGGTGAGGAACGCAGGTTGCTAGGTAGAACAAACCCCTAAAGCATACAGCCTCTTGGTTCCACTTATAGTCCTCCTATGGCGTACTATTTCATATGAACATCTGAAATGTACCATGTTTTGGTCAAACATCATAGGGCCTGATAGTCTATTAGTGTTAATGGATGTTTGACTCCCATCTGAGATGCTCTGGGTTCAAACCCCAGGCCTACAGACCCTGCAGTCTCTAGGATCCATTTTTGAGCAAGGTGCCTAACCCTGGCTTGCTACCTCATGACATGGATTTTGTATGATCTGCTTTTTGGTAAACGTGTATGCTCATCATTTGTAAAACTGTCAATTATTGTATGCCATTTCAAATGGAAAATAGCTGTTCCCACTTCCAATTGCTCTGAACAGCAAGTGCTGTTGCTTGTGGGTAAAACACCATTCAGCCTCATCATTTCACTTCATCATTGTCATCAGCTGCTAACCCGTGAACTTTAATTGGTAGCCTCCAGGATGGAAACCCAGTGGGTTCGGTGGGGTATCTATTAGCGGGCGCTCGCCTGGTTTGGCATGTACCCAGAGTGTTCAGAGACCTGTAGCCCTGGGTCTTTCCTGGGAGGGTGGCTGCTGCTGGTCCTGCTGCCAGTGTGTGTGTGTGTGTGTGTGTTTTTCAGGCCGTGGCGAAGGGCAGAAGCCTTGTGGCGTGGAGCGCAGTCAGGATGAATGAGGGCATTGATGTGACTGCCTCCCCCAGTTCTGACTGAACCATGGGCCTCATTGATTTCTCATAGAGAGGATGTATCAACTCCTCGAAAGCATTCTTCTTTGTCTTCTTTTCAATATACTGAAATTTAACTTGACCACTTCAGGTCCCTTAGCTCTCCCTGCTATAATAGCAATCTGTGCTTTGTTAGCGGTCTCTGTAACCTTAGCCCTCTGTGTTAGTGCTCTGCACTAGGTTAGCCCTGTGCTAGGTTAGCTCTCTGTGTTAGCTCACTGTATTAGCGACCCATGTTGGGTTAGCTCTGTGCTAGGTTAGCTCTCTGTGTTAGTGCTCTGTATTAATGACCCATGTTAGGTTTGCTCTGCGCTAGGTTGGCTCTCTGTGTTAGCTCTCTGTACTAGCGACCCATGTTAGGTTTGCTCTGTGCTAGGTTAGCTCTCTGTACTAGCGACCCATGTTAGGTTTGCTCTGTGCTAGGTTAGCTCTCTGTATTAGAGCTCTGTATTAGCGACCCATGGTAGGTTTGCTCTGCGCTAGGTTAGCTCTCTGTGTTAGCGCTCTGCATTAGCGACCCATGTTAGGTTTGCTCTGTGCTAGGTTAGATCTCTGTGTTAGCCATCTATGTTCGGTTAGCTATCTGTGGTAGAGTAGCTCTCCGCATAAGGGGGCCTGGGGAGCCAGGGACAAGGGTTGCTATTCAGGCCCTCTTCTGTGGCCCTTTCCCAACCTGTTCTCCACATTGCCAGTCTGAGTGGTGACTGAGCAAGGCCTATTTTTACCCACACCCCCCGTAACTAGAGCACACTGCTGCCTTATGGACGAGGCTAGGAGAGCTGAGTGAGAGTCAGTCAGTCAGTCAGTCAGTCAGTCAGCCAGCCAGCCAGCCGAACATCAACGGTTTCAGTTGGTCTAGTATCAACCCTTGACTGATTCACTTTTCCATTTGATAGACTTCTTGTTTGAAAACAAATCCTTTATGAAGGTATAATGTTACAAGCATCTTCAGCTGTAATGTAATTGTAATATTAACACCGTCATCGTCAATGTTTGGAAGACCAGTAAGCTGTCAGATTTTCTGCAGATGCGGCTGAAGCAATTTACTTCAACCTTTCTCAAGTGAAACTTTTTAACGTATGCCAACTACAGTACTCATATAATTAGGCTCTTGAAATGTATTATTGAAGGAAATCCAGACCCGCCCTTGTACACAGTTGTTCTTCATGTAATGGAAGCTTTATGTAGATCTTTAATATACCCACCCCAGTTACTTCTGTGGCTGGCCTTGGTAGGGGAACCTGAGCTCTGTCTGAGCTATGTGCCAGTCAGAGGCTCCAGCCTTGAGTCTTGGAGAGCTGACCAGTGGTTCTGATGCTAACCACGCTGGCCGGCTGCCAGGGTTATCTCCAGACCTCTATTTTATCAACCCTCTGTTGTACCAACTCAAGTGGTTGGAGAGGGCACGCCGCCTCACTGTGTTAACATCTTTTTAAAAAGCATTCATTGACTATCTATTTAAATTTTTACATTACATTCACTCACACCAAAGACGTAGTTGTAGTTGACTAACTGGTAGTACTAATAGCTTGATAGGCTGGTTATAGTTCTTCTGCTTGATTTAGTTTGAGTAGTTTAAGTTTTGTAAAGTGGTTGTACTTTAATTTGCTTGTAGTAGTTTCATATGTGTCTTGTATTTTGACTGGCTGGTTGAGGTTTGATATGCAGGTTATAGTTTAATTTGGTAGTTATAGTTTCATACCTAGTTTGACTGACTGGCTAGTTTGATATGAAACTAATATGAACTAGTTTCATATGTTTGTAGTAGTTTGAGTGGCTGGTAGTAGTTCAATCCGCAGGTTGTTATTTAATTTACTGTTCCCATAGGCTGAAGTGATTGAGCTGAGCACCTGGTGGTCATCACTCGGCTGCTAATGTCTGACTGTTTCCTGGGCAGATCTCCTCTGGGTTTGAATTGAACAGATGGAACTAGGGGTAGGTGGTGGGGGTGGCATCAACACAGGACACCTGTGTTGTGCAAGCACACACACACGCACACACACACACACACACAGCCCTCTGATTTGGCATTCTAAGGTGGATTATTCGTACACAGATGGGCACAATCAATTGATGCGACAGTTTCAGAATACAAGTTTTGGCTTCAAATGTACATTTAGGAGCCAGCCTACTGTCTATTTGTTGTTTTCCCACTAGGAAGCCAGTTCTTTTCCACTGAAAGGGTCAGTTGTATTTTCTGGAATTCATATATTTCTCAAGTATTTATGTAAAAATGTAATGAAAATGTATCTATCTATTGGGGATCTTTTATTGATTTCCAATACCAGTCTATTACATTTCTTGAACTTCGTGCCTCCTCTTGGTAGCAGCGTAGGAACTTGGCACCAGTGTCTCCTTTGAAAAGCTGAGCTCTGTAGCCCCAGCACAAACATAAGCTATGAAACGGCCCACTTTTGAGTCAGACATCCTACACGGTTCTTTGTTAGCTTTGTACAACCATTCACACAGGCTGCCGAGGAGAGATGGTGTGTTGCACTAGCCGCTAGCTAGCTTGTGCTCTGCGATAGGAGCTAATTAAGCTAGGATGTAATGAAGACTCCAGGGTACTGTTGTTCATAGGATGGCGCATTACAGTTCAAGGGGAGACGAATAACCGTAGCCTTCCAGTCCATAAATGTATTTTGTGTATTGGGACAATGGCTAATTTTATTAGATCATTCCAATTAATTCCAACTATTATGTTTAATATCCACATCTTTCACTTATCACTGTTACTATTCGTCAATGACCAAAATAAGCCACAAAGATAAGCTACAAAGGTAGCTTATTTGGACTTTGACAATATAGAAAGATCTACACGTGAACCTACATTGGGCTTTTGATGTATAATTGTTTAAAAACCCTCATATCCATCACGGAAAAGCATTGCAAGAAAGAAATGTCAATGAATTAAAGGGGCTCAGACGATTGGTGTCAGATTATCTGGATGGATATATATATATGTGGACATGAACCCCCAAATGTCTGTAGGCAGTCGTAAAAGGTACACAAACCCAAATTCAGCAGGGGTGGCTCTCATGTATTCATTCAGTCTATGGTAAAAACAGGGACAGATGGGGGAAACTGGAGAGGACGGTTTAATGTCAACAAGCAGTCAGTGCCCGGCAACATTGTGTCCCTGAATCGCAGTCTATGAATAATAAACTATCCCCTATCGTTCAGTCCCAGAGCTTGGACTTGCGTTGAGCGGTAGAACAACCATTCAGTGACCCCGGATAGCCTCTGACTCAAACTCACTTTAGTACTTTTATACTTGGTATTAGTCATCCATGTTTCTATCTTTGCAGTAAACATGTGGGACCAAAGAAAACGATTTTAACGATTGTATCAAGGTAAATAAATAGAGGCAGATAATTACAGAGGTGAAAAAGATAGTGGTACCAGGTTGACAATCACAGTACATCAAAAAAGGGTTGGGGGTCATACAAGCACATGTTGGGTGACTGCGCGGCTTATTCCCACATAGGGCCCTATTTTAACGGTCGGAAACGCAAGTGAGAAGCGCCAAGCGCAAGTAGCTTTGTGGGCGGTTCTATGGCGATGTCGCTAGTTTACCGGCGCAAAAAATGACTGGTTGGTCTGAGGTAGCCTAATTACCCGTTGGTGTGGTTTGGGCGTAACGTGCAATAAACCAATGAGAATGCCAGCTCCCATCCCCTTTAAGAGCCATGAGCGCATTTGAATCTGACGAGTTGATATTTTTACAGCACGTCTGCAGTCTCCGATGAGACAGATGCACATGAATTCCAAACTTCAAATGTCTCAGTTTATGGCCAAATAATACGGCCTAATTCACTCATAGAATAAGGTTTTCTTCCACAACTTCAGAAATACTGAGTCCTCAAATAAATGTCGGTAAAGAAAACTTATGATATAACATATGATATGCGGTAGCCTGTGGTTCTATTTAATGATATACGCAATAAATTATAAACATCGTTTTTTATCAGTGTTGTATGCATTATCGTTATCGACTTGTGTTGCTAATATGCATGTGTCCCCCCGTATATATACATTGCCATGGACTGTATTATGCGTTACGTGTTTAGTTTGCGTGTGTTTAAACATATGGAGCACACACGCGCGATCCGCATTCATTCATTCTTTTTAACACTCAATCGCGGTAAAACAATGTTTTCTCACGATCAAATACTCATCAATCCTAAAAGTTATGGGCATGTACACGATGTCTGTGTCAAGAAAATATGTGTTTGCTGTACGGTGTTTGCAGATGCATTGATTTAAAAGTACAACTTATTACCGCTGTTTCAGCTGTTCTTTCCCAAATAATTTACCAAGAATGTGTGGCTAGGTAGATGAGAGAGGCAAAGTGTATGTGCGAGGTGCACAAGCAACATTATGCATGCGCCCTTAAAATAGCATCTGGACAACGCGCCACTGACTTTAAACCAGGTATTTACTGGTTTGTGGCGCAATTGTTTTCTGAAACTGCAAAATAGCACAAGGGAACGTTTGCGCCAGAACACGCCTCCTCCTTTCGCCGAACCGCCCCTTAGTGCGCAAGATCATTCCCTAATTTACCGACGCGTGGCGCAGGAGGGAAAAGAACGCTCGGCGCCAGTTGCAAACTAGCAACGACACATGCGCCAGTGATTAAGTCAATTGCGCCAGATGCAAGATAGGGCCCATAGTCACTTAATGCAGGGTTTCCAGAGTGTGCAAGCGTTCACGCAGGGACAGATTGATTACGGTTTGACTAGGACAAAAATGACGCCTGATTTTGGTGATACATTATAGTAGTGGGTGGTGGTGGTAAGCTATGAGAAGCGACCACAGAGCTGAGTCAGTCCCAGGCCAGTGACCTTGGTCCATTCAGCTGTGCGTCCCCCCTCTCCAAACATAGCCAACTCAACAAAATCCCCATCCCCATAGACCCTTTTTCATCCCGTCTCTGACAGCTCATGAGCGTGAACAGACGGGAAACAAACAAGGTCTCAAACGGATCCCAAAACTTACTGCAGGGTTCCACCCATGCCAAGGCATGCTGCTTACTCTTAAGCTTGGTAGTGGGACGGTGGTTTTGTAACGTCATTGTATGATGTTGGACGTGCTCATGAACACGTGTGTGGGCTGTGCTGGAGATCAGAGGTATGAAGTCACTGAAAGTGCCAGGTGAATCAATGTCCTAACTGAGCCTAGAGGTTAATCCGTCCAGAAAGGGATCGCTGACGCCGTCGAGATTAGCAAGCGAGGCAGACTTCACCAATCACCCTGCTGGCTCGCAGTGCTCGTCTGACCTCTACAATGGAAGCCACATCATGCCCTTAAATAGCCTCTCAGTCATCCCTTAAGATAACAACACAGGTAGCAGTGTTCCCATGCCCTCAAATAAATTATCAGTTGAGGCCGAGTTGGTCTTGATCTGTAGTAACTATCGAGAGATCGGCTGATTACACTAAGTGGCAATCAAAATGTATCTGGGTTTCTTCTCTTCTCTGTATGCTGAAAAGGAGAATGGCAGGGTGGAGAGGGGAGGGTGGGCAGGTCATACCCTTTGGGTGGGTGAAGCGGGGCTGGAGGAGGCAGACCAGAGTCAGGGAACAGCGGGTCATGGATGGGAGTCGTGCTGGATGTTACCATGGAGAGAGAACCAAAACCCACTGAGAATCGTGCAGCATCGATCCGTGATCCTCACTCCTCCTCCTCCTCCTCCTCCTCCTCCTCCAGCACTTGGTTATAATTGAATAACCTATATTTGATACATCTTTTATAATAACACCCTGGGTGTGAAAATACAATTTGTCCTCCTGCAGTAAGGTGATGGCCTGTAGTCAAGGTGGTCATGTATTTCTGGTGTTCTTTCTTTCCACTGTGGTTGTGTTTGACATGGCCTTGTTCTTGATCCCTGAGGGGATTTGTACAACATAGTTGTACACATGTTTGATACAACTTGTATTATAATATATATATATATATATATATATATACATGTATTTAATGACATGCAGTTGGATGTTCCATTGACTACAGAGCTCCAAGAATCCTCTCAGTCTCCTACCTGATGCTAGTTATATTTTCCACTGTGGGCCGAAGCAACGCCTTAGTCCAGGCTTCAATAGACCATCTATTCATTCGAGAGAGAGAGAGAGAGAGAGAGAGAGAGAGAGAGAACACCGAAGGCCTTGCAGTGAGAGCAGCTTCTCTCTCTTTCTCTCTCACCTGTTTTCTTTGTAGTCCCTCAATCTTTCTCTTTTTCTTAAGATATATAGAGATAGAGTCTAGGGCCTTTGTGCAATGGTAAGAGGTTGCATATTCCTTGGTCATATTCAGAATAATACTACCCCTCTGAGTACTGCTTAAGGCCTCTTGAATATAGTCATCATTTCACTTGCATACATTTGCTATAGACACCCTTGAGTGATGAACTGAATTAAACCAATTCACTTTTCATTTGGTTTACACATAGCATTGTTGTTACGCAATCCGTTTTTTTCAGGCAAATTCTGAGATCTTGTTGTTATTCAACATGCTTCTCGGCCATATCTCTGGTGGTGTGATTAATGGCTTAGCGATAAGCATGGTTGGCCACAAGACGCAGAGAAACCACTCAAATAACACTTGTCTCTCTTTCTCTCTGTCTCTCTAGCTAGTCTTTCTCTCTAGTCATACTCTCTCTCTCTCTAGTCTCTTTCTCTCTACCTCTAATCTGTCTCTAGTCTTTCTCTCTCTCTAGTCTCTCTTTCTCTCTAGTGTCTCTCTCTTCCTCTTGTCTCTCTAGTCTTTCTCTCTCTCTAGTCATACTCTCTCCTTCTCTAGTCTTTCTTTCTCTCTCTCTAGTCTTTCTCTTGCGTCTCCCTGCAGCCCTGTAATCTCTTTCTGCAGCTACTTTCATCCCTCTCTCGGTTGATCATAACAGCCCTCGGCATAGTAAACAGCAGAATGTATTGTTGTTTAATTAAGAGCAGGGGTGTCTGTGAGTAATTCTTTCACATTATTCACAGTCTGGTCAGCCTGACTGAAACCTATCTAGAGTTTCCTTAGTCTTTCACTTCAAAGGCAGCCATTATAACGCCCTCCCCCTAGTAACACACATTACAGACATGCTACCTACAATACATACAATTCATGCAACATACTGTACATGCATGTAGCATGTACAGTGTGCCTTATGTATAGTATGTAGCACGTACAGCATATAGCATGCAGGACGGAAGTATACAGAAAATTAAGAGGCGTGTACAGTATGTCACATCTCAATTCTGTATTCTGCTACATACAGACTACATACTGTATAAATACATTGCATACTGCACATATAGTACATACATGCTACCTACTGTATATACACATTACATATTGTACATGCATGCCGACCACATGCTACATACTGTTCATGCTACTTACATGCCAAATGCTGTATAAACGCATGACATACAGTACATAATACATGCATACTGTTCATGCTTCATACAAAGAGCCCTCTTGACCATCCCCAGACCGTGAATTCCCTGATGGAGGATTTGGTGCAGTGGTTATGGTCTGTCACAGCTAGAGCAAGGTGAATTAATTTACATCTTTTACTTGGGGGCAAATTTAAAATTGCTTCACGCACTGCTGGCGTTGAAGGGTTACAGATGTGCTGTTGTGCCATGGAATGATTTTCATCAGTTCTATCAGAAATCCACAAATAATGAGCGTATTCTGCCCGAGGTTCAATTGTTGTTTCTCTCTGGCCTGAATGACTTATTAATCTCAGAACCTTCTAGCACGTATATCCCTTTTTCCCCATCCGTTCTCGCTATCTTTTCATCTATATTTAACACAGGTTCAAGAAAAGTATCATATCCCATAAAGAATATAATGTGTATATTTAAAATCTAAAAGGACTGTGTGCTGGAGCAAAACGTTCTGACTGTATGAAAATCTTCTCTGTCATCTCCGTCTCTCCATCATTTATGTATTTGGTAGAACCTGCTGGTTTCCAAGCTTTAGCTGTCTGTGCTGCTCTGTATTTTGTTTTGTGGCTTTGCTTCAACAAAGAAACATAAAATCAGACAAATGGCAACCTCCAATTTGTATTGTTCCTTTACTTGTATGCCAGGCCAAACAAAGAAGTTCAACATCTTTTCATGAAAACTCAGGAAATATTTTGAAACTACTCTTGTTGCTGAGCTGATCCCACCCATCTCTGTGTCATTGTATCCCTAACAAAAGAGCGAGAGTATGCTTGCCAAAAAAAAATCTATCTGGAGAGCTTTTGATTCTACTTTCGTGAATACCGTCAATCTCCTGACCGGCCCGAGGGTGCTTTTAAGCTTTTGTAACTTATAAGAACACATCACATTTAGTCCACTACCAGACAATCCATGTTGTCTAGCTCCCTGGTATTTTAAAGAAGAACGAGAGAGGAGGGCATGTGCTTTGTACTTTTGTTAGGTCCAAATAACGGCTCTACTCCACTCATTATAGCTTCACAAATGGCCCGTCGCCCCCCCAATAATCTTTTCTTCCCTGACCATAGCTAGCCACAGTGTTTTTTTTTAAAATATATTTTAATGGACTTTTATGCCTTAATGGACACGAAAGTGAAGATAATTAGGCGAATAGGTTGGGGCAGAGAGTGAATGATGAATGAGGGACGAGCGAAAGGATCAAACCTGCGTTACTACTAGTGCATAGCCTATTTGGTTAGCGCACAAGTGAGTTGAGCCACCAAGCTGCCCAAATATAATAATAAAGTTGACTGAATGGTGTCTTACAGTTGGAGTTGTAACTGTTAAGAGTCCTCTTGCTTGTTATCCACCCACACCCACACCCTCTCTTCGCCATGACAACCTTGCTCGCAAGAGGTTGGTGCACCCAATGGACCCACTCCATTTAGTACTGTCACTCATCTTTTGCTTGGTGCCAACAACCTAGACAGCTCTCCATCCCTGGGGGGGGGGGGGGGGAATTCTTTCAGTCCTCCAGCAGGACAGTGAAGTCGTGGCGATAGTGCCAGAAGGTACTTGGTTCAATGGCCCTTACACAAGCACCTTACCCCTGAAACAATCCTAGAGCAAGAAGCCTCTCAGCTCCTCATTGAAATGTAATCTGTGTTCACTGTCACTTTTTTATGAATGCAGCTGATAAAAGCAATGGGTTGATTCAATATGTTTTTCTTCATTAGGTAACAGTGGTGATGAGCATATAGGATCGCCCGATCGTTTGCAATTTCCTCTCGTGTGTTATGCAGTGTGGAAAAGGGAAAATTATAATTTCATTACATGGGTATCATGGCTTGATTACAAATCTGCTATGATTGACGGGTCATGTTTTGAATAGTCATAACTGTTGCTCAAAGGCTGCTTTGACTAGTCAGTCACTGGTGCTCTGTTAAATGTTTGTGTATCCGTCTGAATAAAATACAACTGAATTTAATAAAAAGCCCTGCTCGACCCAGGGATTGCCTGTAATCACAAGTTAATAACGTTTTACTGTCACTGCTTGTAAAATGATCCCCAGTTTAATTGAATTCTAACAAATGCCAGGAATACGATCAGCTTGTAAAGGCTTCATCAGCCGACAATGTTTTGTGTCAGTAGTGACGGCAGAGGACTATAAAATGAAATGCTCTTTCACAGAGGATGTTACTGCAGGATAAAACCATGGCACTGTTCATTTGACATGTTTTTATTCTTCCGAGTTATCTAATAGTCTCTCATCTTGCTTTTAGGGAATAGTGCTGATTCTGAAGCATGAATTCAAATTAACCATCCTGTGTGTTTAGGGAAATTCACGTCTGGCCGGCTTGCCTAAAAGGCTGTTGGGGATTGTTCACGCAGACCTGTACCGAGCCTAATCACTGTATTGTACTTGGACGTTACACTCCCCCGTAAAGACGCTGGCTCTCATCTCGGAGGGGAAGGGTGGCAGAAAAGCTGCCGTTTCCTGAGTGATTTTCCTCCGCAGGGTTTTCCCCACTGCTGCTAATCCTCCAAACCAAGACCATTGTTTCTCTCTCTGGCTAAGAGCGTCCCACATGCTATTATAATGAGATGGAGAGAGAGAGAGAGAGCAACAGACTGGGAGAGATTGAGAGGGGGAGGTGGGGGGGGGGGTGAAGGAGAGAGAGAGAGAGAGAGGTTGAGGGAGATGGTGCAATAGAGATTGACAGGGACTGGGTGAGCGCAGGAGAGAGACATGCAGATAGATGAGGGAAAGAGAGGGTTTGGTCCAATGGGAGTGGATTGTAAGGGATTTGATTCTTTAAATAGAAGCACCTGTTCATCTGGGATTACGGGGGGGAGGCGTCGCTCTATTTCCGTTTCGGTGCGTAGGGATGTTTACCCACAATGCAATTGGTTCTGATGAGACGGCCTGTATGGAGGAAGATAAAGGGACAACATTGTGTGCATTAGAAGATCACAGTCAGCGACTCTTATGAACGGCACGCAATAAATCAGCCTGCTAACGACCTTGATCGAGGCAATTCTCTAATTAGCTATCACCAAGCATTCGCTATTCATTAAGTTAACGTGCACATTATCATTAATATGTTAATTGAAATCACTAAAAAAAACTGTCAATGTTAACTTGCTTGTTTTCTTATATCTAGTGTGTTAAAGTAGGGCATATAGCACTTAAAATATTAAGTGCTATACTGGCATTTATAATTTCCTCCCAATTTTCTCCCAATATAGACAGGTACCAGTCAATATTGGCCATTAGATAAATTAGCATGACCGAGAAGAAGGGTTAGGATCAGAGAAGTTCATTTCTCTTGCTTCAACAATTCTCTGGGTAAATTGGTTAGAAGTGTTGATCCGCTAAAAGCATTTATCCAAATAAAGATACTCTGGAACATTCTGGCAAACTGCCTGTCATCATCTTGCCCAGAAATCACATCAGAGTCAAGTAATGAAATGGAAGCCCCCCCCCCCCCCCCTCGGTAGCACAGACGCTGTTTATGAGCCGTGGTGGAGAAAGCCTGCTGCAGGGGCAGAGCAGCCTTGGACAGCCTCTTATTGAATTAGCACTGAACTGACATCAGCGTTTATCCTGCATATGGCTCTCAGCCCCGGGGCACTCTGGTCCAAACCGGGCCTTCTGCTGGGTACGCCCAGACAGCCTGCTTCTGCACCACCAACACCGTCACCCCCAGCTGCATCACCACTAACCGCACCCAGCACCACCACTAGTTCCAGAATTATCACACTCACAACCACCGCACCCCAAACAGTGCTTGTGTAAGAAGCCATTTGGGGCTGGTTTTATTTATGTTCGGTAGAAGGTGGCATTTCTATTGGACCAGCATGTTATCATCCAGTGTCAACAACCCTGATATGTAATGAGTATAGACATGAAGAAGATGGGGTTCCGTGATTGGTGGAGAGGGACAAAAAACAAAAAGAGGGAGAGAGGGGTATATGAGAGGGGACTGAGGGTTTTTTATGATCTGTGTGCGAGGGCGCCTTTAAATAAGTGAGTTGGACCTTCGATCTATGGTTTCTAGTTTAGTCCACAACCTACACCTCAAGTACCATTCTCAACACCAACACCTCCACAGTATTTACCCCCACCACCTTCACCAGTACTAACACCAACAGTACTACCAACACTACTACCACCACCTCTAATACTACCACCACCTCTAATACTACCACCACCTCTAATACTACCGCCACCTCTGATACTACCACCACCTCTAATACTACCACCACCTCTAATACTACCACCACCTCTGATACTACCGCCACCTCTGATGCTACCACCACCTCTAATACTACCACCACAAGCAGCTCTAGTACACTGCCGCCTAATATTATCATCACAATTAGCCTCACCAAGGTCTGCAGCGTAATGAGCTGCTCTTGGAACATGGTCCCCCATGGTGTCAGCAGGCTTTCACAGTGATACTATCAAAGGATAACTGGGTTAACTTTTTGCTAATGAGCATACCAACATCAGTGCACTGGTTTTACCCTAGTGGCCATCAAGGATTAATAACGGTTAAATCAATTGTATTATGTCCCGTTTATGTCAATATAAATAGGTTGCGCCATTGTTATCCTAATTAAATTGCTACAAATGACGTAATATTTTTTAAGCCATAGTAAAAGCATTAAATACAGACAAAGGTTTGGAATCATGGAAAACGGTCCTGATTGGTGAAGTTGTAGTATTCCTTTTTTTTGCGTAGTTGCTTTGACACACACACACACACACACACACACACACACACACACACACACACACACACACACACACACACACCCTTTTTAGCTCGGGCTCCGCTCCATGCCATCCACCCCTCTTATGTTTCAGCTGGTAGACAGGGCAGGTTTATAAATGCTCTCGTGGAGGACGTCCATGGTCCACTGACTGCACGTGACCGCAGGCTGTTCAGGGTGGGGTTGAGAGCCTTTACGTTAAGTCCCTTGGAATGTATGGCAAATTTTGTTTACATTTTGTTTACGACAGCAATGCCACAGCTCCAGGTCCCAGAGGCCCTGGTCCCAGAGGCCCTGGTCCCAGAGGCCCTGGTCCCAGAATCCCTGGTCCCAGGGTCAGCTGGTCCCAGGGTCCCTGGTCCCAGAGTCAGCTGGTCCCAGAGTCCCTGGTCCCAGGGTCAGCTGGTCTGAGGGTCTGCTGGTCCCAGAGGCCCTGGTCCCAGGGTCCCTGGTCCAAGAGTCCCTGGTCCCAGAGGCCCTGGTCCCAGGGTCAGCTGGTCCCAGAGGCCCTGGTCCCAGGGTCCCTGGTCCCAGGGTCAGCTGGTCCCAGGGTCCCTGGTCCCAGGGTCAGCTGACCCTCAAAAATCATCAATCATTCAAACCATTATTTATTCAGGAACAGGCAAGAGGCAAGACACAAGTGTGTCCAGATTAGTGTTGGTTTTAGTTTGTCCGAAAAGACGAATAAAACCCAAAACGATAATAATGAAATCATATTGACATGAACCAACAACGACTAAGGATCGACTTAAACAATGAAGGATGACTAATGAGTATTTATTGATGTTCCTGAGCTGAAAGTGATCAGTGAGCCCGTAGCTATGTTCTGTGACTCTGTAAGACGGACCGACAGACAGGACATGCAGCCTACATACAGGGCCGCTCGGCATTGGGTCGACCCACTTACGTGCCCCAGCGCCCTTCTGTCCGTCTGTCTGTCCTTCTGGTGCTGGCCTGGTTCCCCAGAGAACAGTGGCAGGAGCACATCCACCGCGGGCTGCCGTTCTACTCCCTCTAAAAGGAGTCATTGTTCTGACCGGCTTCCAGGATGGTGAATCTATGGAGCCCTTTGTTGTGTTGCTGTACCCCCCAACATCCCCCTCCCCTTCCCCACTTCACTCGTCTGCTTTAAACGGGGCCGGCCTTTAGGACCACAACGCCCTGCCGCACACATAACGTGACAACTCTGCCCGCAACGGAAAAAGCCACAAAGGATGCTTTTTTTTTTAAATTGTACCGACTGTAAACGGTGAAACACTGAGTTGTTGTCAAATACGCACGTTTGCACGAGCACCAGCTCATCTGGGGTCAGCTGGAGAAACTCCCTGCTTGGCAGAATTGTCAATTAAGATTCCCACCCCTGTGAAAGAACACTGATGATTCCCTCTGGGAGAGAGAGAGAAAGGGGAGGTGGAGGAGAGACAAGGGAGATGGATAGAGAAGCTGATTGGTGGAAAAGTGAGAGTGAAGGAGTGAAAAGAGAGGGAGGGAGAGGAGTGTATGTAGGGAAACAAGGTGGGTTGAACGGCTGAAAAGATTGGCAAGCAATATGTTGACCTTTTTCTCATCGTAATTCATTTAGAATGCAAAACCCATGCCGTTTACAATACCCCTCCCGATAATACAATATATGATATTGAACTGCTGGCAATCCTTGTTTTTGATATGCTAAGAGAGATTCTTTGCATATCTAATCTTCTACAAACAGGTTTTAGTGGTAACAGTGACAATAAATACTTCAACTCTTGGGCTCTGGCTGGTAAAAGTGTTAGGAAGATGATGAGGGGTTTGTGAACAAGGAAAGGAAGGAAGGAAGGCAGGTTGGGGTGTGTGTGTTTTTGTGTGTGTGTGTGTGTTTGTGTGTATGTGTGTGTGTGTGTGTGTGTGTGTGTGTAAGGAGTTTGTGGAGGTGGTTAATGGGGACTGCAGGACATAATGTCCTCTTTACAAAGGCTGGCCTTTAGCCTCTTCAACACAAATGTTCCCCACAGACAGGAACAGCGAGGCAGAATTCTGGAATCCACTGTGTAACCATTGAGGAAATAGAGGCCAAGATCTTCCTCACAGTAAACAACAAATTACTATTGTACCACAAAGGTAATGGACACACACACACACACACACACACACTTTCCACACGTCAGGAGACTGCTGAAACGCTTTCCCCACAGCTTCCTCTTCCCTTGCCCTTTTTATCTTCCATTTAGAACCCGACAACACCATCAGTGACGCGCCAAAAACATTCTCTGGTTCCATTTATCAATCATCTTTGCAGGCTCCAACCAATAAAGGAGGGCCAAATGTTGTCACAAGTGGAAGTAAGAAAGATATTGACAATGTGTAGAGTCATTACCCGAAGGGGATAGTGTTGCAAACTTGCAGTCCAATGTCTTATCTTGAAATTGAATGTAGAATGACCTCATGTGAAAGCCTTGGGCTCTGAATATCTGTGGTAAAAAAGGTGGAATCTTCCAGATCCCCCAGATAGGTTCGGCACTCGGTTACATTTGTTATGTTATATAAAATCCTTAAAGCGTCCTCCAGTAGTCCTTGTGAATTTTTACCGTTATGTTTGATCGCATAGCTATTTGTGTGACTGTGTGTTGTTTGATTCAGCCGTTTATATGAAATTATGTGCACAGCAATGTTAATCAAACATACACACACTCTCACTCATGCACTCACACATGCACTTACTCACACACTCACTCACACTTTTACTAGCAATAGAGATGTGCCAGCTGCACCCAGTTTGTTTGAGGTCTCTGACGGGCGTGCACGGGCACAGTGCACGGGCACAGTGCACGAGCACAGTGCACGGGCACAGTGCACGTCTCCATTACCCTGATTGATGAACCCTTCATTAGGCTGATTCCCTTCCGACTGCAAACAGGAAGTAGACCACGGATCAGGTCGCCATATTTTTTTAAGTCTTGACTGTGCTCTGACAGCACTTTGCAGTGAGTGGAGGAGAAAGATTTTGTATTAGGAGTCAGTTTTGTTGGTTGAGATTGCTTTTTTCAACCCCTCAGGAAAAAAAAAAAGGAAAGCTTAATTTCTGGAGGCGTAGCTGAACCTGATGTCTAATTCAATGTTTATGGTCGATAGACTGGAGGTACTACAATAGAGGGTTCAAATGGAGACTAATGAGTAATTGGCTTCGGTGTTATTTTTTTATTACAGTTGGTCCTATCTTTTAGTAAAAAAAAAAAAATACTTGTAATCCTGTGATTTATTTTAAGCAGTCTATTAAACCGTCAAAATCACTGGAAACAGACCACTTGGCAGAAGCCCAATACACCAGCATCTGCCAATTTGTATGTGTGTGTGTGTGTGGGGGGGGGTTAGTGCGTGATGTGAGTGAGAGAATGACACTAACAAGAGTGCGTGTCCACTATCATTGAGTTGATGAAAGCAGCTGTGTCTCTCTATCCCTCCCCGTTCCTTCCTCTCTCTCCATCTAGATCCTCAAATGTCCCTTCCCTCCCTGACTCCCTACCTCTTTCTGTCCCCCTGGCTTTGGTAGGCTCTGTGGACGGAGATACAGACAGGGCTAAGGTCTAGGAATGCAAGGCGGGGATAAGTCAACACTCGATGCAGAAATGCACTGGCAGCCACGCATTATGGGTCCTCTTAACATAAGGAAAGGGATCGCGATTCGGTGTGGGTGTTAAAATTAGTTGGAGGGATTTTGAAAAGGCTTTCACACACACACACACACACACCCGCGGACGCACTTTTCTTATTGGTTAGGGGTGCACTGCGTTTTTATATATGTGTGTATGTGATGAACTGTGTGGTTAGGTCCTCTTTGTAATATTTGATATTCATCTTTTATTCTGGTAGGCTCGTGAAGATGACTATATGGCTAAATCCCCCTTCTCTGATGCCGAAATTCTTACCATTTTGTTTCTCCTGAGCTCAGCTTTCCTGTAGATGAAACAGTAGTGAAAAGGCAGTAATGAATACATCGGGAGGTGGGAGGGGGGGTGAATACATGAATATGAAGGAGCCATGATAATGGCCTACGGGAGTGTGGGGGTCGATTAAATACATTTTAGATCTCAGGTTATGTAATCATGCAAATCCCCCCCGCCCCCCCCACCTTTCCGACGACAAGAAGTCGATCCAGAATCAAAGCAGGCCCCGTGAACGCAGGTTTTCTTTTCTGTCCTCCTACCTTCCGTCGGCATGGAGACCGTCGCGTTGTGCCTCCACTCGCTATCACAAGTACATGATTAACATCTCCTACAGGCCTTCTTTCACACAGTGCGGTGCTTTGTACCTGCTTAACAGGATTATTTTTAGCCATGCAACGCAATCACAGTTTCAGTCACTGGAGTTGCGTGGGATCAATGGAATTCATTGGATGACCTGCATGGGGGCACACCTGCTATCAGTGTCTCGCAGGGGGGATGACCCTCATGAATGAAACTCATTCCAGCCACTGATAGCTTTCCAAATACTGTGGCAGGACTTGCCGCCAAGCATCTCAAACGGGACCCATAAAGTTGGCACCGACTGACAAAGATGTATATCTATGAAAGATAGCCCTTGCCAAAGTTGCCGACAGCCACTGTGAAATATCCCTGTTGCATAATTTCAGCATCGTAGATATAGCCCCTATAATTTGGGTAGCACTACAACTCAGACTCTAGCAACCACATCTCTGGCAGGCCCATAAAGCACCAGTGACGGTAGACTGTTCTTAATCATCAGAAAGTCCTTCTACAAGAACACAGAGTGTAAAGAACTTCTCTATCTCTGTCAGACAGTCTATGTACCAGATGCTTGGGGCTGACTCCCTCCTTCTCTTGCCAGGCTTCACACAAATCCAGGGACTGTCAGCTTAGAGTGGAATTGCTCCAGCATTTTCTTAAAATACTGCCTGCTCATTGAGGATCTGAAGTGATGGACTCTACTAGACTTTGAAGGATTGCACTGTATCCAATTGATTTAAAATGACTTGGTATATATTAGAATGGAGACTTGTATATTCAGCCTTTTATGGAAACTGCAAAGACAGACCCTTAAAGTAAATCTCTTTTTTTGCTTCATGTATATTTAATAGACACTCTGAGATAACACGGTTGACACAGCCATGATTAGGGGGTTTATTATTTTGGGGACCATTTTATTACTGTATTATATTGAGGACTACTTTGGGGGATTATTTTGGGGACACCCAGGAAGAAATGTAGTCAGTCACAGTGCTATATGACTCAAAAATGAATTTTTTAACCAAATGATATATCTGTCTTTCTTTATAGACATTAGAACATTGAAAATCCTTCCTTCCCAGGAACAGCTTGATAGGGAAAGGCTAGTTGCCGAAATTGAACTCGATGACCTCTCATCTTTCTTCGACAAGCTGCGTCCCTTCGTCACCAGCTTGCGCCACTACATGATGAATAGCCTCCATGTGTTCTCGAATGGCTCTGGCTGAGGCAGTGCCCCCTACCTGGGCTTCTGGTTGCAGATTGATGAAAGCCCCGCCAAAAGCACTCCATATTGACTGCAACGTCTCTTTGATGGCGATTCAGAGAGCGTCCTCCTCTCTCACGCCTCCTCCCCGCCTCTCCCATCAACAATAAGTTCTCAGATAAGAGGGCTTCAAAGACTGAGGCAGCCATTTCCGCTCCACTCCAAGGGCAGGAGAGTGAGATGCACTGGCATGATTTGAGTAGTCAAATAGCTTGGGGATTGGAGCACCTGTGCAAGCGTGCCTGCGTACATTGCACACATGTGCACGGATGCAGAAGGCTTTTTTCCACCGTTGAGGGGATGGCTCACCATGACCCATACACCTGCAGCTGCCAGCGATTCATCCCCCACCTCCTCCCAAAGGGTTTGGCCCACTTCACACAATAGTTCAGATTTTGTGATTTTCCTCTAGTTGAAAGCTTCTAATTGCATCCTGAAAAACAAAGGACCCCCACACCCAACCCCCTTTCCTTCCAGATTTCAGATCATCTTCATTTCGTAACCTAAGTGTTCTATAAACCCAGTCTCTTTTTCAAATTGTCCATCATAGTTTTAATCAACACAAAGAATCCCATGAGCAGAGGGTTGGCTATAGGGTAGTCTAGTGCTGAATCTCTTGAGACCGGATTTATCATCGCTGCCTTTGTGGCAGCCTTGCATCGGGTCTTTCTCTGCGAGATGGCCACTGAGTGTTCTGTAATCCTAGTACTGGGAAATAAAATAATGCGGTATGTGTGAAGGAGAAGGATATCAGATCTTCAGAACTAATATTGTGTCGCTCGTGCACTTGTTTTGGATAAGACCCATCTGTGTGTGAGTACATGTGTGCTTTCAGCAGATAAGAAGGGTACAGCACGGCACGCTGTGCGACTTTTCTTGCAGTATTAGTCTGCTACCTTATCTTCCCCCGCAGTAGCTTGCAGGGAAAGTCTTTATCATACGACTACATTGTCCCCTCCAGGGCTCCATAGAAAGCCTCGCTTTAATCCATTCCATGTCTTTAAACAGGGTCTGGATTTGATGCAGATTGGCTGTAAATATGAGCAAGTTGGGTGTTTAAAGATGAACTTAGTTGCACTTAAATGAGTCCACTAGAGCAAATTGAATTACAAGTGTTTCCACTGACGTCAGACGTCCAAAGTCAAACCATGTGAACGGGTAAATCCTGTTAAAAGACAGGGTGAATGCGGATAATGAGAGACCCAGTCCATCCATCTCTTAGCTCAGTGTTGATTGTGTTGCCACGCACAAGGTTAGTGAGTGCCACCGTTGGCCCCGCAAGATTTGTGTTTTCCTGTTCTTTTAATCTCTGACTATGATCTTTCCTTAGCAAATGTAAAAACCAACAGACCTGTATACTAGCATTTTCCTCTATCTTCACCGTTCACACAGTCACACATCTCTGTGTGATATTTGAAACTAAGTGTGAGTGGGTGGGTGTGAGAGGGTTTACAGTGGGTGCATGTGCGTGTTTGTTTGGTGTGTGTGTGTGTGTGTGTGTGTCTTGATTGCTGATTGGCTGAAAGGAACGAGGACCTCTTTGTTCGCTTCCTAGGCGATCCTCAGCCTTTTCTAGAAGATCCAGGGCCGCCTCCTCTCTCAAAACTTCTGCTGAATAGGAAGCCAAACTCATTACATTACTGCACCTATTTTGGCAGGGAACATTTTAAGTAAGAGAACCCCTTTCCGCTTCAATCGACTGTGTCCAGACTTCCTGACTCGGGGCTGGACGGGGCTAGGTGTCACGGTTACTGTGGTAAAAGTGTCTCTGGGTGGTAAAAGAGTGGTAAAAGTGTCTCTGAATGGCGTGACGGGGAGGGGCCCCCGGGGGGGTGTTTGATGCCCCTATGCATTCAGCCGGAGTCTGTGGCTTTGACCAGGCAGGCTCTTCAGTCACTCTCTCCTCCCACACTGTCTGCTCTATGCATCTCCTAGATGGCTGCTCCCCGACACTCTCCCAGCATTCCCCGCTGCAGGCCCTTTTACTGTTTGGCATTAAGGAGAACTCTTTATCCAAAGCAACTTGCAGTGAATTGAGATTATCTAACGAGTGATTATAAGGGAAGGTAGGGTGTTAGGCGTTGTGTCCTGCAGGTTAGGATTCAGACATTGGGGATTGAACTCTTGGTCAGAAGTAAAGGCAGCTAAACGATCCTACTGCCAGGCTGTGATTATTCCTTGCTACGGTTGCAAAACAGAGCGATCTTTGAGAAGTGGCTCAATTTAAACTTTTGAGAATCTGGCTGATGGGCTCTTACAACTATCTGCATGATTATTTTTATGGTAACCATGTCTTCTCTGTATCTTTCGGATTATTATATTCATTCTTAGAACACGGCTACCCAGAGTAAGCATCACTCCTTCCTCCACCCCTCTACACCTTCAACCTGTTTGACACTGGCCTCAATTATTTCTGTCCCGTTGTCTTTCTTTTCAATATCTTTTCAATGTTTTCTGCTGTCACCTCGGAGTCTTACCTTCTGTGGATGGGCCATGGGTCTGCTAAACGAATCAATGGGTGCCAAATCCCAGGGGTGTCGCTATTCAGACTTTGTATGTAGTTCACCTTGAAGCGCTGTAATATGGAAGAAGGATGAACTGAAAACCAATCGCTTTTCCTCCAATATATCCAACAAAACATTATTTTATCGAATCGTTGCACCTAACTGTTTTAATCTGAGGTGCTTTTAGGACAAACTGAGCAAATAAGATGCTGCCAACGAGCCACCCTCTGCATAAACATTCACACCATAGTTCACTTGAGGCTGAATAATCCCATTAAGGTCAGACCCAAAGTAAGGTGACAACGTTTTGAATGATCGTGTGTTGCATGAGTTAAAGCGTTTCTCCTAATTGAACGTTAAAATGCCGTTGGGTCAAGGGCGGGCAGTCATTCAAATTATTTAACCAGGTTTGGCTGACCAATACTCTGCATTACTGACCACCTTCCCTCCCCTGGAGCTAACGACGGCTGGGTGTTGGCTCGCCTGCCCACTGTGCACTGTTCAGTCCCTCTGAATAATTTAACAAAGCAAA
>NC_136934.1:8431852-8589352 GCF_949987615.1 Pollachius pollachius | reverse complement strand
AAGTTTTAATTGTTTGCTCTTTCTTCGCCAACCAGGAGGTGGTGGGACAGTGTGATGAGGATGCATGCAGGACGGGAGGAGGGATGGAGGGGACGATATAAAGGTTTAAAGCTGTCACGTTATAGCACCAGGTGTGAGTGTGATTAGCCGTTAAAAGCCGTTTTGTAAATCGGCCGCTTCCGACATCACAAGTGGGCGTGTCCACCTAGATGTATGATGGATAGATGAACAATGTTTGCTACAGCCCACTGGGTAGGCTGGTAGACTGATCTATCCAGCACACATCTAGGGGGACACGCCCACTTGCGATGTCAGAAGAGGCAGATTTCAAAAACGGTTTGTAACAGCTAATCACACTCACACCCGGTGGTATAATATGTCACCTTTAAAACACATGGGACAATAGGGGGAGTCTAGTAGTCGTTGTGGGTGTTTGGGTCACAAAGAAGACGTTTTAGGTTCAGAACGCCAGTGTCCACGGTCTACCTGTAGACATCCTTGACCTGGCGCGTGCAGCATGGGGGTGATGTGTGTGTCGGGCCTCTTCTTCGTTCCTGTCGTGGGGCTCACCGGCTTCCATATGGTCCTGGTGGCCCGGGGACGCACCACCAACGAACAGGTGGGCACTCAAAGCATGCAAAAGCACACACACACACACACACACATACACACACACACACACACACACACACACACACACACACACACACACACACACACACACACACACACACACACACACACACACACACACACACACACACACAGAGGCTGGCCTGAGGCTCTTCCCACCTGTTTTATTAGCTCTAGTGTGTGTTTGTAAGCGAGATGGAGAGTGTTTGTGTGTGTGTTCTTTTCCCATATTCTTGCATAAAGATCACACACACACTCTCCATCTCACATACAAACACATACTAGACTTAATAAAACAGGCTGGCCTGAGGCGTTGGAGAAAGGCTCTCCCCACCTGTTTTATTAGTTGTCGTATGGGTTTGTATGTGAGATGGAAAGTGTGTGTGTGTATATGTGTGTTTGTGTGTGTGTGTTCTTTATTCATGTCCATGTCCCTCCTCCTCCAATAACGCAGCCGTTGTGTTCCACAGGTGACAGGCAAATTCCGCGGAGGAGTAAATCCCTTCACGCGGGGTTGCCGTGGCAACGTGGAGTATGTCCTGTGCAGTCCACTGGCTCCCAGGTAAGGTTCTCTCTGACGCAAATGTGTGTGTGTGTGTGTGTGTGTGTGTGTGTGTGCATGCAATACACACATGCTTCTTTTCAATTATTTTCCAGTTCACAGTTTTCTATGTGTGCTTTAGTGTGTGTGTGTGTGTGTGTGAGAACATGAGCGAGTATACATGTGTTAGTGCTGGCTTGTGTGAAGAAGTCCTCAGGGCAATCGCTTCCCGTTCTAGTCACTGTAGAGCCTGGGAGTGTGTGTGTGTGTGTGTGAAGTGTGCCGTCATGGTTGCGTAGGTGTGACTCGCGCTTCGCTGCTTGGCCCTCCTGGGGGAGGGCGGTTGGCAGTGAGGGTTGAGTCACTTTGCTGAAACACAGTTAATGTGGAGCGGAGCGGGTCAATGGGCTTGTTATGGGCCTATTATGAGTCCCTTCTTTGGTTCTCAACTCTGGCTGGGTGAACTGAATGCAGAATTACACACTAGAGTTAGCTAGTGTTAAGAAACAAGATGGCCGCAAGCTGGATTCCCAGGTACTGTTTATATTGACGAGGGTGAATCAATGGGGGTGGTTATCCCCACATACACCGCACCACAGACGACGCCTCTGGTCATGGTTGCACCTGTCATTATTCCTTGCCTTGATAACATCCTACATCGCTTGCTGTGAGTAAACAAGGTATTCCCTCACCCAACCCTCTCGTTTCTCCTGCAGATACACGGTGGACCTCAGGAAAAAGCCCCCTGTGAAGATACAGCCCCCCTTCCTCCGGCCTGATCTCTCCGATT
This sequence comes from Pollachius pollachius, assembly GCF_949987615.1. Lineage (NCBI taxonomy): Eukaryota > Metazoa > Chordata > Actinopteri > Gadiformes > Gadidae > Pollachius > Pollachius pollachius. Next base: position 8,587,388 of record NC_136934.1, on the reverse strand, counting down.
GCCAGATCATCATCAAGGTCAGCGACAACGGCCTCCACAGCACGGTGATCAGCTCCAAGGTGAGCCTCCCTCTTCCTCCTTGCCAGCCCTCTCTTATCTGCTGGGGCGGCAGCTCATGAATGATTACTATTGGAGTCGTTTTGCAGACGCTTTTAGCCCCCTTGGCTCGCAGGGAATTCAGACGCGCGGCATTAATGAACAGGCCAGTGATGAGGTTACGATGCTCGAGGCTGTGGCGGGGGTTTGAACCCGGAACCTTTCGGCTGGGAGTCCCAATATAGTATACACTACCCTATCCTGTCATTTGCAGCTGAACAACCCTCTGCAGCCTCGTAGTTGAAAGAATACAGTAGACAGAGATGTATGTCTGTGCTGTAGATGGTTGATATGAAAGTGGTTGATTTAGGGAGAGGGCTAGTGGTCGGGACTTACTGATGTGATGAAAATTGCTACTGCTACCCGATGGAGTTGTAAATCCGACAAAACGTTGACTTTCATAATATTTCTGAAAAACATATCACACCAGCCATATCCTTTTATTAATACCGAAAGCAAAATGTAGTGTTTATCCAGTTCCCTCTTATGACATCAAGGGAGCTTGTTCAGTGCAAGACTAAGTTCAGTTCAGTTTCCACTCCGCAGGAGTTTACCTCCTACGTATATACAGATGGAGCGTTTTGCACTTCTATTGGCTTTTTAACATGGTTGGATGAGACTCTAAATCTGGATACCTGCTTCTCCGGTACCCAGATGTTGCTGTAGTTTAAATAACATTTTATTGATCTAATATAAACAATCTACTTCAAAAAGAACAAAGCACGGCTCCAGACTTTGAATCAAAGTTTCAAATTTTCCCCTTGCAATTTCACACACCAGGAGGCAGTAGGTGATTAGTTTCAGAATAAACAAAACAGTGTTTCGAAGTGCTCAGTGGGAATTGGTGGCATTATTAGCAGAAATCAATGTGTTGAAGTGTATTGTTTATCTGGATCTTCAAACTGCTACCCCCCCCAGCAAAAATGTAACTGTGAACTTTTTCTTCTTCCTCCACTGACTCTTGTTTCACATCTATCAACGTAATTTTAACTCTGACACTTCTCCCACCTTTCCCCTTTTCCACCTCCACCTCATCCCTCCCTCTCTCTCTGCCCACCCAACACAGTCCAAAAGCAGCATAAATGTCCTGGATGAGACAGACACACAGCCCCCACTGCCCCCCAAGGCTGACAGGTACAACCAGCTGAAAAATCAGATCACCGCCACCGAAGGTAAGCCCCGCCACACGCACGCACACGCACGCACGCAAACACACACACACACACACACACACACACACACACACACACACAGGGTCATATATCAGTCCATCCTCTTTCTCCATCTACGCTGCACCAAACTGCCGTCCTAAAGCTACATTGAAGCAGGCCGCGTGTTGGCGTTAAAGCAGGGTATAGTCTGATAGCCAGCTCTTTAAACTTCGGGCCCGGAGGACCGTATGATTTGCAACCAACATTGGGCCCTAGTACACACCCAGGTGGCTCCTAGTTTGTTTAGCTCGGAAAGCTAGGCGAGGTAATTGCGTCGTGAATCGCTGTCCAGGTTCCCCCCCTGCCAAATAGAGCGATAACAGAGAGGGGAATTGGAAGCACAATCCGATCTATGACCTGAGCTACGACTAGCAGCAGGCAAAGTCTTGTGTTAAGGGAAAGGACACTGAAATTAACACTTAGAGGATGTCGTATTCGTATCGTACAACAAGTGTAGCGTAATTATGAAACGCATAAATCTCCTGTGGTTCAATTCCGTAGGTAGTTTCCCCATGGTGCAATATGTCAGGAAGTTTAATCGTTTTATCTCGGGCTTCATCTTTTGCGCACAACGCTACTGCCTCCTCCTGGCAGTAACGGATACTGCAGTTGTGACGGTGCTGAATTGTTTGCCACCATACTGGAAGAATCTTAGCCAAAACTTTATCGATAAATTCTACAAACCCTCCAGGTCCAGGGGAAAAGTGTGTTGTCATTGACTGGTTCAGAATCTACAGGAAACGCCTCATGTTTATTATTTTCTCTTTTTTTTATCAATGACTGCTGTACTTTCTTGCAACTAAACAAGTTGCAAGAAAGATGTGCTATTGTTGCTCAACTGGACATACCTTATTGTAGAAGACCATGTTCAATTAAAATGTTGATACACATGATGACAACCAATAATAAACGTATTATCAAAAAAAACTCTTGTTTTCTAGAGAGTTCACTGCCTGGGAAGATCCATCCCTCCACCCCAGCCATGTACAAATTCCGTCCCTCCTTCGGCACCATGCCTAAAGTCCACTACCACGCCACTGGAGAGAAGGTAGGCCACGAACACCATAATGAACCATAATCCTATATTTGTGACTGTTAATAATACTGTAGAATACCGTTTACGTTGGTACATCCATTGATCACTGGGACTTTAAAATATGTGAGGAATATCAAATGAATTGCACGGTTTGAGAAAATAGATTTATTCCAGTGGCTGTTACCCCCACTGGAATATCTCCCTATCTCAACATCTCCTCGTTTAACTTCAGTTATGTCACCTATGTAACGTTTCCTGTTATTTAACCGTCTTCCTTCTTAGATCGTGATGCCCGACGACCCAAAGACGCCCGCCATCTTGGAAGAGGGCGTCCGCGCCCACGACTACCGCTCGGAGCCCAACCTGGACCTCCCCGAGTACGGCAGCGCGCCCCTGCACCGCACCTTCCAGTCCTCCCCCCTCCAGCTCGACGCCTACCCGGCCAGCAGCCGCACCCTGTCCCTGAAGCAGGCCCACCACCTCCACCAGAGGGCCACCAAGGGCCAGCTGCCGGCCCTGCAGCCTGAGACGCTCTCCTCCAGCCCCTACAAGGGCGTCTTCTCCCCCGGCCCGCTGTCCAACCGCAACGGCAGCCTGTCCTACGACAGCCTGCTCAACCCCAGCGTCTCCCCGGCCGCCATCGCCACTGAGTTGGCCGCCCACCCAGGCCTGCCCTCCATGGGCTTCCACTCGCCCTACCTGCCCACCAAAATGTGCCACATCCGGGGCCCCGAACTGAAGAGGCAGCAGCAGCAGCAGCAGCAGCCGGTGGTGGTGGCGGCGCCCGGCTACAGCCCGGTGATGCAGGCCCGGGGGATGGGCCGCCACTCGCCCCTCTCCAGGGAGAGGGAGCCGTCGCCGGTGCGCTACGACAACCTCTCCCAGACCATCATGGCCTCCATCCAGGAGCGCAAGGAGCTGGAGGAGAGGGAGAAGCGGCAGGTGGTCCACGGGCGGCCGCAGACCCCCGCCTACGGCCACGACTCGGGCACGTTCGACAGCCCCGGGGGCTACAGGCCCGCCAGCGCCTGCTGCCCGGAAGGGCCCCGGGGCTCCTCCGTCTCCAGGGGCCCCACGCCCCCGGCCTACGGGGGCTCCAGGGACAACTTGATGGGGGCGGGGCTGGGGTTGTACGGCCAGCGAACGCCGGTGTCGCGCCACGCGACGCTGGGCCGCGCGCCCAGGACTTCCTCTAGCTCCCTGCACACGGATCACAGCAGCACCAGCAGCAGCCAGGGCCGGCCCGCCTTTCAGGAGGGCCTCTACCGCTCCCCGGGCCACCACCCCCACAGCTCCCCCGCCCTGCCCCGGTCCCCCTCTTACACCAACCAGAAACTCTCCTACATCGGCGCGCTGGAGAGGACGGATTCGCCCCGCCTGGGGGGCCCAAGGTATGAATCCTAACGTCTGCCATGTGGGGCTCCGCTGGAAGCCCTGCGCCCTCTGCTGGACAGAGCCAGGCATCGCAGGCACTAGAGCGCAATCGTTGTAGTCCTAACTGATGTGTGGCGACATGTAGCATGTAAATAGGTCTGCGTTATGCGAAATCTACAGTATTTCGTTAAGTTACTTAAGATCTGTGACGCTCAAATACTGTCTGGTGTGTGGAGTCAATGATACAGTGTAATTGATTTAAATGATTGCCTTCATAGAAGAAAAGAGAACGACATTCTTTTTGTAATAATTTTCTCCTTGTTCTGTCTATTGAATAAAGTTGTTGGGTTCCATGTTTCCTTTTGCATGTTTTTTCTTTATTCATTTCACATCTGTCATAACATCTCTCATATCATCCATCATATCTTTGATAGATGATGGGTATCCATTGTTACACCAACTGTCACCTCCATAACCTAAGTTGGCCTTTTTTCCCTTTTTCCTCATGTACTTCCATAACTTTCATTGTCTCTACGTTCTACTTTACCGTTGCGTTTCTTTCTCCCCTTCCTGTCACGCACGTACAACAACCGCAGCCTGTGCTGACAGCTGGGTCACTAACACGCATGCGACGCATGCAACGTATGCGACCACCACTCCAGATCTGCAGCTATCCGTTTGTCAACCCACCGGTTGGACGAGGCTTGGTGGAACGCCGTGTGGGACAACTCCATTCGCTGCTCGCTGGCTCCGCTTTGCAACCCACTCTCTCCCCTTTCTCTCCCTGATCCAGGGAGGCCATGATGCAGGGCAAGATGAACGGCCAAATGGACTGCCACGCCATCTCCCAGCCCCCTCCCCCGAGTCCCGGTCGCCACGCACACAAGGGGGTCCGAAAGGTCACCGGGGTCGGCGGAACGACCTACGAGATTTCAGTGTGACCGCCGGAGGCCCCTCCCAACATTTAGTTTCCATAAGGCAACTCGACTGCCTTACATACACACAAAAACACACACAAACACACGCACACACACAACCAGGGCAGATCCACATCTGGTGGTCCCTTTTTGAACTTCTCGAGATCAACCAATTGTAGGACTGGCTCTGAGGTTTCATCAGATCAGAGGACCTCTGCTGCTCGGCTCTAGCAAATTGCTTGGTTGCGTTTGTACTGCAAGGGCATGGGATTGTTCATGAGTACTGCTGTGTGCTGTATGGACTACTGTGTCCTTCTGTTTTGTGGCTCCTTAACTTGAGCATCCAACTCTGTTGCCCTTACATCCCGTCACCGGCCTGGGGTTTGATACCAAGTTCAAATCTGAGCACGCGCGCGCACACACACACAGACACACACACACACACACACACACACACACACACACACACACACACACACACACACACACACACACACACACACACACACACACACACACACCATGTTATCTTAACATGGATCATTCATCTCATCTGTGTGAAGACGAATGGTCTTCTATCAAATGAACTGACCTCAAAAAGTCATTGGTGCTTCACATAAAACCCCTGTTCCAATCATTCCTTTACACATTGGATTTTAGAGGCCGTAGAACCGTTGAGTGTTAATTCAGCACCCAGTAGACAGGATATTCACACAGGAAGCTTGGGGGCGGGGGGGGAAGGGAATTCAACTAAAAAGGCTTTACTTCCATGCCAGGAATTGAAAATCATCTAACAATCATGTTTAATGCTTGATCTTACAGGAAACAATTACAATGTCCATAGCTGACGAAAGATATGTTTCGTTGTGGACTATAATCACTAGAAATTCCCTTACCAACTTTCTACAATCTGCAGTGAGTGTTAAAAGTTTATTTTTTCAGCAGTAAAGGCAGTAGTATGAAAACCACAAACATAGCTACGACTTCAAGGGCTGCAGAGCTTCGAGGCCTGCGACCAGTTTAAAAGACAGTGGTGCTTGTATATTTTCCTGTGCGTCGATGGTGGAAGCTGAACTTATAGTACGTTCTTTAGTGATAGATTTTGACTTGATTTCACCATTAGCCATACAAGTGCTCAGTTTTAGTCCAAGATCATCTGAATACCTCGTGGATGAAGGGTCTTTCCATCCTCACACAACATGAGGGCAGCTTTTCTAGTGACACCACTCAGTCCCTTTTTCTAGAAACTTCTGTGGAGTGCCATTGAGTTTCTGTTAAAAAAAACATAGGAGTAAGAATAGTGTAGAGAAAGCAAGAGAGAGAGAAGCCATTTTCATTACATTTAAATGAAGGTGGTTAGCCATTAATTATTTTGTAGTTTTATTTGGTGTATTTACTTTTTTTATATAGCCAACCTCAAATATGTTTGATACATCTTTTATACAGATACTAAAGCTTGGATTGGCTGTTCTTATTTTGAGTGGACAATTTTATTTTGATAATTTATAACTTCATCGAATATACAAGTTACTAAATGAAAAGATAAAATCACATATAAATAAAAACATATATACGTATACATATATATGTATATGTTTATACATAAATATATACATATATACGTATTTATGTATATACATATATATAAAGCTTGTTGTATCTTGCAGTGTAAAATATAGTTGTATAATGAAGAAATGTATTCACAGAGAGGTAATGTCCAGTTTAGATGTTAACTATTTTCAATAATGAAGCTGCCTTGAGATTTCAGTGCCAAGAGTGGCTCCTCCTCCCAGGACCTCTCACCTTAGGAGGCGTGGCCTGCTGAATCTAAGTTTAACTTTAACTTACAGTGGCTGTCTGGTACAGCGAAAAAATGGTGTTACAAGCCCCGACCCCTTAAGGGATTGCCAAAATGGGATCTTGCTGTGAAGCTGAAGGTATAAAGGATTTGATAGGTACATATTTTATTTTATTTTTCTCTTTGTCAGAAGAAAAAAACAACTGATTAAATCCTGCTTGAAAGTTTTCTCTCTGTGTTGTCTTTTTGTTTTATGACAGAAACCTTAATCCAAAGTAACCATAGCCATTGATATCTACTGGACGCAAGCTTTCAAAGAACATTTAAAGATTATGCCAGCATATTAGAGGAAGTTATTAGGTCTGTAATTTGGTCCTGCAAGCAGTTGCAAGTACTGCAAGCAGATAGCTAAAGAAATATATATTTTTAAGCCAATCAGATAGCTCGAAATAATATATATTTTTAAGCTGATCGGATTGCTCCGATTTTTTTTTAAGCAAAAAAGATTACTCGCAAAAAGATATTTTTTTAAACAAATCAGATTGCTCGCAAAATAATATTTATTTTTAAGCCAGTCAGTTCGCTCGAATTTGTTTTTTTTAAGCCAATCAGATCCTCAAAAAGATATATATTTGAAAGCCAATCAGATCACTCGAATGATATTGTTTTTAAGCTAATCAGATTGCTCGAAAAAATATTTATTTTAAAGCCAATCAAATCGCTTAAAATAATATTTATTTTTTCAGCTCATCAGATCGCTTGAAAAAAAACATTTTTAAGGCAATGAGATCGCTCGAGAATATATATATTTTGAACCATTCAGATCGCTCTAAAAAATATTTATTTTTAAGCTAATCAGATCGCTTGGATATAATATTTTTAAGGCAAATCAGATCGCACAAAAATAAATATTTAAGCCAATCAGATCGCTCGATAAAATCGTTTTTTAAGCTAATCAAATTGCTCGAAGAAAATTTTAAGCCAATAGGGCAGTGGCGGCTAAGTGGCTTCTAACTTTTTATTGAAAGGGGTATTTATACATTCAAACTTATGAATTTTTTTTTTTCTATTAATAGAAAAAAACCCCGCACTCAGCAACTTACAAGGTGTTTATTATGAATTCTAAAGTCTTAATAAAATATTCCCCATTCATTGATTAGTATTATTATTGTAGCTCTAATCAGCTCAATAATGAGACAAACACAATTGAGTATTATCATACATTGGCAAAAGTGGCAGTATTTTCAGTTAACCACACCCTCAATGTTGTTGATGCAGCTCAACTGCTTTATTTATCAGGCGTTTAGGAATGAACTCCTTTTTTTTGTTATAATTGTCTTTTTGATGCTGATATCTTTAATTAACTTAAGCAGCAAAAAATGTAGGCGCACACTTGTGACTTGAAGTTGTATATTTCAAGTACATGTAATATAAATTAAAATGTGCCCCATACAATTTAAGTTGTGCATGAGCCTTATTCAATAAAACCACAAACAAATTGGTGAAGCCACATATCTGCTGATAACTCCAATGCCTTACGGACTAATTTCTCATATCTACTCTAACATACTGCAGCCTTGCTTTTTGATCAATTACATCCAAAATTCCCCCGAAGAAATGATTTAGATAAAGCTTAATTCCCACCCATGGGTTATTTTTAGACCATATTAATGTCGCTCCAAACAGTGGACTGTTATATAGTGTTTCACTTCTGCAGCCATAACCAAAACATCAAGAAAATCTGAGACAGAGTTCATAATTTACCAAAAGAAAATCATGAAATAAAACAGCTAGAGGTGAAGATTAAAAGGCCAATTGAGTTACTGACGCTGTACCCAAAAATCAAGATATCAAACACAGTTGGGTACTCTTCAAGTAGACTTAATGGTTTTTAAACAGTTTTAATAACCATACATCCATGTAATCTTACATTACAACCTCTCAGTACTTAAGATGGTGGGAGATTTTCACTACAGCAAGCATGGTCTTAGAGATTTTATTTGAAGGTGGAGGAAATATTTCAAACCATTTGAGTGCAACTGAACAGCAACATTCCATCCATATACACAGGTATTTACAGATGCACTGGCAATTAGATGCACTTCGAGGCAAGGGGTGTAATAAAAAAAATAAAAAATAAACACAATTACCAGGTTATTGATATGGTAATGAGCACACACATCTGATAGGGCATAGTCCCACTCTTCTATTTTACATAATCTACATGCTTTAAATCTGAGGGAATGTTATGGACTACACACAGACTACTGGCCCCCACTTAGGATGTTCAGCAGACAAAATCATAATCTGATTAACCGTTGGCTTTTGATTCTGTAAATGTAACAAATTAATTAGGCGTGCGATTAAGTTTTGTGTAATAAACTGGTCAACCATATCAGTGGAGGGACTGCATTTCACAGCATACATCCTGAATCTCAACCCTTGGGAGTGGATCCTTTCTGTTCTATCCAGAGTAACCCACTGACGTAGGCTAACCCTAGGACGATACAGACTTCCTACAAGGCAATTCTGTTGGCTAAACGGTGGAGCTTCAGACAGACACGATCCACGTCCGTTTCCACCTCTTCCAACGGAGCAGGCCGTCAACCTCTCTTCCTGCAAAATCTATCTGCTTCCGAATGACAAAATTAAAACAAAAAAAAACGATACCCCAATGTGGGAATACTAGACATCACAAGCCTCAAATCAGTTTGTCTGAAGAGATCATTGGTGATGAATAGAATGGAAGATGGAAACGTTCCATGGTGCAAGAAAAACTGAACTGGGAGCAAAAGAGATGATTACATTTTGCCGCTTTTAGTTTTGGGATGAGTCGCTTCGACCTCCATTTTAGGAGGCCCAGAGAAGGAGGAAAAAAACCCACTTAAAAATAATTCAAAAATGCAAGTGTCCAAATTCAGTTCAATACAGTCTATTGTAGAAAAAAGGGGGTGGGGGGAAACTGAAAAATAGGATCAGCAAAGCAAGTTCGTATTTCTCTCATTTCTTCTCCTCCGCCTTCACATCTTCCTTCTTCTCCTCCTCTACTTTGTCCTTCTCCTCCACCGTCTTGTCTTCCTTTACAGAGAGCTCCTCCAGTTTCTCTGCCACTTTCTTTGTGGTCTCATCATCTGTGGTAGAGAAGGATCAGAAAATTGTGATTGGTTGTGATGTTGAATTTTGGAGACATGAAATTCTAAGTAGGGCTGAGCATCTTGCTCAAGGAAGCCTTCAGGTAAGCTGTGGACATTGGGGATAGAACCCAGAACCTTGGCTTGTAGTTTATCGCACTCGCAAGCTTGCATCGTCCATTATGTAATGCTATCATTGAATGCATTCTTTAGAAATGGTATTTTGTGAGAGAAATGTCTTGCCCAACCTATGTAGACTGCGGTAGGGAATGACTTCAGAAACATGTTGCAGAACATAGTCGATCGAGCTTTTCAGAAAAAGCCAGTAGCTGATATATTCTGACATTTATCTAGCAGACACAAAAAGTTCCAGACTGGAGTGACAGTAAAGAACAGAGTATTGTCTGCATGTTCATTGATTTCAGGCAACACCCCTTATATATAACATTACAGGTATGGCAGCAAAGATGGCTCTCACTACAAGTGCACAAACGGCATCTTTGCAGTTTGACTGGTATTACCAATTTCTTGCATTACGACCGATGTTGGTAGAGATGCCTCTGGAACAATACATTATGACAGTAGAGACTTAGTGAGAGACCAAGCCGTTTACCGGGCTATAGTCAAACCACCTCATTGTATATTTTTGTTACATACCTGAATCCTCCTCAGTCGATTTCCTGACCTCCTCCTTGCACTCGTCAAACTTCACCTTAAATTTCTGGGCATCTGAGAAAAGAATCAGGGTTACTCAAAATGTACTTGAGTTGATGAAGTTAAAGATGCACAATGAAACATTATGCGGACATATCTGAATTCTGAGACTTATTGCCTCAAAATACAATTTATTTGAGAGATAAAAGCCATCTGTATTTATTTTTTTATACATTATTGTTTAACTACAGTGAGGGCTGCAGCTGCATGGTAGACAGTGCACCTTATACCACAGTTTCCCTTCAGCAGAACAGTTCTGAGGTCAACTATTGTTTACGATTACATAGATATAATTTTGACACTGCAGTGTAATATAACAACCACATCACACAGGGAAAAGGATTAGCAACAACACCAATCAGTCCCTCCAGAAAAATGCGGCGTTTTTTTGTGATTGTTGCAGCCAAAAATCCTTGATTATGCGACACGTTTTCTTAAAAAATGTGATGAAAAATGCGGCATATTTATGCAATTTTATGCGATGAAATTGCGGGAACTTGCGAAAAAATGCGGGAACTTGCGAAAAATACAGCTTTTCGAAGACATTCATGTCGCGTAATTACAGAACTTCATAACGTTACCATGGCAACAGGGGGAAATGGCTGCTCTTGTGTGAAGTAAACGCAACATTTTTCAACTTTCTGCTAAGACATATGTGACTTTTTTGCAACTAAAATGGATTATGAAATCATGCAAGCCCCGCATATTTTGCGCGGAGATCTGCAAGTTATGCGGTGAAAGTGCGGCATATTTGAAAAAATGCGGCCCCCGCATGAATATGCAGACTTTGGCTGATTATGCGTTGAATTATGCGATCGCATAATCACTTTTTTCTGGAGGGACTGACCAATACCCGCAGAACTGAGACGTTCGCTTGCAGCCAGCGAACGGAGCCTTGAGTTTCACGACTACACGTTTTGGGGCACTATTCAGACAGTAGTAGATGCTAACTTGTGGCCGGTATGAGGAGGGGGGTCTGTGTGATTTTGTGTTGCAGAACATACCAGCACCTGCTTTTTAGAAAAAGCCAGTAGTTGATATATTCTGACGATAATGTAGCAGACATAAAAAGTTCCAGACTGGAGTGACAGTAAAGAACAGAGTATTGTCTGCATGTTAAGCTTTGATGGAGGTTCAACTATAACTGCACTATTCATCTGTATAGTTTGAAAATGCATTTTTGATCTGAAAAAGAAAATCTTAGCCAACATTTACTCCAATATTTTGCCAGTTAAAACGAGCATGTTGGCTACAGATTCAACTAGCTACCATTGCTATATCTTCCAATTTGACCATAAATCGTTCTGTGGTTTTTAATTAAATCCAGACACCAGCACTTGGAGCAGAGAAAATAAAAAATAGAAAAAAGCCAGAATGCACCCATACTCACTTTCTGCATTGAGAAAACGTATCGCCAAAAGTTCAGGCTTCGGGCTTTCGTCTGCAAAATCTGCTAGTGTGTTCCATACCCAGGCCCTGTCACTGCCAGCGTTGGGCTTCAGCTCCATCATCGTAGTAACTGAGATGCAGAGGAGAGGGGACTGGTTAATGCTGAGCATGCTACAAAGAGTTGTACAGCAACCATTATATTTTATCAATTATAGATTACCTTCTGAGAGTACCAATGTAACAGTGAAAGATAAGTGCTCAACAAAGAAAGCTACCCACCCAAAGCTTAATAGACTAATTTGAAATTGATTTAGTCTTACATGGGTTAAGTGTTGCACAGGAATTTATGTCTATATTAATCCATTATGGAGGCTCCTATTCTGTTCATAGTTAGCACACAAAACCAACAACAAGCATCTGCGACCACTTGGGCTCTTAATATGGAATTGCTCACTCTGGTGATTTGCGCAGATCTTCAAGGTCCGGTCTCTCCTCATGAGCAAGCGAATGGTGCCCTTCTCTTTGTGTTTCAACAGCTTCACATCCCCGGTTCCCCTCTCTTTCCACTCTGGGGGGTCGTTGTCAGAGGAGAAGCGGTAGAGCTTGGCCCGCCTAGAGGGAGAAAAGGAAACATGCAAGAGAGACGCTTGAATGGTTTCCTTCCACTGATCATGCATTTGATTGTCTGTGCTCTTGTCTAGTTCTTTACAAACCTGCCTTTGCAGTGCTACTCCAATTTTGATTCAGCACTTAACTTTTTTTGCAGTCTCACTTGTCACTTTGGATGAACTAGTAGTAGTTGTTTTTTATGCATAAAAAAAAATCGGAATAATATGTAAGGCCATATGCTTACTTTATTGATTATGAATTATGCCAAATTCCATTTTGTCCTCAATTATGTACAATTCTGACATCAAAAGACTACTAGTACTAATATATTATATATAGTACAGCTGAAAAGTTGGATTTCGTATTTTTCAGAAGTTTGGGTGAGTTATAGGTATAAACCCCTGCCACCAATGCTTGATGTCTCATTTTAGTAATCAGCAGATCACTTCTAAAATTGGAATGATCTGCGACAAAGAATATCCAACTGTTTAGCTATTGGATACACTTTTAATGACTACGTATGTATGTTAAGGATTTTTTGGGGATGCTTACATTTTGAAAAGCTCCTCCTCATCCTCCTCTAGTGTCTTCACCTCCTGCTCAGGGAGGGAGACGATGGGCTCAAATTGGGGGTCGTGGTTGGAGTCTTCTGCAGTGTCCGGATCATGTTCTTCTTGTGCGTCCTGTAAAGATAATCATCATCATGTGATCATGTACATAAAAGTCTGGGAACGTTGGTCTAAATAGAGGGCGTGTCATCTAAACGCTGGCAAATGGAGGGATTTAAGAGCTCATGCTTGTTAGTTTGGGCTTTTGTTATGGGAACCTGTTGAACATTGCAGCTGCTGAGCCAAGCAACTTCATGTGCGGAAAGATTTTGCGATTGCAAATGCACAACAAGCATACACTTGAAAAAACTGAAATAAAAATTTGATAGCATGGTATGGAAATAAATTATTTAGAAAACGATATATTGGCTTAGTTGGTTCCAGTCTTTATGGGCGAGATCAGTTTAATGTATCTGATTAATAATTGCACTTGCAGTGAATGTAGAGAAATTGTGTTAACATCTTTGAGCTAACTGGAAACAAAAGGGTGGGCTTCGAGTTTCCCCAAATACTTATGAATCCGCTAACGTTAGAGCAATGAGTAGATGTAAATATGTCGCTTGTTTGCTACCTATAATTGCGTATTCGGGCCAATCACAATCTAGATAACCCCACGGGATGTACCAGGATGGTTATTTGTCTAAAATAAAAGGTTTTTGCAAACTTGCGATGGATTATTTCAACTTCAGTGGCATACTAGCAAAATGCCATTAGGCCCCTCACGGCTAGCATTAGCCATCTAGTAGCAAGTGTTGCAATTCATTTCAACTAAGCGAGCCTGCCTATGACAACCATTTCTTAGCCATATTTGTCAAGATTGTCATATTGACTTCAGCTATACTGAAATGCCACTTAGGTAGGTGGCACATCTCTCTTCATTCTTAGCTCACCATGACTGAATCCATTTGAGGAAAGTAGCCAGTTAAGCTAGCGTTAGCAATCCATGTAGCAACTACTAACAGGGTGAGGAGACAAAGGCAAAGCACCTGGCAAGCTTTACTTCTGCATTACTTCGGTTAAATGCTCATACCATAGCATGGATAGAATCAACTCAGTCGATCATCTCATTAATGTTACGCCTTTCGACGTTTAACGGGAGACGGTAACTCTTCAATGGCTATAGCAAGCATGCCGTCTACCGTGTTCATTTATAAGATGCCCAACTCTATACCGGGCGGCAAACCTCTCAATAGTCTGCATTTAGGCACGTAACGATAATATATACATCTTTGAAATACGATGTCCTGCTTTAAATCCTTCCACATGATTCAATTTATGTTGTTTATTACGACAGGGCAAATCTTTGCCGGCATTTTTGGTTGTAGCCTCCCTTTCAAACTTTGACGAACGAGGCTAAACACACCTTTGTCCATAAAAAATGCTAATGTATATATTGCCATAACACTTAACACTATCTAGGAGACGGAAACTCACCTTGGGATCTGCCATATTAATGTAGATGTTTGTCGATTATGGATTAAGTTAGATAGACTCTGTGCTTACGTCGCCGTCGAGTCCTGTGTTCCTTCCTGCTGTCGGTTTCGCGCGCCGAATTTCCTATGCTTGCCCGCGCCCACATTCCGGCACGCGATTAGTTTAGTCAATAATAGTTTATACTAAATAAAATGTATATGAAATAAAACATATTCGATATTTAAAACAACATTAATATTTTAAAAAGAAATCTGGATTATGGATTCTAAATATGTCTTTATCGATCTTATTTATGAACATTATTTGCTGATTTATGTAAATATATTAACTTGTGGCAAGTAAAAAATAATGCCAGCAGAATTTTAAAGTCGAAGGGTTTTTTATTTCTAAATACATCATAATTAATTATTGGTGTCCTGTTTGTTATTTGTTATATATTTTTGTGTTTTTATTTTATTATGATATATGTTTCTATGTTTTTGTGTTGCAATATAATCACCGCCACGATTGTTTATTTTATTGAATTATTACAACATTTGTGACAAAGATTATACAACTGTATGTCTTTATTTATTTATTCTCTTTATTTGCGAAAACGGCAACAAAGGGGAGTGGTTACAGAAGATAGATCCACGTCTGCGTCAGCGTCCACTGCTGCACGTGGATAAAGTAACATGGCAGCGCCCGCTGGTCGCTATTAAAAAGGTAGGCAACATGGGTTTATAAATCAAACCACTTCTGCAGAAGGCTTGCATGCTTCCTCACGTGAAATCCGTCTGTTGAGATCATTTGAATAGTTTTTGTTAACTACAGACATGTACTTTAGCCAGAACTTGTCTAGTAGTTATTGGGCTTACTGTTAAGGTAAATTACATGAATATAGGTACTTACCTCTATTTCTAGACCATAGCTGACCAATAAAAAATGCTGTTTCACTCCTGTAACTATAAACTAAACAATACTTAGTAAAAAAAGGTGTCCCTATTTTCCTCCGAAGATTTCTGTCTCTTGTTTCTATGTCTTTGATATAACGTTAGGGATGGGAATCATTGCATGCAACTTTCCAACGTTATCGATTTGGTTAATACGTCCCGATCTCATTAATTCCGTCACTGTTATTTATAGTTCGCGATGTCATATACGAGATATGATGGTGGTATATTTGTTTTATATATCACGCTTATGGCAATACAGATCACTTCGGATAAAACAGTCTGATGTAATTGCCACCACCCCTAAATCTAAAAACGTAGTTATACGGTTTAAAATCAGTTAAGATACACATCAGAACTGAGACTAACTGGCTACTCTGCCCTTTACAGATCCAAATAGCGGTGATATAGTGTTGATAGCACCCCATGGTTGAGCCACCACCAGCAGCACCAAAAATCATGGAACCATCTGATGACGCCACAGAAGACTCCCTGACTACCATTGAAAACCCAGAGACCAAACTAGCAGAGGTTGGCAAGTCTGACTCAGAACCCAGCTTGTACAACTACATCAAAGATGAGCTCTTCACCTCCGAGATCTACAAGGTGGAGATCCAGAACCTGCCTAAGTTTGTGGGCTTCAACGACCTCAAGAAGTTCCTGTCAAGGCACGGCCTCAGCCCGCACAAGATCAAGCTGTTTGGCAGGCAGACGTTCGCCTTCGTCACCTTCATGAACGAGGAGGAGCGCGACAAGGCCATGAAGATGGTCCATGGCATGCTCTGGAAGGGCCAGGTGCTCAGTGTCCGCCTGGCCAAGCCCAAGGCCGACCCCATCCAAAGGAAGAGGAAGCAGCAACAGGAGGAGGGCGACGGAGAGGAGGGCGGGCAGAGCTCCAGAGGTGGACCAGTCGCCAAGAGACAGGACGTGGAGGAGGACAGCGAGCCCTTCAGTGTCCAGATAGCCAACGTGGTGACTCCTTTGTGGAAGGTGCCCTACGAGGAGCAGCTACAGCGCAAACAGCAGGAGGTCGAGGGCGTTTTGCAGAGGCTGGCCAAGTAAGAGCTGCTGAGTGGTAGCTTGGAAACAAAGAAACTAGCACACGATATTGTCCCAGTTTTAAAAGTTCTTGGTTTGATTGCGAATGACTTTGCTTCCTTGAGCAAGAAGTTTACTCGATGCCTGCTTTTGGTTTTTGTTACGGTCATAGAAGATCATTTAAAGTACCAAACGTAAGCCATGTTGTTTAATCGTGGTTATAGAAATTGTAAACTAATTTGGAAACTAGCATTGGACGATTCAGGAGCTTAACTAGAATTTTAATGAAGGATAAAGTGTCAGACTTCTTCTTGCGTTATGGCTCCTGATGTCATCGGGTTAACTTTGCTCTTGTTTCTTTTAGAGAGATCGGCAACACCAACAAAGCCATGGCGCCCTGGCTTTTTGCTCAAAAAGGAAAATATAACAACATGTGTTGTCCACTGGAAGACATTCAACCATCTCCTTCACTGGTACGTTCACTACCTGAGCACCAAGTCATTTAGAGGTATCTTGGATCATTTTTATTATAAGATCGTGGAGTAGTGGTTAAGGGGTTTCCCTCCCAGACAAACATTTCTGGGTTCAAATCCCAGTGTATGCTGTCCACCAATGGGCAACCTGATTTAATATGGATTAAAATTATGGAAATTATCATTTTTAATTGTTTCTGAACGTTTTCTGTCTGCTATATATGTTATTATTAAATTTTTTACATGGCGTTGATGAATACTCTATTCTGAATCCTTCAATCATGGCATTCATCACTATTTCCAGATATATATATATTTTTAGTGGCAGCAATACATTTAGTTTTAAATACATAAAACACATTTCCTTTTGACATCATGTCAAATAATTGATGTCTTTAGTAAGTATCCGTGGGATAGCGTACAGTGAGCCGGTCATTATACCCCTTCAGGGGGACCCAGTACGCCAACACCAGGCGGAGGGGTCGGTCACGGTTCATTCTTGCAATGATGGCCGGCATCGCTGCACTATTACAGCGACGCAGCGTGCTACTACACTACAGCATACTATTGTAGCATAATCCCTTGCATATTTATGTATATTTCCGCTATGAATCCCTTCTTCATCTCAATCCCCACATCAATCCCATCCAAAGCCGTGTTCTGCTTTCTGTGCGCTTGCAGACGGAATACAGAAACAAGTGCGAGTTCCTGATCTCAATGGGCGCAGACGGCGAGGACAAGACGGTCGGGTTCCGCCTGGGGAAGTACAAGGGGGGCTCCTGCGCCGTGGTGGGGCCAGCCGAGACCACCCACGTCTCTGCCGAGGCCAAGAGAGTGGTTGCTGCCTTCCAGAAGTTCATCAGGTAGCCATGGTTTACGCACAATGTTGTCCTCTGTTACTATCACTAAAATAGGATCAGTAATGGATTAATCCAAGATGGGAAATTTTGGTGTCACCACAGAAGAACAGGACAGTTATAACATTAAAATAGCGTAGTGGTATAAGAATATGCAGAAATCTATTAAAAAATGGATGATGATGAGTAGTAGAAAGGTAAAAGTAAACCATAGCGAGAGCTAAGGTAAACATTATTGTCCGCACATGCTACACTACACATGGTGTGTTCTAATGGACTTGTGTCTAAAGTAGTATAGATCTCAATAATAAAAAGAATGTCACCGCTCTGTTATGTTCAGACTTGAATGCAAATCTTAAAAAAAAAAAACATGATTACGAACATACGCTTTGATGCGTGATCCGCTTTCCCCGCACAGGACCACCGAGTACTCTACGTACAGTCCTGAGACGTACGACGGCCACTGGAAGCAGCTCACAGTGCGCACCAGCAGGACCAAGCAGGCCATGGCCATGATCTACTTCAACCCACAGGTGCTCAGACTACCCCTTTGGTTTAGAAACCAAATGCAAAACCATCAATTTAAATATGAGATTTGTGGAAATACGATGTCTCGTCTGTTCAGTTAGACGTGGTTTTAAATGATCAAGTAAATGTGATGCTTAACCATATTGGCAGCTGTTTTTTTTTCAATTTTCTCCCCTCTTTGTGGATTTCTACAGAAACTTCCCGAGGAGGAGCTGGACACCCTGAAAAACTCATTGAAGAAGTTCTTCACAGAAGGAGAGGGGGCGGACAGCGGAGTGACCTCCCTTTACTTTGTCAGAGAAGGTCAAAGGTCAGAAATAAACCACTGTACCAATATTATTACTGTATGAGTACTTGTCATTAAATAAGTGTGTGTAAATTACTTGAAGCAAGGAAGGAAGCTGTGACATTACTTGTTAAGACATTGCCAGGCCTTGTGTGTTGTCCATTGCCCTTTTGTTACTATCGGGATGCTTTTGTAGTAATCTCCATCGTAGAGTCTCGACAAAGTGCACAAAGAATAATTTAACAGATTAATAATTAAACTAATCGGCTACCTGTGTAAATCAGATTTCCACATAGGATTAAGATTTCCCCTTTTCAGATTTTCATCACACATTCACAGATCTTAGAAACACATTACAACATTTACATGGTTTGTTTTATCAGCGTATTGATTTTCACGGGCCGATAGCTTTTTTTATTAATATGTAAATGTAAGATCACAATCGGGGCATTCAGTTCTCATCATCCAGCCTCCCATGACCCCTTCTCTGTCAAAGGAGCTCCCCCAAACCAGAGGACAGCCCCTGTGAGCTGGTGGATGGGGAGAGTTCCATCCAGGAAGAACTCCTTGGGCTGAAGTTCAGGATATCTCCTCAATCCTTCTTCCAGGTAGCTCGCCACACCAACAAACGTTCACGTACATGCATTCCATCACATTGACGCAAGGTTGTGTAGCCGCTGGGGTGCTGGACTCCCAGCCGAAATGTTCAGAGATCAAACCCATTGTTCATTCTACCTGTAGGCACCCCTGAGCAAGAAGCTGTAACTCCTCCCTGCTTATTAAAGGTTGTTTCAGCGATTCTAGGCCGAAACATTAATGATCACATTCATCTGATCTTTCCTCACGATCCGCTAGCTCTCCGCCCAATAAGCAGGCCGCCAAAAAAACGCGTCGCTGTCGGCAGCCTGTGCTCCGAGATCGTACACAAAAACAAATGGTACTACCAACCACGCAAAACCAAAATATGTAGTCTTCAAACCAATCACCGACAAGGGTTGGGTGTTCATGATCATTTTTACTGGCTGCACGAAACACGGAAGGGAGGGGTGAGCTGGCTCTGTTTGTTTGGGACCTCGCTTCAAATACCAAGAGAAGTGAAGTCACCCAACATCGCTGATACCTTTTAATGATACCAAATGTTTTGGTTGCTTTGTATAAATCGACATGTAAATCAATAAGAAATAAAGGAGAAAAAAAAAAGCCTTTAAAGTTGGGCCCGGCCAGGTAAGGTAGTGTGTAAGGGTGTGTGTGTGTGTGTGTGTGTGCCAGGTTAACACAGCAGGGGCGGAGGTGCTCTACTCCAAAGTGGGGGAGTGGGCGCAGCTGGACCAGGACAGCACAGTGCTGGATGTCTGCTGCGGCACCGGGACCATCGGCCTATCCCTAGCAAAGGTACCCTTTAACATTGTTCATTAACACCAAATCACTGGACGGACGATCTACGATTTAACAGTGTACCTTTGAATCATGTCTTTAACGTCTCCAGAGGGTCAAGAAGGTGATTGGTATCGAGATGTGCAAAGAGGCTGTGGATGACGCTAAACACAATGCTAAGCTCAATGGTAAGGACACGGGCTTGAAGACATTGCTTCAAATGTGGTTGGGGTTTACGCTATGGTTATTTGTGTTACAAGCCTTTCCTATACCTTATGACCACAAGGTTATTTTTTTTTTTAGTTTTGTAGTTAGCCTTTTGCCAGAGCTGTATATTTTCATTGATACCGACGCAGCATATTAAGCATACTTTAATTTAGCTCTAACGTTTGATACATGAGGATTGTTTTTTGAATACTGGATGATTGGTTTCTGTGTGTCTCAGGTCTGACCAATGTGGAGTTCCACTGTGGAAAGGCAGAGGACTTGTTCCCCAAAATCCTCAATGCTCTGGTGTCGCCCAACGTTACCGCCATCGTTGACCCGCCCAGAGCCGGCTTACGTATGTGGCATCAGTTTAACCGACTTAAACATACCTTTTCACCTAATGAAAAATGTTCATTTCATTTTTAGTGGGTTATTTAAGTGGATCAAATTGTCACCTATTGGGTCGAGACTAGTAATGTTATTTATTTTTCTGAAGACTCTAAAGTTGTGCTGGCCATCCGGAGAGCCGAACACCTCAAGAGGCTGGTGTACGTGTCCTGCAATGCCAAGGCCGCCATGGCAAACTTCATTGAGTGAGTTTGACCCTCTCACAGTCCCATTTATAAAAAAATTATGTAAAACTGGTTCCATAAAAAGGGTTCTTAACCAATCTCAGAACTATCTGTAGTCCAATTACACCTTTTGTGAATCCATTTTTGCAAACATGTCTACACGGATGCCATTATAACCACTGCTTCTCCAGTCTGTGCAGAGCACCATCCAACCGAGTGCGCGGAGCACCTTTCAGGCCCGTACGTTGCATGGCCGTGGACCTCTTCCCTCAGACCGTCCACATGGAGATGGTTATGCTGCTGGAGAGGCTGGACTACAGCTCCCAGAATGCTGGAGACAAGCAGGAAGAGGCCTTGGCCCAATAGCATAAGTGGATGGCATCAATACGGCTTGCTAGACAACAAATGCACATTGCTAATACTATAATCATACAGCTATAGATACTTGCAGGACACATACCTACTCCTACTTCTTAGTTCGTCATTATTTGTTTCGAGGAAGAAATTTACGTTTGTTGGAAATGTTTTTTTATTTTAATTAAAAACAATCTGGTTTTGTCAAAGGTGTTTGGTTGATTAAAAGACAGAACCACAAGTTAGTCAAGACAATTTATTTGCATATCGAATACCACTATAGTCATAGCGCTCAAGTTGTAATCATTACTTCATTTAGGCAGCGACATCTCAAGCAGACAATCTGGAGGTACAACTCCATCGCAACAAGTGTAAACTTCTTTCCACAAACACTTGGCAAGACAGAACGGAAGGGAGGAAAGCACACACATTCAAGCCATCTACTCCTACCAGCAAAGCCTTGTTCACGAAATGTCGCTATGCCATTAACATTCAAGAAAATAAATGAACAAGCCAACTACTTAAACACAAATACAAAGCAGTTTTTCCAGTTTATTCCAGCAGTTTTTGAATCTATGCAAACCACTGGTAATATACTCTTTAGTTTGCAACATTAAGTGTTTCTGTAAGAGAAGACTATTTAAGCTTTGGTATGTACCGTTTATTTTGATAAATCTTTCTGTAGGAGGTAAGTTATCTAATTGTTTAGAAAAATCGTGAAAATCGGACTAGGATACGTGATCAGTCACAACATGACTATGGCAGATTGATGTGAGCATGATGGACCACCCATTATCAAAAATATGCACATGCTTTAGGCATTTCTATTCTGTTGTAATATAGGCTTCGCCAATAAAATTGGCTAAATAAATGCTTTACTTTTTAGGTCCAATTTACACATTCAGAGCCCTTCATGAAATGAGTCAACTAAGGCAACATGAAGCTTAATTCAACAGGGGCACAAAAAACAAATGTTCGCAAAGCAACAACCACATCGAGCTAAATGGTTCAAATACACGGCATTGGCTGTTTGCCATAAAAAGCTAAGCACGTTTAAATCTAACACCTAAAGAAAAACCTAAAAATGAACTCACACCATGTGCATCTCCCCTTACAGTACTTTTTGGCCCTGTGCTTCGGGTTCTGCACTGCTAGTGTGAAGATCAGGACACTAGCTTGACGGAGCAGCGCCAACGGCTCTCTGCTGATATGTTTCCAAAAGGCAACAAGTCTCGTAACACAAAGAAAAACTTGATACTCCCAGCCTGTTCGAATGCAGCACTTGTTGTCGTAACAGCATGTTAAGACGCCCTTTGGAGAGGCCAAGAGTGCATAAGCAGTTTGTTGAATAGGTCACACCGCAAAACGAAATCTAATGGTGGAACCCACTGCCTTACCTTCAGAAGAGCAACACAAAACAAAAACAAAGAAACATCCGTAGTGGCCTAAAATACTAAACACCAAGCATAAAAATACCAAACAAACACTTCATTAACTTTTTTCCTATTAAAAACACGCGGTAGAAGTATACAAGTGTGTAATGTGTCAATCCCTTTCAAAACATCTGGAGAAAACAACAATCAACCCATACACGGTAGATCGTCGCTTCCCGATCGGAAAACCACAAACAAATTGTGCCGTTGAGGGGAGGACGCACAACATCGTTGCATCGTGTCCCATGATGATTTTGTCAAGTGCTGTTGGTGCCGTGCATCGAGAGGTAGAGGACACCTGCTCTAGGACCCTGGAAGTGACCCTTCACAGCGACCACGTAACCAACGAAAAAACTAACAAATACGGCAGGTGGGTACAAGCGGAGCGGCTACACAGGTGCTTGGTGGCATTGCCATTGTATCTCCGGGGCGTGGTCTAATACGGTGAAGGATGATGTGTGTATGTGTGGATGTTTGTGTTACAGTGTCGGGCTTCAGTGCTTGCTGGACTCAGACGTCCACTGTGCAGAGGGGCTGGCTGCCTGGCTGGGCGGACTCCATGATAGTCATCTTGGGCTTCTTCCTGGTCTCCTCCTGAAAAGACAAGGACATTGAGTCATGAGAACCATTACATTTTCGGAAAGCGATAGCTCTAGAAATAAGACACAAGTTCAATACGGGTGTGCCTCCTTGGACACTGAGTGGTTCGCCAAATTGAATGTGAAATAAAAATCCCCATGATGATATTTAATATGACCTCCAGACGGCAAGTCATACAGTTCTTCTGAAATTGAGCAATGCCGTTTCCTACCCTCTCCTTGGCCAGCTTCGTCATTTCTTCTTGCAGTTTGTTCAGGATGTGAAGGTTTGGCTTGTTTTTTCTGGCATACTGCTGGAGCTCAATCACACTCTTGTCCGAATTCTCCTGGAAGGGATTAAACATGTGGATTCAGAACACAAATCAGGGAAGAGTCATTCAAAAAAATTAATTAGGCCATCGTGAACTTTAAATGGGTGGGTTTAAATGGCACGGAGACAGGTTAAAAATAGCTTTTTGTTAAGGAGGCGTGTGGTGCGTCCGTACCTTCTTCACCATCTTGTTGCTCTCCCGGCCGTACATGCGGAGTAGGGAGCCCCAGTTCTTCACGTGGGGGTGCAGCATCTGGAGGATCTTCTGGGACGCCAGCTGCTTGCCTACACGCTTGTTCTTACCTGCAGGAAGGGCACACAACAAGTGCACGCTGAGGTTAAGCACACCTTAGCGACACTTTCACACGTTATAGATACGATTTATCACGACGGATACTCAATGAGCCCCAGAGCCCAAAGGTAGCAATAAAAACGGCTGGCTTTGTCTGAGGGACAGCTGAGAAATCCAAATGAAAAACTAATCCAATACTGGTTTCATTACGAATGAGCGAGTGAGTGTGAGCGTGTGTACTCACACCAGCCACGCACGGTGTGCTTCCCACAGGTCATCACATACTCGCTCTTCTGGTTCTTCCCAGGGATCACCTCAAACTTGATGCTGGTGTCCCCCATCCCGTGGTTTCTGTTGCAACAAGACGACAATTCAACCGGTGTCCAATGCAACAATAAAAAGAAAATCTGCTTCTCCACCAACAACCAATGTGTTACTTTTTTTATAGCTAATCTTATTGCATCTTGAGCACACAGTTTTGCAAACATGGATTTTTAGGGGATTTTGATCACTTTTTTGATCACTTTAAAAGCATATAAAACACGACCTAAAAACATACCTTTTAAGGCACTCGTGTAGAATCTGATACGGGGAGAGGAGACCTGCTTTGTTGGTCAGCTCGTACACCCGCGAGTCTTCAATACTAATATGATTAAAATACTGTGGGGAACAAAACATAGCACTCCTTTAACATCAACCGCAGAGGAATGGAATGAGAGAGCAAGCCAAGTCAAATTGAGAAAAACAAAGCAAAAGAAAACGAGAAAGTGTCTAGTTCTGAGGCAACTGCCCTGGTGATTACAGTGACTCTGGCAATAACATAACTATCTACCATCATTCAGCAGACATTTATATCCAAATGGACTTACAGTGAATGTCACTAAGTAGACGGGACATTCCGGTAGAATGCAGACATTGGGGTACCCTGTGGCTGGAAATCAATGCTATAGCTCGACATGATCTAAATTGACCATCATTCAGAACCAAGATGACCTACCTCCAGCTCATCCCCCTCGACGGGCTTCTCCTCCGAGGTCTGTTTCACAAAGTCTGGGATGAGGATTTCCAGTGTGGCT
Organism: Pollachius pollachius; assembly: GCF_949987615.1. Lineage (NCBI taxonomy): Eukaryota > Metazoa > Chordata > Actinopteri > Gadiformes > Gadidae > Pollachius > Pollachius pollachius. The sequence goes on along the minus strand of NC_136934.1, from coordinate 8,562,740 downwards.
CGAGCTGCAATTACCCAGGAAGCAGTTATTAAAAAGGAAATAACTTCAATGGACATTCGATTCAATGATTCCCAACATCTTTGAAAAAGTTTCTCTGCATAGGCGTAGATCCATGGTGTAGTAACTGGTCGCCATTAGACAATGGCTAGAGAAAAGTATGTGAGAATATATATAAGAAACTCTATTTAAGAGAATTATATGATCAGAATTACGTTGATATGCGTAATTGACGTACACCATGTACTGGCCCCACTACGCCATAATTCACAATGGAACCCACCAGCTTTATTCTTGGCAAGTTTTTTACTGCTTGCAGTTCCGGTGCCGTAGGTCACTCCATCGATGATGACCGACGCGCCAAAGGGTTCACTTGGGTTCTCTGTGAGTCACACATGACAACAGTCAAAACATGTATGAAGCAAAATGCAATGGGTTTACATGAAAAGGTTAATGTTTACTTTATGAAAGTCTGAAAGTCATTAGGGCTACTTGTTGGCATCTACCCTTATTAACACAAGAACCCCATGTGTGTCTGTAGAGGTGTGTGATGGTGTAGGAGTGCGTGTGTGTGCTCTGAGCAGACTTACCACATTCAAAGAAGTTGTAAACGGGTCGGACCTTGAGGACACGCTGCATGTACTCGTGGAGAATGCAGACCTCTGATTTACCATTGGGGTTGATCACAAACTCTGATGGAACCAGGAAATCATTCAACCAGAAAGAAAAAGAGAAAGATTAGTGTTAATATGGTGAATGGACCAGCCTACGCAGACCGTGTTAGAGAAAGACATGATGCATGTGTCGCAGAACAAACCAGCACCTGCCTTTCAGAAAAAGCAAGTAGTTGATACACTCCGACCTTTATGTAGCAGACACAAAAAGTTCCAGACTGGAGAGAACAGCAAAGAACAGAGTATTGTCTGCATGTTCAGTGAGCATTAAAACTTGTTTTATCTGGTTTACCCATTCAAGATAATTCAGAAACAGCTGTATTGACACACATCTTTCTCTGGGTTGCAATGGTTTGTCATTTTCAAAAAACGAGATGAATGGTGAGAACCCCTCCGGGCATGGTACCTTTCTTGGTGGGCGCGTCCTGTACGGACAGCGTGATTAACTTCTGGTTGGCGGGGAGGATGGGCCTCTCCGACTCTGCCTGCTTGCGCTTCATGTCCCGGTTGAACTGTCGCCGCTCGGCCCAGGTGCGGAACTTCTTCACGGTCACCTGCTCGAAGTCGAAGCACTTCCCCAGGTAAACACGGAAGTCCTCCAGACCTGAGACCATGGGTGGAACGGGAAAATTCAAGCCGGCCATTAATTCAACGTCAAAAACGGTTTTACTTTAAAAAGAGCAGACGTCTCACCGCCCTGGTCAGTTCGCCATTGTCTACTAAACCCGGTGTCCATTGAAACCAAAATTACAGCAGGCTATAGTCTCATGCTAACGTTAGCAGGAACTACTCCACAGCAGAATCCTCACAGAACACTCATTCACTCACGAGTAAAGAGGGGAAGGGGTTGTACCTATCGACTCGTCCTTGCACACCTCCACCTTGGCCGTGACCTGCCCCAGGGCCCCCTGGCCTCCCTCAAACATCGGGAACCCCTTGGGGCGCGGGAAGGCGATGGGGACAACCTTGACCTGTTCTCCTTCCTCCTCCTGCTGCCTATCCGGACCCGTGTCCTCCTGGGCTGTTAAGTCCGGCTCCTCCATAGCCTCGACGCCGCTGCCATTGTTAACGACGGCAGCAGCGTCATCCGTGGCCTCGTCGGTGGCCATGGCGGGGGAGGACACCTCCGCGTTGGAGGACACCTCCGCGTTGGAGGACACCTCCGCGTTGGGGGACACCTCCGCGTTGGAGGACACCTCCGCGTTGGGGGACACCTCTGCGTCGGGCGTCACACTGCCGTTGAGCTCCTTCTCCTCATGTATTTTCATCTTCTTGTAGTGCAGGCAGGGGATGCTGCTGGTGGGGGGGTCGTGTTTCTGCACCGACCGGGGGGGGGGGAGAAGGATAAGAGGGGGATCTTGAATGGGGGCAAATGGGACCTTCCTTACAATGCGTAGGGAGAGTATCAAAGCATCCCTAGTTAAAAGAACTACATCAGTACTAGTTACAAAAGGTGGTTAGGATGAAGTGGTACCAATGACGTAGTTGAAGAAGGTATTTTAAATGCATGCCTATGGACTTTACTCTCGTTTACTAAGGAAAGTGTCCGTAGGTTTCATGAAAGGCACACATACATAAGAGTTCATATTACTACATCACTACTACTTGGTTTTTAAAACGTGACAAATTCTCTGCGGTTTTAAAAAATGTATCCATTGAGACCTGCATAGGAAGTACTCGGCTGGGTCGGCTTAGCTCAGGAGGTAGAGCAGTTGTCTTGTAACCGAAAGGTTGGCAGTCCGATCCACGACACTCAACCCTAACTGCTCCTGACGAGCTGGCTGTCGCCTTGCATGGTTGACTCTGCCGTCGGTGTGTCAATGTGTGTATTAACCAATGTAAGTCGCTTTGGATAAAAGCGTCGGCTAAATGCCCTAATTGTAATTGTAAGTAGTCGTGACGCCCAGCCCCCGCCCCCCCCCGGTCCACCTTACCCGGATGCTGCCGGTGCCCAGGAAGTAAGGCCGGGACCACGTGACCACCCTGGTCTCCCGGTGCAGGTACACTGGAATGCCCGAGTTGTGGAATGTCATGATCCAGCCGTCCGGAAGGGGCTCGGTGGGAGGTCGCCCCCGACCTGAGGGGGGGGGGGGGGCGGAGAACACACACATTACAACCAGTCTATGGTGCTTCTGTGACGGATAGGGGACCACAACTGTGAATCAAACAATGGGTTGATTCAGGTTATACAAAGATAAACAGCCACACTGCCTTGATCGTGTGCGTACACACAATGTGCGTACAATGTCATACACACTAGCCCGAATTAACGTATTATAGGAGGATCCACTCCATGGTTCGGTTAAAACTTAGCAAACATAAGAGATAAAAGAAAACATCCTTACCATTTGAGTCCCAGAGACCACAACTTGGGAGGATTTCAATAGTATCCCATTAAAACCATTCATAAAGTACTACAACACAAATCGATGACTTCGCTATGGGTGGAGTTCATCATGGTAGCTTGGAACTCAAAGCTAAGGTAGTGGTGGTGCTCCAGAGATCCCTGGAGAACCCAGAGCCCAGAGGTGAGGTGGACCACTCACTCTTGAGCACGGTCTTGATTTTGGTCATCATGGGCTGGACGCCGCCCTCCTCGCCGTCCGAGGCATGGTCGCTATCCCCGGCGAACTTGTCCTCGGCTAGGCGCCTCTTCTTGGCCACGGGCAGGCCCTCCTCCAGCAGAGCATCCACGTCCTGGTCAAACTCCTCCTGAAAGAGAGCGAGGTTAGGGGAAGGGGTAACACCAGGGGGAGCGCTCCCACACACACACACACATAGACAATGAGAAAACACTCAAGGCATTTTTGTAATTGATCAAAATGAAAGGTGAAACCACTGATTAACTTCACTTCCTAGTGTAAATGACCACAAGAAGCAACACTATAGATGGACACAAGGGAAGAAATTCAATGTATGATGAATATTCGAAAAAAAGAACCCGTTTATAACGGTGTCATATCTTCACACACCCCCACCCACCCATCCAGCAGTGCAAAATATATTTATTTAAAAAAAAAAAGGAACCATCATGAAATCAATATCACCACAATAAAGGCTGAAAACAAATAATGTGTCCTGTTCAAAAGGCAACAGCAACATGATTCATGGATGAAGTCACTAGTCACACATTTAATCAAAGTCAGGAGTAAGGAGTAATGTTATACAGAGAATAGTGACACATTTCACTGTAATCATATTTACAACCAAACACACTGGTGTAAAACGTGTTCAACGTTCAAAGAGGCACTGTGTAAGATTCTCACGGTGCAAGCTAGATAGCTTTAATATCAAGGGTTGGTTTCAAAGCTGTTATAACAGATTATCTAGATTAGCAAAGAAGAAACTCTGTAGTCTGGCAACAAGGGACTAGCTCAGACAAAATGCAATACCAACACAAGCAAGCGAGATGAGGGCACGAACCTCGTAGGAGTAGCCCAGGGCCTCTTGCTCGCCGTGGTCCTGCTGAGCTATGACATCAGACGTGAAGCCCATATCTTCACGCTCGTCCGGGTCCAGGAAGTTGTCGCAGAAGTCGTCCAGTTCGTCGAGAACCGCAAACTCTACCTTGTTCTCCTGGTCTAACTCGCCTTCATCATCTTGTCGCCCATTGCCTAAACTTGCCTCCCTTGAGTCATGCAACTCACCATTCATGGGGCAGGAGCCAGGTGTCTCCAGGCCTGTGAATAGCACCTTCCTGTCCTTGCTAGTACTGTTACTACTGCTAGTGCTGCTGCTGTTGTTATTGCTCTCCGTGAAGCTCACCCTGATCTTAACATCTCGGAGCAGCTTGAGGTCGGGAAGGAAGTTGGTGACCGGTGGCGCGTGCCTAGCTGTTCTGGGGCATGTGCTGCCGCTGGCGCTGGCCTCGTCTGAGAGCTGGCTACAAAAAGTAAGAGAGCCTTTGGACAGAAGTTGCTGCTGATGTGGTTGTTGATGAGGGCATTTGTCTTCCCCGGGCCCTGCTGGGGTGTGTGTGTATCCATCACCACCAGAGCTAACGTCCATTACGTCTGCGTCACTGGACGTTTGCAGGGGAGGTGGTGGAGGGGCTCTATCCTCGTCAGGGAGGGCAGGTGGCTCCAAGGGGAGGGGGGGTAAAATATCATCTATCTCCATTTCTTTCTGAGTTAGAACCTACAGGCTACGACCAAAAAGCAGATTGTTTCTTAATCGGGCTGACTTGGGAGGCTGGTTTACACTAGATTGGTTTCAGAACACATGCAGAGACGTCCCTGTATCGACCGGTGTTGAATATGCTAAGCTGACTACATTGTTCTTTTCATTAATGTAGACAGCTTTCAGAATCACTGTCTCAATTATTGGAAATCACAATGCATTCGGCTTAATGTTGGGGTCTAGTAGGCACTGATCATCCTCCAATGCTGAGAGCTAGAAAAGAGAATACAATTTAAATCAATTCAAAAACAGCGGCCCCCATGCAAAACGACACACAAATTGGACGGAATGTATGGCCGTGCGTGGTCTTACAGATGGGATGGTAAATATGCTTGAGCAAAAGGTTAGTAGTTATTAGGCTAAATGTGGCCAACACACAGGCCCCACTAATACTCACAATAATTAACCGTAACAGTTACCTCTATGCAATAAAATAACACGATAAATTAACCATAGTCAAATTCTCACCAAAATTGTATCCAATTGTTGAGGATTCACTTTACTTTCTAACTAACTTAAATACATTTATAAAATCATTTTATTCTAGAGGCATCGCCATTCTGCTTTACGACGAGCTCCGCCATCTTGCAGTTGTGCTACTAACGCAAACCGAAACGGAAGGCCCACCCTCGCGCCGGATCTTCGATTTCTGATTGGTCAACGTTTGTCTGTTTTACTGAATGGAACGTATTAGCAGAGAAGGAAATTGCCGGCAGGAAATACAGCTGTAGAGATCGAGCCAATCACAAATGACGACATACTACGTTCGGCCAATGGGAGACGTGTGGTTTTGAGTGCAATGCAACACATTTCCAAAGGGTGGCAGTTTCGCCATTAGGAACCAAGTTTATGGATATGATTATTATACTGTACATCCCTGGATGGGTCACGGTATTTTGCCCATACATCAAATATCCACACCTTAAGATTCACATAATTATAGCTTACACAAATCGAAATGTTTATGATCTATATCTATAGTAGGCCTAATAGTAATCTATACATTCTCAACAATCCAAATCTAAACATAGGTAACAATCATTGCGAAATTAAACCGTTTTAATATTTCGTGTTTGAATAAACACGCCAACCAGGAGACTGCATGCAAACGCATTTCTGCACGCAAATTGATTCCCAAGTAAGTGCACACGTCATATATAAGCAAAAAAGTAAGTGCACAGGATATACGCCCAACACTGCTGCCAACACAGTAATATGCCCCCAGTAGACACGGCTCTGAGGGACATACCCCCTCGGTTTAGAAACTGGGTTACATAAGGCTCCATAATCTTTACTCTCAATATATGCTCTTAATTTTCTTAGATAGCCACTTATTTTAAGATTTACCTAAAGCATTGTATTCTTACACTGTATTTCTGATTGTTCATTAGGGGTCCGAGCAGCGAAGCTGCTTGGCCCCTATTGTTTATGTAACGTTTTTTTCCCCTCAAATTCTGTAAAGGTCATACTGCAGCCTATACCGTAAATCGAAAACTCTTGAAAATTTCAGGTATGGTTACCAATAACCCCCTCTACCCATAAACCCAGATTTGTGGTACTGCACCCAAAGGTGGCGCTATTGTAAAAAATCATGAATTAGGATTATTTCTCCTCACCAGATTGAGCTGGACTAAAAATTCTTTCAGAATATTAATATCTAGAATCAGACGCATTTATAAAACCCTGACAAATCTCCTTCCTAAAAATGTATACTTTTCCCACAATTTCATATTAAAGCTAAACATGATTAAAAGATTCACAGGCTACCAAAATAATAAAAAATCGCCACATAAAATTTTTAGACCAAGCCTCACAAAAATCGTCGAACAGAATTTGTTTTACTTAGTTCCATTTGAGAAATATTGGCCAATAAAGTCGGTGCAGTTAGCCCATTTTTGTAGTTTATGACCATTTTGTTATTGTATAAAAAAAACATACAACTATTATTAGGTGGATACCAATACCCCACACTACTAATAAACCCAAATTGTGGTACTGCACCCAAAGGTGGCGCTATTTAAGAAAAATATGAACTAGCCTTATTTCTCCTTACGAGATTGACCTGGACTCAAAATTCTTTCATCATATTAATCTCTAAAATCAGATGCATCTTTTTCATCCTGGTCTTCTGCTCTAAAAATGTTTACTTTTCCCACAATTTCCTAGAAAAGCCAAACGTCCACAGTCTCAACCCATTTTGCCTATATGACCATTTTGTCATTGTATAACTATCATACGGCTATCATTAGGTGAATACCATTAACAGTGCACATTTTCAGATCTGTACTCTTTTAAGAAAGCCCTTAATTCTCTTGTGAAATGTGTGCTTGGAGTTGTCTTGATGATGTGTGCTTTTCAATAGACATTTACAACATGAAAATGAAGCTTCATGTTTAGGAATGTCAGTGGCAAAATGGGATAATGCATTGTACTGGTGATCCTTAGGTTGAGTGTTCACATTCCGATTAGAGCATTATGAACAAGCTAACCATGACATTCTGTCATTGCCACTCATTTAAGAAATACACCATTGAACAGCACCTGAATTTCATTAGGCAATCAACATTCCGTCACATTAGTTTCCAAGAATCTGACTGCCAAGACACCGTATGGCATTAAGGGGAAATTCTTCGTTAACCATTTTTCCTTCATAATGAAGTCTGTTATATTAATATTTCTTCCGTTAGTGTTCTTGACAACAAGAATTTCAAAGATTTTTCAGGTATTTACTTTTAAGAAAGCCCTTAATTCATTTGAGAAATGTTTGCTTGGAGTTTTCTGGATGTTGTGTGCTTATCAATAGACATTTTCACCATGTGAATGAGGTTACAATTCAGGTTTGTCAGTGGCTCAATGGTATAATAGTTTGAGAGTTTGAATCCCGATTATACAATGCTGAACATGACATTCGGCCATTGCTCTGCAGGCCAGTCACCTGAAAGCCGACGCACAGTATGGCATTAAAGGGAACATCAACATCTTTCCTTCATAATTACGTCATATTTAATATCCTCCATTAGTGTGTTCTTGACTTTTCATTTTGCTCGGACCCCGTTAATCACCGCTTGCGGTTATATTTATCATTTTTGTACTTAATAATTTAAGCCAGTCTGTTCTATAGCAGTTCTTAGCAAATGTCATCAGAAGAGGAAGAAGAGTTTGGCCAGGTCTTAAATAACGAGTTTCAGATCCAATTCAGAAACTGATCAGTCCCTCCATGTATGTTTTTGTCCAAGTCTACATATTTTGAAGGAACCTCGTCTAGTTTCAACACCCTCCCTGTTTGAGAGATGCAATGTGTTCAAAGGAAGACATGGAAACACAATTCATAATTTATTCAAAACTTCAATTTGATATGGTTTAGGTTAGGTGTTCAAGGGTACCATAGTTTAGTTGCCTTCAACTCTGATTTCAGATTATCTTTAGGAGAATCACAGGTTCCATTCCTTCTACACAAAACCCAGACACCCAGGATGCTTCTTCAGAAAATCATCTCAGTATTACATCTGGCAAGCAAGTCAACTGACAAATTGATGAAGGAAAGTATAAAACCAGTACACAATGCCTGTGATTCCGATATGAGCTATAACATTAATTTATCAAAGCCAACTTCATTCCTGAAGATTCAATTTGATACATTTTATTTTTACAAATAGGCTCCAATGGTGAAACATTATTGTCTTATACCCAAAGCAGCTACAATCAACAGTAATGGTAAAACAGTAATTAATAAAAGTAGCATGCAGACTAAAATGAATTACCCTTAAATAAGGATGCAATGCAATTGTAGCTTGAAAGGTATTGCAATGTGTGTAGATAGCATAGTAATGCAAATATTGGCTGCTAATATGTTATCCTAGTGCTGTGCCAGGCAAAGTAGTAAAGTTTAACAAATATCGTTTGGCATGAATACTGCTACCTGTTGGTAATTCAAATCCATAAATAAAATCATGTGATTATTGAGAATGTTTTTCATTGTGTTCTTCTATGTGTGACTTGTTGTGAGATTAAATCATAGAGTAATAAAAACCGAGGTACGGTCTAGTTGCATGAAGACAATATTTAACATAATTGAACAGTAAAGCAGTCATGAAAGAATCATGACATTGTCACATGAGGTGGTCTAGTTGACCAATGACAATCTGAAAGTATAACACATTTGTATTGGACAACAATGTCAACATAAAAACACCAACAATTATATTTTGCCCATATGGACGAAAATTACATTTCCCTACATCTTTGGCAATGTTTCAATCCACAGAAATAATCAATGATCAAATCAATCAACAGCCTCCCCCCTTCCTTATCCCAACAAAATTCCTCAATTCCAAGCACCATCATTCAACAACTCCAAAATCAAAACCCATATTAATAGTGCAACAATAAGCAAAATAATTCTTTCACAGCTTTTGAAAAACCAAAATCAAAAAGACCCCTGAAGAGCATTTCCGGGTCACGTAGCGGCAGGAACAGTGGGACTATGGAGGAAGTGGTGGTGGTGGTGGTGGGGAGAGGCAACACTGTAAGGCAGAGTCTGGCGTGTGGCGAGGGAGCGTCTGACCGCGCGGCGCGGAGATCACGCCTGCAGCTGGAACTGGAAGCTCTGGTTGCTCCACTGGCTGGTGTCGCAGTTGAGCATGGTGCGTTCCACGAAGGTCACGGCCCCTGCAGTGTCTATCAGGACCACCGTGTTGGTCCTGGGAGAGAGAGGGAGAAGCAGAGGGGGACAGAGAATAATATAAACCGTTAACCTGACTACGTCCCCAAACCGTTAACCTTAACTGGTTCAACTGGAGTGCTAGCATTAAGTAAACAGTGAGCCTACCCGCCAGCATTTCAGAGCGTGAGCCAAGTGTAACATTCTTCTTTCCCTACAGAACTCCACAAACATCCTCATAACGTGTCTTCCACTGTGTGAGGCCACGTGAGGCCTCCTTGGAGATCGTGACCTGCACTGTGTGCTTATAGAGGTGAAATAAGACTCCGGTCCTGCGACAATACGATAACAAAAAAGGGAGGAAATAGAAAGAGGAAGGAGGAGGAGCAAAGGCAACCATGGAGAGGGGCAGCTGGAGGACACTGACCTAGTGCCGTAATGAGGAGTGCGAACACACACCGATGAGAGGGCCGGCAGTATCCCGTTATCGAAGCCCTGACCCTGTCTCTGTATGGCTGGGTCTGCGGTCCTTTAGGGCAGAGACACATACAACGATTATACCAATGCATAATGCCCACACAATCAAAATACAAGCCAAAAAGCACCGGAAGTAGATACCGCCTTGGTTCTTTTGAAAAAAGAAAGGCATGTTTGGTTGTTTAAAAGTTGTACGCATAGGGGTGATTGCAGGGGCAGAAGGCTCAGGTGTTCCATTGGTAGCTATGAGCAAGAGGCCTAGACACCTACCTGCTCCCTATTGATCTGAATTCAGTCACTTTGGATAAATGTGTCTACAGTTACAAAAGTTACAAAAACACCACTAAACAGCACTTACAGCTCCTGGTTGTTGAGGACACCGATGAGGTCCTGCACCAGTCTGTCCCCGGACATCTGTTGCTCCACCACGCTGGTGAACAGGCGCTTGCCGTGATCCAGTTTCCTCCACGGTGTCTCCAACAGAGAGTTGCTCAAGCCGTAGATGCCTAGCAGAGAGATCGGGCACAGGTAAGGGAGGGGCCGTACACCACGTACACAGGAAGACATGATTGACAGGCGTCAAATAAATAAAGTCACATATTAAACAACAAATCCACATTGATTGTGACACTACTCCTAATAAAATCAATAGACCTCCACGACCAGGATTATCATGGAGGGCAACAGGGGGCCCGTCAGGGGAGGCAAGTATCAATTTTAACCGCTACTACAACAACCGTTAATACACAGACCTGATTTCAGACGGATCGGCTGGGTGCTCCCTCTGTTTCCATAGTAACACACAATGTCTTCTTTGGCACTGGATGGGAGACAGTCAAATGGAAAATTAGAGTGGCTGTTTGAGTCGGAACGTAATTCCCTTCATGTCTGCTTATCGCTGCAGTTCAAAAGGATCATCTCTGCTTCGAGGGCCCAGAAAGGGACTTAAAAAGTCCTGACAGCAGGAATGTTTAAGGAATCTGGTCCTCCTGCTGAAAGACAGCCCCTTTGTCAGCCTATATGGTTTAAAATCCTTAGACTAGCATAAAAAATTACATAATAGCGTTCCTCCACAGTGTGCTCCTCCATGATCTTTGCAATGCAACCAACTTTCAAGCCGCCTATACATATAGACAATGCAAGCCGGTATGTTTGTAATGAGCATACAACAAAAAGAAACCAGTCTTGCAACTAAATATTGGACACACAGAACTGTGCATTCATTATATTAGACATTTCATGCAAGTTGAGTCTACCTTTTTTAGTTTTTTTATTTGGTTGACCTGTTTTAAATACTTTTATTTATGGATTTTCAGTGCCTTTCTCGACAGAGATACACAACACAGGAAAGTTGAAACAGAGAGGGAACGACATGCAGTATAGGACTGCAAGGTTGAATTCTCGGCAAACAGTTTGGCAGAGTGGAGAGAGCGAGAGTAAGAGAGAGAAAGCTCTTTTTATGATAGCCGAGGCTGCGAGAACAGAGAGATCCCTGAATGTTGACATGTGCTCTGCGGGGTGTTTTGGGCCCTGGATAAGGTGCCAGTGGGAGGTAGAGCCCCATGATATAGAGCCAGTATGAGGAGGACGGAGGGGTAATCAACACACTGGCTGGGAGACCGGCCCTAATGAACAGTGTTGGACCAGTGCTGTGCATATCCTCTCCCTCCAGCTGTTGTGTTGTTGCAGTGGAGCTGGCAAGACAAGCGGGGCTTCAAAGAGATGACATTAACTCTGACACTCTCATCATCTACACAAACACAGAGTCGGTTAGGAGTCCTTGGGGAAATGAACAGCTTTACTTTGCACTACGGTTTCACTAAGGCATTAACAGTTTTTTTTAGGGAGCTTCACATTGAGTTTGGAGCATTGATTTAGTCATTAGAAAACCATGATGTGCTGTTTCATGAAGAATGAGAATATCCCGGTACTGTCAGGGATATTGATCGTCCCTGATGTGTTTGGGTTTGAATTTCTTAAAAAACGTTGAGAAAACAATCTCTGGTGGGATGCCGTCTGCCTCTGCTGTAGGAACAGCTGAATACGTTCGTAAGAATATAAGGTTCTCATTTGAAACGTAATGTCAGCAACTGAAAACATGTTGAACACGATTAGCTTCCCGTTTTCTATACGGGACTATCAGGATTTTCTAAAAGCAAATCCTTTTCACAGGTTGACAGATTTGGACTTAAACTAGCATTACCAGAGCCTTTATTAAAGGGCGGCAGACAGGTGCTGATAGAAAAAGGCTCTTCTATTGTCTAGTATGTGACACCAGGACAATGGCCCCCTACTATTACATACAGTTTCTGATACTAAAGAGTTACGTAAACATAATAACCTTGATTTTGTGAGATTCTGTGCTTCTATTCAAAAGCTGATTTCTCTGAGAACGTTGAAAGGCTATTACTTTAGTCCATGAGGAGCTCAAGGCCAGACACAAGATATACGAGAGTAGATATGCACACATGACATTTTCCATAATACAATGGGGAATGCGTTCAATAACAAAAAGGTCTCAGAAATGAAATCCCATCCATGTTTGTTTTGCTGGTTTATTCCTCTTGGACGCATGAAAGTGAATATATGGCCTAACTTTACCAAAAGTGTAATTTTCACATTCTTCCTCGAAAGAGTGAAGGCCTTTCAGAAATATGAGTGGATGAGCAAAATGTATGACCCAAATTCAAACCTCCAAGCACAATGTATGTTTCATCTTCAAATCTCCAAGCACATTTTCTAAGTTAAAATGTTACCTGCCATGGAGCAATGTGCATGATGACATACTGAGTCATAGGGTAACTTGACACCACTTTAACATACACACACACGTGAGTAATTAGTGTCAGTGTAGGGAAAGCTAACGACTATAGTTGTTAGATGCCCCAATGCATCCTCAAATATTCCAGACAGGTTATAGCGCTTTAATTGTCTGTGGGGGTAGGTTTAGTTCACAAAATACATATAGTGGGGTTGAAACACATCTGGAAGGGACCTGAGTGACTTCATACCAAAAAAAAAGTGGGGTAATGCGACACATCAGTGTTCACATTTGAATAATAAAGATAAAAAATATGACTCCATATTAACAACGTTGGAGCCAAAATTAACAGAACCGTTTCGAGCACATCTGGAATCCATCGCTGGGTATTTCTGCGCGATCACATGACCTCCATGCATTCCAAACATTCCATTTAACCCAACCAGCCTTGGCAAAGTATAGCAGTTTCAATAGCATGTCATTAAACATAAACAATAATACATAGTTTGTACTTGTTAGATGGTATCTGATCATATCACTATTCATCTTTTTAGAACCGACAAACCTTCAAGACATGGAGAGAGATAAACTACATGCATGGTCCTCTGACTAAAAGTGTCTTAGTGGGGGCGATTCTTTCACTCAAAGATCTGTTTTCCTTGAAGGAACATTTCTCAGAAGACATTGGGGAGAGGGAAAACAATTTCTTGGATGATATGGTTTGGCTTCAAAAAGACACACACGGCCGCGATATTAGTACGGTATGATAAACATTAGAGCCAGTTGTGATGACCGGCCTGAACGCATCAAAGCATGAACTTTGCAACGTCTGCTGCGGCCCACAAGTCCATCACAGAGCCTTTGACCAGCAACTGATGCCTTTACAGAGAACCCCCCACCAAAAGAGAGACAGCCCCTCCCCTATCCACCACTAACCCCCATCTTACAAACAAAATAAGAACAGTTTGGGGTGGTCTACAGCCGTGAAAATATGCCAGAGAGCACACAGCCAGTCACCCATAGCAAACATAACAATATCAAAAAAGACAGGCTGACTGACCGTCGGCCCTACTGACTGTGTGTGTGGAGCGAGGTAAGAGTGTGTAGTGTATTGGCTGGGAAAGCCCCCAGTGTGGGGGACCTGCAAGAGTTCACATCATCAGGATATGAGAATCATCACAACACCCAGGTCCACTGGAGGAGTGGGGGCATGATCCCTCCTCGGGCCCCCTGCCTCCAAAGGTTACGGACCACATCCTCCCAGATGGCTGAACAACAACCCCGGAGACTCATTGCCATGCCGATAGAATGTCCACGGAGAGGCCTCCTGGATGGTGGCTGTCTCTGTTTGAACGGTGCCCACTTTGAGATCCCTCGCCTCTCTCTCTCTCTGTCTCTCTCTCCCCCTCCCCCTCTCTCTCCCTCCCTCTCTCTCTCCCTCTCCCTCCCTTCCTCTTGGCCTCTCTCTCTCTTCCTTGGCCTCTCTCCGCTAGGTCAGGAAATTAAATGACAGCAGGCTGGAGAGGATCGCAGAGTGATGGAGCCGGGCAGATGACAAACATCCACACGAGGACCCCTCTGTTGTTCACCCTAAAACCTGATTAATGATTATGGGTGGGGGGGGAATTATCCTGTAATGCTTTGCCAAGCTTTGTTGCCCTGTAAGGAGTCCACTGCCATTTACCAGTGTTAAGTGAAATTCTTCCACATCTACAGCATATTCAATGACAGCAAATGAGGCCATTAGCCAAAGAAAAGGGGCACTTACCATATAATGACTTCGAAGGAAATGCTTGAAAAAGTAAAGTTCCCGCTAATTAAAAAATGTTTACTTGTTGGTTTTCCAAAGACCAACTGATAAAAAAAAAAGTGTACAGCATGTTCCTTGCATTAAAAAAATAGAGTAGTGACCATTTCGATGCTAGTACTCACTCCACCTTCCACTTACTTGAATTCGGCAGTGAGCAGGTTAAAGCCGTTGTACAGGTGACCTTCTGTCGATAACTTTTTCAAGTAGGAGAAGCTGTCCAGGTCTCTGTCTATTAAGTAGTTGGCCACCAGGAAGCCTGATTGGGGAGGGATGGGGGAACCAGACACAGCATAGTGAAGAGCTATGTTATTGGCTGGATCAGGTTAACGATTGAATGGGGTCACATGTCAATGTTTTGATCCAATTTCCCGATAATGACCGGCTCGTTTTCCATTAGACATAAAGACATCTATATCTTCTCACACACACACACACACACACACACACACACACACACACACACACACACACATACACACACACACACAGTGCTGAGAGCAGAGAGAGAAAAGGACACAGAGATTCAGTACTGAGAGGAGGGAGAGAGAGGGACACAGAGAGTCAGTACTGAGAGGAAAGAGAGAGACTCATAGTCAGTACTGAGAGGAGTGAGAGTGAGATTTGATGGACAAATGCGCTGTAACTTATCAAGAACTGCAATTGAAGTGAGTAGGCATGGGAAAACCCTTCCATAACCGTTCATAAAAGGAGGTTGTGGACATGATGAAAACCTTCATGATTTGCTGGTTTGACTTGGTTCCCTCACCTCTTCCTTTGGCGTCAGGGTTGAGCTTTGGTTCCAGGTAGTTTGTGATGGCGGCCAGCCTGCCCGTCTTGGTGACTCCCAGCCATGTCCCACCTTCCTTGCCATTTTCAAGGTCTAGGCCTGGGAAACATAGTGTAACCGAGGACCAATTTAAAACCGTATCCAACCAGACCCAGTGTCTGTTAAGGTGGTCGAATTGAGATTATCCCCAATTCCATACTTTATTCACAAGTCTTTTTACAAGCGCAGTAATAATACAAGGAATATTATGAGTAATGATTACCCAATACTTATAATAACAATTAATTACAACACAAAATAATATTTAGCATGTTTTGCCAATCATCCTGTTGATTATCAAGACAATTCAAGCAGTACATAAAAATGAAGCGTAACATATAATCATAGCAGCCTATTATTATCAGACCCGATCTATTTTGGTTTGACACGCATGACGTTTGACTCGCACAAGCCGACACTAAGGGGATCGTAAAGAGGGTTCGGAACAGTTACGACAATCAGTTGCTTGGCTTGGCCGGACCCTTGTCCCACGTGAAGGCATTAAAAGTGTTTTATTGCTTGCTTTACTGTAGATTACATAACCCCCTATGTAGACATCACTATCATACAGGCATATTACATATTGCCGGCCATAGTTTGCATCATAATCACAAGTGGCCGCCTTGAATGTAATTGGACGGGGTAAGAATCAGTCAATAGCGAGACTAGGTGTGTCCGCCATGGATCCCGCTGGATCAATATCCGACAGGTCCACTTAGTCCTGCCACTGATCTAAAGTGGATGAGGAGGTTCTCCTCTGGGAGCGGACAGGAGCACTAAACTGGATCCTTCAGAGGGGGTCGGGTGGGAGCTCACTACCTCCCTCTGTCACACTGTTCCTTCGGCAGGACAGAGTCTCGGACCATGTATACGCGTCACACCGTATAAAGGCAGCCATCAATTGAGGCTTCCACTTCAGGAGTCCGGACTGCTCCATTATAGAGGGGGGGCGGGGCTCTGTGTTTCCTCCCTCAGTCGAAGAAGGCTATGATTGATTTCTCATGCCAGTAGCCCAGTAGTGTATTGGAGGGGCAACATTGGTCCATTAAAGATTGTATACAGAGGGCAGGGGACCCACAGCGACTGAACCAGGAAGACGTGACTTGATATTATTAATTTGTTGTGGAGAAAAACAAACTAGACGACCACAGATGAATAAATATATCAATGGTTCTTGGTGTTTTTCTTCCTCTTTCCAGAAACCTCTTGATCTGGATACAAGAACAACACTCGGTTGGTGCTGGCACCATGGACGGACATGCTACTAACCCCGCTACCAGCTCATCAGTGCTGCAGTGCAGACTCACCACTGAGGATATCACCGTTGGACGCCCAGTAGTCTGCCGCCTTGGATGGCCTGCTGTAGAACTCATCTCGGTTTGCAGCCAAAATCAGCCTGAAGAGACGAGGAGAGATGAGAGGGAGCCAGAGTCGAGTGATAGAAAGAGAAAGAATAACAGTGGATACTACTATTTTTGCTCCATCCCAGACCCTTGTTGGAACATTTTGGGTCAGGAGCTGGAGAGGCTCCACAAGGGTCACATGGGGGAATCAATCATTTGGGATCCCCAACTGTCTCTGCGCAGAGGACGCCCTCACCTACCACCACTTCTTATCACTTCTCCCCTAATCTTTGTTCCTCCCCCCCCCACATTGTTTGTCCAAACCAATGAACGTGCATATTTCCTAACACTTTGAACAGAGCCTTAGATGTACACAACAACTCAATTTGAATTAATAGTAACCTCTCTGTCATCTGAGAACTAAGTGTTGTGTCCTCCCAATCCATCTCCCAAATCCAGGCATTTATCCTTTCTGGGGGTCTGGGGGTTTATAATAATGGTAATGAGCTGGCGGAAGGCCTTGGGTTGATTGATTGTAGATGCCAGAATCTCTGCAGTGACTGTCCCTGGGAGTCACTGCAGAGCTGTCGGCTGCTGCCCCCCCTCTCCCTCTCCCATCCGTTCAGTTATGCCTCTTTCTACCGACCGGTGCGGTTCGGTTTGGTTCAGTGCGGCACGGTTCGCTTATATTGGCATTTCCGTCGTCAAAAGTTGGACAGGGTCCCAAAATAAGCGTGCTGAGCGGCTCCTTTTATCGTTACTCCGCCGTTGGAGTACCAATTACCTTTTATCGGTACTCTGCCGTCTGAAAGGTTGCCAAAAAGGTGGAGCTACACACGCCGTCCACACCGAACCGCACCGCTCGATGGAAACGAGGCATTAGAGCCACACTGTTCTGCCAGGGGCCTCAAAGCACAGAATTTCGGTATCAATTTTCGCAATAGGCGGAGTGGGCTCCAGCGGATTGGAGGAGGGAGGTGGAGGGCTGGCAGGAGGACCCCCTTTGATGATGCCCACAGAGAAGAGCATCAAAGGCTGGATACGGCTAGGAAACAGGGACACCGAAAGCAGCTCTAGACCTCCAGAAAAAGCTCACAAAGCAGAACGTGTCCGGTAAGCTTGTGGTTTACCTAGATAAGTCTGCAGGTCAACTCAGTGGTTGATCAAGAAAAGACTGTGACCACTTTTTACATAAACGGTATTGAGAGAAAAGGCCTTTGCAGTTGCAGTGCAGGTGCTCACAAACACAAACACACAAAGGCTAAGACCTAACCCTAAGGCTCTCCTGGCCAAATGTTTTAATAAACCTTAACATGGCAGAAGTCTGGTTATGGGGTTAGGCAGGAACAGCAGACACAAAACCATTTGAGATATTAATAATTGTTTGCCATATTTCTGCTGTATTAGTTAAAAGGTCATCCCCATGAGGCTCTAGAAGGTAAATCGAGCTACCAGAGAAGCAATAACAAACATCCTGTGTTTTTCTGACAATATCCTCATTCATCTTGTGCTGAGGGCACAGATCGGTCACGTCTGGAGCACAGACTCAATAAGAGATCACAGGACTAACGGCAGATTTGCACAGCATTCCAATGTCCCCAAAGCACACAAGGAAATGACTGTGGCAAACGCTTACGCATGGAAAGGTTGAATGATTATTAGGGGATGTACAGGCAAGCTCCTCTATGGTAGAATCACCAACAGCTGGCTAGAGGCCACTTGGAGGAGGGATTGAATGAAATTTAGAAATCCATTATTAAGTTTAGAACACATAAAAAGTTGCTTCTTATTTAACAACTAAGAAAAATGATTCCAAAGCATTATTGAGCTAGGTCAATTTGATTACAGTGGTTTGCAAATGTTGTTTTTTGTTAGCCCTCAGTGCTGATGTCAACACCAATGAGGGACTCTCCCAACAAGTCTTTCCTTGTTATCAGACAGTGATATCCACCTTGCCTACATTTCATTTCTCCTGAGCTTTGAGTTAGGTGGTGCGGTCCTCTGAACTCCTGATAGCCAACCCGACACTCAGAGGACATGGCACAGAGAGAGATGAACTGAGGCCAACCACAGAACTGCCTCCAGGAGCTGACCTGACACCTCACCGTGAACACAGTGAATGTTTCTTAGTCAAATAGTCTGCAATGCCTGCTGTAGGAAAGTTATCGTTTACGGCAGAGCGCAGATAAAATAGGCGGAACTAGGATGCTGACCCCGATTCTTATTAAAGGGCTACATTAGCTAGGCTACCGTGACTCTACAAGGCAATGTAAGTGGCTAACAGACAGTTAGGCTAATCCAGCCATCTCCCCTTCTGGAAACACAATTTACAAATTGGAATTAAACCCGTCTGATTCTAGGCAACAGCTAAATGACATTAGATATATCTCAGAGAGTCTACGGGCTCCAAAAGTCCAAGCCATATCACTCTGACTAAGACTCGCTGCACAACAAAAATAGATGTCATACCCTCGTTGTTTGGTCAAAGTTGTGTAAGATCGCATAAAAGATCAAAAATAAATACATTTGAACACTTTCTACTCCTTACAATTAAAAAAAAAGGTTACCTACGTTTTAATGCATTTGAGGGGAATTATCAATTATTTTTGTATCTTGCATCATTGCACGCCTTCCCCACATCAAGACTGATTTCAACCTAAATGGACAGGACCAATTGCACATAATGAAAACGTTCCCTTGGTGTAGCCATCGGTGTATATCACACATGATACGTTGCTGACATTAAAAACTGATTTGCACATTGGCGTTAAGTTAATGTTCATTATTTTCCAGTATATCATTTATTTTATTTGAAGTTATAATGGTTTAACTTCAACACTCATCGAATTATATTAATATGACGTGACGGTCAGTTAGCTTTGCCCAGAAACAGCCAGTAGAAAGGTCAGTGGGCTAATACTTTTATACTTTGAGTGTATATCAGAGCTTGTACCTTTTTTTTTCCTCACTTTTACTTAAGTAAAGAAGGTGAATCAGTACTTTTACCAGAGTCTAGTATCTGTACTTCTACTTGGGTAAAGAATGTGTGTACCTTTGCCACCACTGCTCTATTTACTTTGGGTTGTTACAAAACCTTAGAAACAGACCTAGTTATGAAGAGGTTAGGAAAACAGTAGCAGACAAATAGACCACCTGATGCAGGAGATAAAGATGTTTCAGGAGCCAAAGTGTAGCCTCGTGAGAAAATCCAGATAGCAAGATTGCGTTCCTCTAATTTGAAGGTATGGCTTTTCTGGGGATCAATTTATTTCCCAATTGAGTTTTGAATTGCTACCCTTTACTAGAAGGACGATTTTTTAATTCGGGAGAACGCAGCCCTCCTGGTTCATGATGAACTGAAACCATCCCCGCTCACTCCCAAGGCTTACAACGGCCCGAAGCCAGAATGTTCTGCTGAGGAAAACGGGATGTGAACTCAAGAGTTCAGGATGGTCGCAAAAGGATAGCCCAAGTGGAAAGAATAGCGTAGGTAAAGACAAAGTATGATAAAATAAATACAGAACGGATGGCTCTCTCAGCATGTACAATAATGTGCAATACAATATGTGCAGTAAAGAATAGCGTCTACGTAAAGACAAAGTGTGTATAAATAACAGTTGGTGAAGTCCTACCTGTAGGCATTTTTGGATGCTGGCCGTGGGTCAAACTTGAAAAAGAGTATACACATGAGGGATGATGAAGGGGAGTCGGCTTGTACAGTCCAGAGTTACTTCCAAGGCGTGCTCATGTTCACATCTAAGAAAAAAGACAAACATGCCAGGTATGACTGAGTGTTGTATGGGGAAATAAGTATTAGTCTGTTTGTTTTAGGAGGGCCACATGATTAACTGCTAGGTATGGTGGAAGTTCATGCCAGTCATCACAGAAAGCATAGCTTGGCTGCGTGTGCAAAAAGTGGATTGACCATCCGTTGGTTGATAAGACTGGTATCACGATGTGCCTGGACCAAGAAGCGATGTACATTGCGAATCATTGGGTCGCACTTGACATGAGGCTAAACTAAATAGGGAACTCGGACAAATTAGTAAGTTACAAACTGAAACA
Source organism: Pollachius pollachius (assembly GCF_949987615.1). Classification (NCBI taxonomy): domain Eukaryota; kingdom Metazoa; phylum Chordata; class Actinopteri; order Gadiformes; family Gadidae; genus Pollachius; species Pollachius pollachius. Next base: position 8,541,948 of record NC_136934.1, on the reverse strand, counting down.
CGAGTAAGGCGATAGTTGTCCGAGCGTGACTTACTAAGTCATCCAAGTGCAATCCCATGACATAACGAAAGCACTTCAGAAACGTATGCGCTTACAGGTAGAAGTTGTGACAGAGTGGCAACTGACCGACACGTTGACGTAATCACTGATACGTACATCTTCGCAAAATAGAAATAAGATGCAATTATTTTTGAAAAAACAACTCGGTTGCTTGCAGATTGTTGTATCAACAGTACGATGTAGCGTAGCCAAAGGATCGCACATACATTTCAGCCCCCCCCCCCCCTCAAAGCACACTGTTATTAAAACATTGTAAGGACAACAAAGTTTGGTGTTTTGCTTTGTTTAAGAATACTACTACTTTCCTTACACGTATTGTAACTACGAAGATGTTACAGTCCCCGCCAGCCTTAACTTGCTGTTGAAACCTTGAATGTCTGACGAGTGCAATTAAATAGTAACAACAACTCGAGCAGTCAGTCCGGTCCTGACAGATCTATACTACGCATGCGCCATGGCGGTCGCTTTACGGCACCTGTACAGGCAAGGCTGTCAAACAAAACGTGAAACGATCAAAACAACAAACACCCTTTCGAGGTGGATTATTTTTTTGAAATGTTGATGACTAATATCACTTAATTTTAATAAAATGAATATGTGCCATCTGTGAGATTATTATTTAAAGTTCTTCTTTTCTGATTTCTGATATCTAAAGATGAACCTCAGCGAGATTAAATGACTTATTTAATTGATCTCTTCTGCAAAGTAAAATTATTCTATCTAGTCCAGTGGTTCCCAACCTTTGTCGTCGAGACCTTTCGCTGGCCAAACTCAAAAGGTAAAAACTAAATAAATACACATGCAGTAACTAAGCAAAGAGTGCAAGCGCCCCCTTTATACAAAATTATAACTGCAAGAAGGCCATGGCCATTCGGAAATAGTGGAAAGAAAAAGTCATTAACGTTGCATCGCTCCCAGTGTGTTTATTTAGCAATGACAAATGAACAAAAACATAATGTAAGATAATGATGAACTAAGCAAAACTATTTTGAAATAATGACAAGCTATAATATATATTTACTGAACAATATGCATTAGGAATTCACAGAGAATCTGTGGATCCCTATTGTAATTATATAATTGTTTTCAATAATCTTAAATTTTTTATATTATTGTAAAATTGACTCTTAATAATAATATCCAACGAATAAAATCACTTGGTCAAACCTGCGAGGAAAATATTTGATGAGAGAGGTTTTTTTACAACCATCTAATCTGATTAATGAGTAGAACAAGTTGGAAAAGATAAGGGATTCAATAAACAATCACCAGGATCCAGTTCAAATAAAAAACTGACATGGAGAAATCATATTTTCGATTCATAGGAGTTACTTTACACCCTTGATTTTGATACTCATGATTATGATGCTCCAATTAATTAAGGTGTGAATCATTTTTCTCCGCACTGGCATCTACTGGCGGAAACTGATATTGCATTAAACAGATGACGCCAAAGTCATTTAATCGTTTTCATGTTTACATAATCAGTTGTCTTGGATGAAGATTATTCAGACTCAGATAACTTCATTAATCCCGGGGGAAATTTCTTAAAGTCTGCAGCTCAGTCACAAGAAAATACTATTTAACAGACACTTTCATCCAAATCGAATGAGAATGAATATAGACTCATCTCATTAATAAGCAGGTAGGGGGTAGGCATCTTTCTCAATAGGCCTACAAGTTAGGATGTGAATATAAGGGAAGGAATAGACCGTCTTCTGGCTGCAAACCATAACCACTAGACTGATAATAATGATGAATGATGCTAACAGATTCCCAGTTCCCCTCAGTAAGTAGGAAGACAGAGTTAAGAGTCTTGACTCTTTAAATATGGAAATTTGGATTTTTAGACTACCTATAAGTCCTGACCCACCTTCCCAATAAAGACTGATAGTAAAGACTACTTAGTCACCGACTGTATTGTACAGTCAAATTGAATGTTTAATGCCAACCAAATGCACTCAGACTTTAATTGTGTTTTGTTTCATGCTAAAATGGTGTGGTAGTTTTCATGTCCGCTCTGTCTACATATCCTTTCCATTATCTTAGAAAACGTTTAAATTAGCCCCTATTAGTGCCTGGTTGCTTTATTGTGAAAATATAATTAATTTCCGTCATGACGCACTTTATTTTGAAAAAAACAGCCGGATGTAACAATTTAATATCTGCTAGCCTGACATTGCATTGTTAAGATGGTCGAGTTTCCGAAACTTGCATGTTTAAATAAGCGGTTATATCCACTTCACACAAACTGCCATTTATATAAAAATGCTGATTCGAGTCATTTACAAAATGATATTTATATCACGTCTCCTCGTATTATGCATTGAATATTTTAATTACATAAAAAATCATCCATAGGAATAGAAACCAACATATCCTATAATCAACACATAATCAATGATAAAACCTTTCCATCATAGACCTAACGTAATAGTTATTCTCGCTTTCAAACTCAGAGATGGGTGATGGGGCGGGCATATTTACCCGTCAGCGTCGCATCAACCACTGTCTTGGGAAGAGGTGATGACTAGTAGCCTACCAATACCGGGCTACACAATCTTGCAGTTGGAAATAAGTGAAGTGAGTAACTTTTATTCAGATGTTTTGACACTGAGAAACGCTATTGATAAGGAGCCAGTAGAAGCCAATAGCCGAGCAGATCTGGAAGGTTGTAATAGTCGCTTACAGTAACGTTAAGCCAACTTGCCTGCACCGCGTTCAGCATATCGCTGTCCACCTGCCTGTCTGATTACAACGAGGAAAGCGACGTGCATCATTAAAGGGATGCATTGAGGTATGTATATTTAAATATATATATATATATATATTGTATTGGGAAAATCTCGACGAATATACAATTGCACGAAACATTGTGATTATCTTGCGACCTGCAAGTTGCAGGTCTTAGGCTATTGCGTGTGTGCGCAGGGTTTTAACTGCCATATCGTTTAAATTCAAGTGGTTGCAAGACAATGTACATTATTTTGTATGTTACGTCAAAATTGCTTCAAATGAAAAGCTACCTTGAAGGAGGCGAGCCTGAGGACCGACGAGCTGTCAATCAGTTGAGCTTACTACGCTATTGTTTAACTCATCCTGTGGGAGCCTGTTTACGACGGAGGAGAACCCTGTGATTTTTATTTCAATTATACGTAGTGTACTCTTTGATATTTGTTTCACGGTTTGCCTGGATGTTGAGCACCCAATGTACCTTTAAAAGTCTTGTACTTTCTGGTTCATCTGTCTAATTCAGCGTTTTTGTGCGTGCTTTGAAGCCAGACGTGAATAAGAATTGCGAGTTCCATCATTTCCTAGTTTTTATTCACGAGAGGCCGACGTTTTTACCCAGATGGTAATTTATACTAAAGGGATTCTCGTGCCATTATGAGATGTCATTATTCTTCTTTTTTTTTTTTTATCGTTCTATTGCCCTGGATTTCACTCGGGTTTTGTCCTGCAGCATATTCTGCATAGTATTTCTGTGAAAAGGTTGTGGAATGACTTTTAAGAAGTTCAGTCGGCATAGTGTGTGTGTGTGTGTGTGTGTGTGTGTGTGTGTGTGTGTGTGTGTGTGTGTGTGTGCATCTGCACACACGGTTGCATGGTTGTTAAGACTGTGCACAGGTGATTTTCGAAAGGTTTTCATCAGTGCATAGTGAGTATAGAAAAATTACATTTCTCTGTTGCAACCCTTTGGTTGGATAGAAATTGGAAGGCAACTCACCTATTGCAGAGGGTACTCTGCAAATCGCCTAAATGTCACCAGATATGAATATAACTAATAAATCATATTCATATCATAAGCCAAACTGTTTCACAACAGCAATGATTTGGTCAAAATAAAACTGTTTCACTAGAGAGCAATGATTTTGGCAAAATAAAACGTCACTTTCTGTACAGAAGGAGGAGAGGAAAGGGCCAATGCTCTCCTGTTTGGAGTGATGCATGTCTCTTAAAAAACTACAACTCACCCCGTGCAGCATTTGATACAGATAGAGGAAAAATAAATAAATAGAGGAAACAACAGGTAAAGCAGTGTGCAGACAATCAACCCTTGTTATGTTGGTGCTGCCAGATTATTATATCCCAAGTATATGCCAATACCTGCAAGATCCCTGTGACCATCACTATGTTTATGATCAAGGGACATGTTGTCTAGTCATTAATACTGTTGCCAAAATCTTGTTGACAGCCAAAATGTATCTGGAAAAAGCAACGCCTTCCTCCATGGAGATTCAAGAGACTCTTGCAAACAAACCCACCGGAGAAATGCTGGACATTCTCAGAGGAACAGAGTGCCACCCATGCTATATAGAACAAGTTCTCATGACCTAAATACGCTCAAGTTACAAGCCCGGGATTAAGACGAATGACATTTCAGTGTAAATCCAACTGAATTCAGGCAGGGCCTTTTCTTAAACAAAGGGGGGAGATCCAAATCTAGAGGAATGGTATGCTGAAGCATAAAAGTAGCTTATCTGAATGAGCACCCATCCATTTTATCAATGTAATTAAGAAGTTTAAAGGAGAAAAGTGTTAGAATTAATCGAGTAGTGCTTACCAGTGGCTGGTGATAAGTAAGTACAGCATTCATATGTCATTACCAATATACCACATTCTCTCAATTTTAACCACCAGTATTATGAATTAATGATGGAATTTCAATGAGATAAGCTAAATATTTAGCGAAGAATATTGTGGGAGCATATGAAGGGCACTCCCATCTCTTTATACACTACTACCACTATTACTAAGATAAGATGTTCTGCATACTATTCTGCATACTATTACAGTTATTTGAGTTGTTAGCACAGAATAGATGCTTTTGTCCAAAGCGACTTACATTGAATTAAGTAGTGATTAAGGATCAGGTAGTGGTTAAGCAGCGTGCTCATTACAGAACATATTGGGGATCGAACCTAGTTCACAGTGACAGGGAGGGAAAGACCCTAGCAGCTAGACTTTCCTGCACCCATTTATCAAAATTCTTGCTATAAATTTGTGTTTGGGAGCAGGATGTTGGGTGAAGGGGGGGGTTATCTATCCTCTCCCCTCTCACAAAATATACTCTTGCATCCTTCTCCCACCTCATTCCCCGATACATCCTCTTCAACATCCTCATCCACTCTTACCTCCGGCGGTTAGAGACCCCTGTCCATATCATCTCTTCCCTGTCACTGCAGCGATCACAGTAAAACAGGCTTGCAAGCTCCAAACTGTCAAGCTACAGCCAATTCTATATTGTGTTGTATGAGTTATGCCAGATTTTTCTTTATATAGTCTTTCCCTGGGCTATACATGTTGAATTGAAACAAAGAGTGCATTGAGTAACTCGTAGAATGTAGGGGGACCCTTACTGTGAAAGACTTGTGTTAGAGGCCTGTGAGGTAGAAAATAATTAGTGAGTTGTTAGAAGAAAGTGATAGCCTGTTGCTTGAGTGATCTGGGGTGTGTGTGATTGGCACAATATACTATATTACACAGATGGCTGGTTTTATGACTGTTCCTCATTCCATATACAGAAAAGAGACAAAAGTGATGTTGGAAATTCTGGTTAATTGTTAATTCACAACATACCATTCAATTTTGAGTTTCACAAGGTGATTGAATTAGAACATTTGTGACACCATTGTTGCATTGAAATATAGTATTTAGTTATTCAACACAGTGTTATTTATAGAGTGACAGACTACCCAATAATAACTGGCATTCCCTAAATTATACGTGTAGCCTGTATTACATATAATATAATGCAAGTCTTTGTACTTTAAATACAGCCAAATGTCAGAATCCTGAAACATTGGTAAGTCTCACAAATCAAAATTTAGGTTAATATATCAAGCCTGATGGGAGACAAGCTCAAATCTGTGTGAATGTGGCGCTTCACTTTCTTTGGCTTCAAATTGGTTTGACCAATCATGTTGCTAGGGGCGGGGATCTACAGACGTGCGTAACACGAGACAAATTACGACTAGGCAAAAACTCGAGCGTGAAACCAGGCTACACTCAATACGCTTTAGAAGATTTAACGGGACCTGTTGGCATAAGCGACGATGCTAAGACGGTTTGCATCGATTCCAAGACTCTTCTACAGTGCTATCGCCGTAGTGCTGCCAGAGCTGATCGTATTGGAGGTCTAATTAAAGATATGACCTCCAAAGTGCACACACTTTATCCATAGCCTGTGGGAAGACAAGGAAAAACGTCTTGTCGGGCACAAACATCCTTAGGCCAAGTGTCAATGAAGGTTTAAAATCAAACTTGTGTAGTAGAGTGGCCAATGTATAAATACATTTGTTAAAATCGTCTCATGAATCCTCCATCTTTCCACGTTCCAATGAGCGTCTCTCTGATGAATATCTCCATAACAAAAAAGGAAACCTTGCTGGTTTCCGGCACAGGCGTTGTGCAGTGTCTTTCCAAGAAGTTTGGCTATAGCATTGTCAAACTTCTGGATCCGAGATTAGTGAAATACAGACCATCACCAGGCAAAGCTGGACCTAGGGTGAATGGCTCTTTGTGGGGCTGGCACCTGCAAATCCTCCCCCGGTCTCACTTACACCCAACCCTGACTCTATTGATATGCTCCTCCAACCCCCACTAGGCCCTGGCTTGGCATAGTGCTGGTGAGCTGGCATCTGTTCTTCGTCAGCCCTTCTGCAGAGGAAATAGCTGCCTAACTCGGGTCTTTGTCTGGGGGAGCAGGAGCAGGCTTACAGGTGGTTAACCTTAAATATAAGATTTGTCTAATTTTGAGAAAATTGGATAAACAACAACTGGGAAAGGTTGGTGGTCATTGTTGCCGGCAAACATAGTGAATGCAGAAAAAGTCTTTAGACTACTCTTTATCAGGCACTGGCTTTTGTCACCTTTCTGATGGAGTGTGGAAACCAATTATCTATCCAGTTGGTATTACTTAATATAAAATCGAATCAACAATAAAATAAAATACAAAATCATTCCCTAGGCCACCCATACGTGCAACCTCAAGGACAAAGCAGTTTGCCTCTGTGATGCTCTGCAACTACCCCCTGTGTCAAAATTAGTTTTAAATCGGATAGTGGTGAAATCATTTCCCTAAGCCAATCTGTTTTGGGAACCCGGGTAGGATTGTTATTAGATTATTAGATTGTAGGTGCGGGCCTGCGGTCCCATAACATGTTGACTCGGCAGATAAACAGCCCCTTCTTGGCCGGCCTCCTTCGTCCTCTGCTCCTGTCATGATGCCAGGGTCAGCATTAACATACAGCTTCTAGATTGAATCCCTCTATAAGTCCCCGAAACTCAACCCTTTCCTCTGGAGACAGGGCCATTGGAGAGACTGCATTCCGTTGACTTGCACTCAATTTGATATCATTCATAACTTACCGCAACAACCTTTTATTTAAATAAATAATATATATATTTCCACTATACTACTGACCCCTTGTTAAAAGGTAGCCCAAGCTGAACCAATCATATGACAACCTTCACAGTCATCATTTCAAGAGAATAGTGAAATATTAATAGTTTCCCTATGACCCCACGGATAGTGGATCAAAATAGCCACACACATCCTTTGTCTTCCCATTGCATTCACATGCTTGTAGTGTGTGTAGTGTGAACTGTTTTGAAACAGACAGGGCAAGTGTATGGTCGTGTGGTCTGGGATTGCTTCTGGGCATGCAGCACTGTAACAGCTCTGCGTGTATGTGGATATCTATATTTCTGCCTGTTTATCTCCTGTGTCACAACACTCCCCCCTGAACAAGAGGATTAACCCTAGCAGGCAGAGCCTTGATTTGGCCAGAGATAAGAGCTGCTTAATTGTAATCACTTGGACTGCAGCCGAGGAAACACAGGAACAAGGACCCGACATAGGGCACGGCAGCTTGAACCTGTACTTTTCCTAATTGCAGAAAGCAGTCATTGGTTCTATGTCAGTACTATTCTTGTTGTATTTATTCCATTTCCATTGAGTCATTTGGTGGAGCAGACACTTTATTCAAGGCGACCCACAGGTGAGGCTGAGAACAATCAAATCAATATTGAAGCAACAACAGCAATGTTTGTGCTACACAGCCAAGTTGCTGAATAACAAACTGGGCTATTGAAATAAAGAAATAATGGTCTGCAGGTTATTTTTAATTAGCATTATTTGTGAAGTTCATAGAAGTTATTGCAACACAACAAACAAATTAAGATATGGTCCAAATGCTACAGTACTGTAATACATTATAATACACACATATTATAATGTAAAAAAAGTCAGTATCACATAAAAAGTACCCAAGTGAGTAATGTTGTTCCGGTAGAGACGGGCTACATGTGTTATTTGAAGATTGACTCTGCTGATCGTCTGGAGCTGGGTAGCTCTTTCCACCTGGGCACTGCAAAAGAGTTCACATTGCCAATTGCATCGGTGAGCGGACCATTGTCATTGCTCCATGTGGCTTCTGATGCTTAGCAACGTCTTCAGCATCATATGCAGAGGTTCCCTATATAAAGAGCATTCTGCTGTTGCAGCGGTTTGTTTTATTTTCGGGTTTGTTTATTTAATTTGATAAGTAATTAGTTCAGGTTATTTTTGCTAATCCTTTCTGTGGGGAGTTGTTATTGTGGGGGGGGGGGGGGTACCATTTTGTAACTATATTTAACAGTAATAATAATAAGATACATTGAGCCCGTTTTCTCTCCTCGACCCGAGCTCTCCCTTACATTCAAGAAATAGATAAATATAATAATAATATTATGCTGATGAATGAATGTATTTAGTATTGAATATACAGTCAGTCTACACTTCCTGGGAAGGAATAGGAAATGTTTTTTTTATTGTATTAGATTCTATTTTGAGTAATGCATGTGTGTGAGCTACATCTAATGCAATAGCTACTGCAATTCTTTCTGTACTTGTGCATAACAAATCAGCTCCCCCTAAAGAGACTCTCACATGAATAGGGTACAGGATATTTTAGTTGTTTGGTTATTGGATTCCCGCCTGAAGGTTCGGGGTTTGCATCCCAATGTCCACAGTCTACCTCTAGACATCCTTGAGCAAGATGCTGAATCACATTAATGACAAATGATACAGTTCACTATGAATCACATCTGGACAATTAGACGTACACGAAATAGACACACACAACTAGTCTTTAAAGAAGTAGTCTCAGAATATGTGGCAATATGGATCCTCTTCCATGGACCACTCATCAAACATAGCCTATTATCTTCCCTTGCATAATTTGTGATTCCATCTCTCTCTCGTTATTCTGAGATGGCAGAGCTCCTGTTGTGTTGGAGAAAGCGTATGGTATCACTAGGAGATCAATTGTCCCTACGAGGTTTAAGAACAAAATGGATGCCCGGGCTGTATTTGCAGAACCAATCAGAAAGTTCTTGATTACAAAGGATTTATAATGTTAGCCTATTTCTCATTGCTTTCTCACTGCTTGCTGCTGCAGGGTTTTTTCTGCTTTAAGAGTCTTCAAACAGATGCCCATGACAGTTAATGGAGTAATTATACTGCAATTATGGTTATGTGATTAGGTATTTCAACTGTTTCAGATTATGTTGACCAAATATATACCGCCATACTGGTGTTGTCATATGCAGACCCTAATATCATACAAAAAATAAACAATTCGCTTTTAAAGAAGCCTATATGTTGGTTCTTTCATATAATCTTCTGCCTGACATTTTGAATGGACAAGGATCGTTCAAAGATGTACATTAGTATTCACAAGTGTGGTCATGGCATTTTGAAATCTGCCTCCCCCCCCTCCATCCAAAATAAATCCTTGTGATAAATGAATGATGTACAACGATGAGGAGTTGATATAGTTGTTAGTTGGTTCAGCGGCCGACTCACATAGAGAGGTGAAGCGCTGCTGCCTCGCTGAGAGCTAATAGAGGCAAGTTCAAAATGTCCTTTCTCCTGCTACTTAAGACTTGGCATCCAATACAAAGGGATGCTGTCAGGTTTGTGAATGTGGCGGGACGACATGCCAACGCATTCATCAATTCCGGACCCTGAAAGTGTGTAAGAAGAGGTCTAGATGTTCACGGCCCAGGCAGCAATGGTCCTCTCTGTGGAGAGTGGCTGAGAGAGGCCCTGACCAGCTGGGACTGAAATGTTCTGGGGGAGCTTTGTGCAGAATATTCCTCCACAAAGCTTGTGAGGGACGAACATACAGCACAATCTGCGTGTATATACATTCAGGTTTATTCAGTCAGTATAGTGGGTCTGAAATCTAATCTTTGACAGCCTAATGGAGAACTTAGTATCTATGGATGGTTTTAGACAGTGAGTTATTGATGACGTCTATCCCTCCCTGTCGTCAGCACACAACCTTTCCCCATCTTGTCGTTCCTGTGTACGATGTATCCTTGGCAACCCAATGGAAGTCAACATCTTGGGGTTGTCCGGAGTGGCATTTGTAATAAGATCAGTCCAGGGCTAGTGCAGAGCAAAGCTGCTGTTGAGGCTTGGGAACTGCTGCAGTCTGCATCAGGCTCCTTCTGAAGGCAGCCGCATAGTACACCAACAGCATACATGTTACATATGCCCCATTAACCTAGGGCCGAGATCAAACACATTGGTGGTTTTTACTACTATTTTCTATGCATTCATTAAGCAGACACTTTTATCCAATGCCACTTATTGGCTATATATTTAACATTATTCACGGAGGCTGAGGTGAATAATTGTTTTATATACTACACGTGAACACTCCTCAACCCCACAACCATTTGACTATTCTCCATCCTGCCAAATGTATTTCCCCTGTTAATTTGTGTTTTAAGACGCTTCATTGGACGATAAAATGCTTGATAAGATGAAGTTTGGCAAGGCCTATCCCCTACCCTAATTTAATGATTATGCCAGGTACAGGTGATCTATCAGTACATCACCTGCTGAGATTCTACAAGAACACTTGATTCTCAGTGCTATGTATTCCAACAGAAACATTTCCCCAAAAAATAAGACCATTGCATTTACCAAGTGAAGATATTAAATCACTTTGTTATTCTTGGGAGGGAAATTGAGGTGAGTTCTTCTACTTATGTCACTGAATCTCCCTCGTTTCATTGCCTCTTCAGCGAGCGAGCCTGTAACAGAAACAAAAGAACATCTCCAAGACCCTGCAGGCCTGAGGTGCTTCCTGGAAACTTGTGGTGGAAATTTAAAAAATAAACACAACCGTGTCGGCAAATGTTGTGTGTCTGTGCGTGATTGGAATAATGAATAGATAGTGTCTCTGCGCGTATGTACACCAACATGATATCCAGCCACCAAAAGAGCAGAAGAAAGACACACAGCGACCAGCGTCCCCACTAGCTGCTGGATGTGAAGCGCTTGATTGTGCTGCATAGCCTGCAGGCAGCGGTTGGGGGAGAGTGGGTGGGTGGGTGGGTGGGTGAGAGGGAGGGCAGGGCGGCAGTGGAAGGATGTGTGGGCTGCAGTTGGCGGGGAAAGCCAGCTGCACAAGCCCAGCAGGAGGCCTCGTCTATGGCAGGTCCGCAGAGTGCAAGGAAGGAAGGGAGAGAGGGATGGGGATGGAGGGTGAGTGAGCAAGGGAGCAGAGAGCTAGGAAGGGAGAGAGAGAGAGGAAGAGAGAGAGAGGGAGAGAGAACATAAAGGTGAGTGTGAATGAGAGTGTTAGGGAGGGAGAGAATGAAGAAAGAGCAAAGGAAAGCGAGTGAGGGGGGAGAGAGGGATGAAACAAGTGAAATAAGAGAGCGAGGGAGGGAGAGGTAAAAAAGAGGGATGGATGAAGCAAGTCAAGTCAGAGCGGAGGGAGAGAGTAAAGGAAGAGAGCAAGGCAGACAGTGGATGGAAGAGGGACACAGGATGAGATGAAGGAAGTTGAAGGGGAAAGAAGCTGAAAGAAGCAACATTTGGCATCGAGAGCTTCGGATGGATTTCATCTCTGTGTGATATGTGTGTAATGTGTATGTTTGTATGTGTGTCCTTGTGTTTTGTGTGTGTGTGTGATGGGAATGGTTCTAGTGTGGGTAGCAAGGCTGCTTTTTGCGAAATAATCAATAATAACGATGAGATGAGGAGGTCTTGGCAGTCTTGGCATTATTGAGAAAGATGACCCTAACCTCAGCCCTCTGCTGTGTCCTGACCTGTACATGAGATGATGTTTCCGTTGACTCTGGAAAATGCATTCCCACATCCATGCCTGCACTGCAAGTACTAAACAGTGCCCTTATTCACACGCCATTGCAATACACTCACAGGAGCCTGTATTGCTTGATGCTATGATGTGTTAAAGTAAAGTAAAGTGGTAAAGATTTCATGAAATGCCTGCCCATTTTGATACTGCTTTGAAATTAAATTGTTCATTCAAAACAGTATGGAAAACAATGCATACAGACAAAAAACATAGTGCCTTTCAGAGAGGTTACTATCAGCATACTATCAGTGATGACTTTCGACGCGAGGCATGCTGATGATACCTCCCCTTCCCACCAACACAGACAAGTGATCAGCCGTGCCAAATTTCAGCTAAATATCTAATATCAGCTAATTAACAATACAATCTGCCAAACACTCACCCAACCCGCGACAATAAACCTCTCTTAAATTAACATTGGTAGTAGGCTACTCTAAAATCTGTTCAATCACTGTGTGTGTCTGTTCTAGTAGCAGTGCATGCATTGGATATTTCCAATCCTTCTTCTGCTCATACATCATTCTGCAATACCTGATAGATGCTTAATTAGGGAGTTGTTTGGCGTGTTGGGTAGTGGAGCATGAAACAATAGTATCTTAGGAAATGTGTAGCTTAGCTGAGTCACTAGGGGCCTTGTTGTGATGTGTCTCCTTGCTGTGATTAAAGGAATGACATCATAATATGCTCTATCCATGTATCCAAGAAAGGCCAAGAGCTGCCACTCCAGATGCATGGGTTTTAACATTGTATTGCTCCAAACCCGTTAGTTGGCAATGTGTAAAATGTCTGCACATTGCTCAGTTAATAACAGATAAAACAGGCCGTACAGAATAATTCCTGAACACTTAACAATTCTTTGAAATGTAACAATATGTCCCAATGGAGTACATTTTTCTGCCAACCAAATATTGTGCTTAAAAAATGAATTACTCTAACTTTTGGCCCTCCTTAGTATTGGATAATCTCCTAAACTCATGATGACATTTACAAAACCTTGCCAAGTGCTAGATCAAAATAAAACCCATGAATCGTGAGTTTAATACAAATACGCTCTTGTCTGTCCTTGGGGCCATTCATTCACATTTCAAAGCTCCATTGTATTGGCGCTGCACTATATGCTTGGATCTTGGTCACTTCCATTTCCACCACAAACACACACATCACCCCGTGGCTCTTTCACCTACAAATGATCCTCAGCTGGTTCTGTTTAATATGCAGGGAAAACTCTGAAAATAATTAAACTCCACTACCAAGGATATGACCCCAATTACCTCACATACCTAGCCGGTGTGGCGGGATGAATAAGAGGAAAAGGGACAGTTTGCCATCATGGATAGCAAACTTGGGGCCTTGGACCTTTTAAGCACTGCTTTTTATTTTTGACTTTGCTCTTGTCTATATACCAGCAATTCTTTCTTAGGGCAAGTACAATTAAATTGATTCACAAGGCATTTGATTGCTTTCTTCACTGCCCTGCACTCTATTCTGACGTCCATGCCAGTTCATTCCTTTTAATGTGTCAGTCATTGTAAGTCTGCGAGTATATCTTCAAATCACAATATACACACCATAAACCAGCTGTAGCCGGATTTTAGCTGTAACCTATTCATTGCAAAGTGTGTATAATAAGTAGATTATTTTGTTTTTTTATTAAAGAGGCAAGTCATTATACTTGATTTGAGTTATCCCAAGATGCTCTCTGTGACTGTTGAAACTAATCCAACAAGAGCAACAAGCAACATCCTGCTTGACCAAAGTGGTTTGGATTGTATAATATATAGCACGTTGCCTTGGTTACCACAAGACGCAGAGGCATAACAGTTGCATCCTGTTTAACGTCTCTTTGTTTTCAATCTTTTCATTTGTATTTTGACATCCAGCTGCCTGTGACGGGGGCATACATATTCTAAACAACAAGCTCATGTAGATCATTGAAAGCCCAACAAAGATTTTAGCTAATTGCATAATTACCAGACGATGCTGATAGGTAAACGGCTATGCACAAGCCCTCTGCAAAATAGACACAACTGATGGGCCATGTTGTAACTCCTTCCTGGGAAACACATATCGGCACAATGTGTGAATGATTGACAGCTCCTTGGCAGTGCCACAGCCCAAACCCAGCCTTTGACTTGTTCCCTATTTGTGATGAAATTTCCCATCGCCCCTCCTCCTCTGCCCCTCCATCAATCCTAATCTGTTTTAATGGGTCTCAGCCTGTGGTGTCTTAACCCCTCCCCCCCCCAAGCAGCTGCTGAGTTCAGGGAGCTATGGAGAGATTAAAGGAGCATCTTGGACCACCCCCACCCACCACCAGGGACTCACCCAACACATGCCTCTAGCTTCTGCTAGCGTTCTCCTTTCATCAACTGTATATCCAAATTCCTCCCTGGACCTATAGGAATGACAAGGGGCCGTTGAGTGGACCCTACACACGCAAAATTCCATGCGGGCAACATTGGAGTTCCTATGGGACTTCCGCTGCTTATCAGTGTGGTTCATTAGAGGCAGATGAAACAATCTCTAGTGCCTGTGACTCTGGGCACATTAGGCAGTAGTATGCATGTGTCAGTGCCACTGCTGCCTTTTTGCAGCAGTGCTGGTCCATTTCCTTGGCTTTGGAGATGAACCGAGTGCGCTACACAGAAGGCCACATGGTTGAGTCCCACACCGTATCTGACAGATGCGAAAGCCCTTCCTGTTCATCCCTGCTGATGAGCCCTTGAGCAAGACATTGAACCTGTTTTGCCAGCTGTGAGGCTGCTGCTCAGTGGCCCACCCATGTTTTTGTGTGCCAGATGTGTGAATGTCATGCATTCTGGGGTAAAGGGCTACGCATGGGCAGACCATACACAGCACAAATGGCTTCACCCAATAACCTTTGGATGCAGTTCCAGCCAGGCTGAGATTCAAAGGAAATGGACAGGAGGTCATTAGGAAAGTAACACAACAATTTACAGGAACCCTCTGAATTCTTAGCAAGGCAATTTAGATACTGGTTCAAAGCATGTCATGATCAACGGAAAATGCCAAGTGTGCCATACAGGACAGCAGTTTGTCTTTTAAAAATGTATGACTAGAACATGTATCATGTACACAAACCAATCGGGTGCTCAAAATCCCGAAACATGGCAATGGCCTACTCCAGTCTAGATTTTCAGTTTTATAAATATCAAGGCATGATCTGAACAAACAGTATTCCTTGTGATCAGCCAGCGATGAGCTGTTTGAGGGACCAGCCTCCGGGGCAGGGCTGCCACCTCCTATTAGACTTCCATAATGAATGGCTTTGATGGGACTTGAGGGAATGAAGCCCATGTTTACTTGCAGAAAGTGGGTGTCCCGTGCCTGACCTTGTCGAACATGGCAGGAGACAGCCAGTGTAATTCTCCTTTTGCTGGCCTTCATTGGGCTGCTTGTCTCTCAGTTTCAGCTGCCGCAAACCCTTTTGGGTGGGGTCGATCTTCCACACCTCTCAGCCACACTGACTCACAAACCTATGCATGTATTTCAAGTGATGGCTTGAACGTTTTCATTTGCTCTTTGCATTTGTTGTAGATTAAGTTTTGTCTTTAACATCATATGAGTATGGTAACCTTGGTAACAGCTACTTCTACACAAGGCAGGAAGAATTTGAGTAATAACAATAAAGTATTCTCCTTACTGTTAGACATGTGTCCTTACACAAGTACCTTCCCTAAAAAAAAAAAAAAAAACAAATTAATCCAGAAACGTCTCAGCAGTACAAGGTAAAGGCATCTGCTTTGGCTCAACCAGTTTCCAGTTTAAGGAACTTGATATATCACCCAATTTAACTTTAATTGGCTACTACAAATTCTGACTTTGAGACCAAGGACACATGGCTTAATCAGTTGAGAACTCACCTCTGAAGAATAGAATTAGACAAGGAACCCCTCCAAATCTATATTCGTAATATGTAACTTTATCTCAGATATTGTATAGTTGTTCGAAAGTTACTTGAAATGTTATTCAAATTCAAGGACTGAAAGAAATGATTCACTGTGTTATCCAGTTATTTCCAAATATAAGCTATAATGTACAGAAATGTTCTAGTCCAGTTTCATTTCACTGGGCTAAAGTCTCTGTTGCGTGTGTCCTCATAAGTCCTCATAAAGATTATTCGTTGTCACGATGCGTCTTTATGGCTGTTGCCAATTCCTGTACATAGTAATTAAAGTGATTGGGGTTGAAGCAATGAAATCCTCAAGGGGTTGTAATTAGTGTTGGTTCCGGTGGGATTTTTTTTATGTTCCTTAAATGGCATTTGGAAAAACCTCAACGTCAACTGAGAAATGTTTTTGAAGATGCAAATGGTTCACCATTTTAGTTGGTTTGATATCGCCAACAGATTCTCCAGAGGTTCGTAGAGTTGGCCGTTTGGCTCCTTCTTCCAAATTTTCTTTTGGGTCAACCTCGTGATTGTACTTTTATCTTTTCCTTTCTTTACGCTGTGTCATGACTCTAAATCCTTAGACCTCATTGGCTTCTCTGACATTCTCTGTTGCCCTGGCCGGGCCTTACCAATGCCCTGACAGCAGAAGTACATTAGCTCTTATTAGAGCCCAATAAGCTGTTTTCCATTGGCTTGAACCACGACCGGAATTAATTAAACAACATTATATGCGCTCTTACCTGGTTATGGCTCTAATGGTAAAGGATGGGCAAGATGCACGAAGGAAATGGCTATCTGACATTGTTATCATTATTTTTGTCAGTTTACAGTTCATTCAATATCCCCAACTATTATGTGGTGTTCTTTCACCTGGGAACCGACAAGAATAACAAGCAGGAGGCCTTTATTGTAGCAGAGAATGTTTGATTTATGAGGTGCGGTCCGTTTATTGTATAATTTTCTGCATTGCGAGTCCTCATTGTGTCCCTGGTTGCTCTGGCTGTGGTATTTTTCCTATTGCTCGCTGTGTGTGCTATCGCTATAACTTTTCAGATAGTACTTATTGAAATACAATTTTGTGGCGCTGAAATATTCCTTCCTAAAGACTGGCCATTTTGGAGACTTATACTTATACTACATATACTAATTTTAGTAGAAGTAGAATTCCGGAACACTAAATAGGAAGTCACCTCTTATTAAATACGTGTTCTTCATATTTCTCCCCTTTTCAAAGTTTCCTAGTACTTTTCCCCACCGAGTCCCATTCTAACATGTTTCAAAGACTGTTCATCCAGCATTTAATAATATACATAATTGAAGATATTCGTAATTAACTGCACATCTTTTTGTTTATCCCCCTCATCAACTTATTTAAGGGGCATACACACTGTGAAATACAGATAGAAATACACCTACTCCAAGATAACCAGGAAGAGAATGAGACAATGTGGTTGTTGTTGTTTTTTTGTAGGAGTTTTGACCACTTCCACTTTCAGCATTATGCAATGATTTGAAATGACTTCCCAAGTACCGTGCTCAAAAAAGTATAAGAAATAAATCAAGCCAAATCCGTTTTATCAATGCAAAGTAAAGGCATTTGCTCTGGCTCAATGTAATCAACCATTATTTTCAGAAAGCAATTTTGGGAATAAATTCAAAATGTGCATCCAAATGTCCATCCTTGTCTTCAATAGATGTGAGGAGGGAATGAATCCACTTCTTTTAATCTACTAACATCGGCCGCTACTCCCCTGTGCTCTAAATGGATGGTCCGGCTGGCTGACATTATGAACATTTTGTCAATGGAAACAGGATTTATGTAAGGATTCATTTTGTATTTATTGCATTAAATGCACTCATGTTCTGGAACTGTAAAGGCAGCGGACATAAGATAAGTAATAGTACTTGCTTCCTGAATCTTAATAAAATGTATAAGAAAATCCATAACCACGTTTTATTTGATATTCATGGAGTGGTGCAGGGACAGGATTTTTCAGTGGCTGAAGTCAGAATTTCGATCTGCGACTTCCAAATGCGACCATGCAATTCTAATTGGAACATCATTGGATTTTCCTTCCTTTAGAAGTTTCGCATTTCCCCGCTGAGCAAGGGATATGAGCGATCCTCTCCTCTCGTGTGCAAGTCGGACCAAGTCCTCTCTCCCATTGAATATTGAAAAAACTTTATCTTACATGATCAAATTATAGAAATCTTAGAGAATCCATCCGTTTCTTTACCTATTATTTATTGTTTGTTTAAGCTCATACATTTCTGGTTAATTTGAATATGTGTAATCTTCTGATCAATCAATGCGGTCAGCAGAAGTAAACCACATTCAAACTCAATTCACAAATGTCACATAATAAATTCCTTAACTGATTGATATTTAGGATTGCAAACCACAAATCACAAACCCACTACATACCATAACATATTAGTCCGAAAGTTTCTTTATTGGTCACATTCTCAAGCCTTTTTGTGTGTGCTTGTGTGTGGTTGTGCGCTTGTGTGTGTGTGTGTGTATGTGTGCTTGTGTGTGTGTGTTTATGTGTGTGTGCGTGTGTGGGCGTGTGTGTGTGGTGTGTCACCGTCCGAGAGTTAATCGGTTTAGTGAAAAAAGCTAATTATAGCAGTCAGAGTTCTGCACTCAGCGCGCGCACACACACACACACACACACACACACACACACACACACACACACACACACACACACACACACACACACACACACACACACACACACACACACCACACACAGACACAAAGTCCATGGTACAGTTTAATTTGACTACCTATAGTATAGTATGATATATTGAATGATATATGTATACATTTTATTTATTAATGTAAATTAATTATTAGCAGTCAGTCCATTCGAGATAGTGTGACGTTAGCAAAGTAAAATATGTCCTAACAACACAACTGCTATCGCAGAGCTGACTCTTGATTTTCCCCAGTTCAATTGGCCTACCTGAGCAGATTCAGGTCAGACTCTAGCACTTTCTAGGTCTTACAACAGTTGTTGCCGGTTGCATATACATACTTAAGACGAAATTGAAGAGAGTGTGTCCTCATACAAGATAGCTGGTTTGCGACCAAAACTAAGAACCGCAGGGTACTGGGTCGATACAGCAGTGCTTTTCCCCGAAAACACCACTAATTGGTTAGCGTGCACGTGTATGATTATGCTGGTTTCTGTCAATACTAAATACTGCCGCCTGTAAATTATGGACCCTTGCTTCCCGCTGTCTATTCATTACAAGATTAACCAATTTGAAACAAGACTTGCTGAGATTGTGAAGGATTACACGCATCTGTATGGCCGCTCAAGCAGGGACTACAAGAACATGGAGATGATAGGAAACCTGTGGTGCCCTCTAACAAACCGAGAAGGCCTATAGCAGACACTGTATTGTACCCTTTCAAAATCGCTGTATTCGACAACAGTCTAACAGCCTACGCAAGCGTCCATTTTTTTTAAGGATATGGGGGCCTTAGCCGTGATCTTTTAGTCTCATTCAGAACCCCCTTTGAATCAGGTATTGTGAAGAAAGAACAGGTGGCTGGGTTTTCTGGTGTGTTTATCAGACGCACACACCGGAGTTTGCGCACAGCTTAAATGGCTGAAGAGACCTTTGTGGCTGAAGCTTTTACAGCCAGCGCACATATGGATGTTCTAATGAAAGTGTACAGTGAGCAGTGCTCTTTAAACCGCAAAATACCGCATGGATGAGCTCTGCCTGGGCTTAAAGGGACTCTCAAGGCCCCTTATTCCTGGCCGGAATATTTTTTTCTCAATGAGATAATGGGAAAGGGTTGATTCAAAGTGCCTACCCAAGACATTCAGGCAAAGCTTTTACTCTTACATGTAATTCATTTATTTTTTATTATCATAAAAGAATACCAGAGTTGAAGTTGACTTTGTGTCGGTCCGTTCCAAAACGTTACTCGCCAGCAGCAGGTAAAAATATTACTCTCTCGTCATTGCTTATCTTCTTCCTCTTTTCCTGTCTAGGCGCAACAGGGCAGTAGATCAGGGCTTATTATCTTCAAGTGAAAGGTCACAAATCAATATTGGCCATGACAGCAAATGTTGGCTTTTTACCAAAAGCAGGGAGCGGCTATGAAATATAAATCTGTAATCCCACAACTCCGACCACCCTGACTCGCCCCCAGTCCTTTCCAAATCTCTGGATGCTATAATCAAACTGAACTGAGAGTAGTACTTCTCCTCTCACCTGCTGCGAGCAAAAACATTTAATTCCCCCATAAATCAGTGGTGTGTTACAACAAAGAACAAGGGTAATCACTGTCTTCTCTACCTACCCTGCCTCCCTCACCCGTTTGTTCTCTGATTGTTGCCATGGCCACAAAATCCATTTAGGAAGATGGCTTCACTCAGAGGGTTTGGGCTGGTTTATGCCATGTCTACTGCTGTAACCATTTTGTTACATTTGCTGTCTGGATAAACGGATGCCTTCCTGCTCCACAGGCCATTTCGCTAAAGGAGCTGTGGATGTCAGGTTTGTTTGCTAGTGGTCTACAAACGCCAAAATGCTAATCTTTTTGTGTTCATCATGCACGTCCGTGCATATATGGATACAAAATAGATGTACTCCTCTGAGGCTATGTCCAGACTATGCCATCTAAATCTTTATTTCTGTTCAGACCTCGAAGGTGGATGTATCTGACAGGGCTGTCTCATCGTATAATTGTAACGTGCAAACCGAAACACAGTTTAAGTGTGGCTGTACAACATGGCCATTTCAGTTCCGTGTCTAAAGTGATGGGCTGTTCAGCATCCTCTATTGTGATCAATGGAGCGTCCTGAGTAATCAACCTATAGTTAAAGCCTAATTTGCTCATGGGCCCCAGCCAACTGACGCCACCCTCTACACAGCAAAGAGTAGAAATGACTTGGCTTGGAAACAAACCCTGTGCCTCTTGGGCCTTTGTTCCCCAAATTGAAACGGATCACACAGGGATCACATGGCTGTTATCGATCAGGAGTGAATAAACATGGCGTGATTTGCACGCCGCTTCAAGGCTTATGAAGCGAGTTGGCAGGCCGTCTTAATTAACACCTCTTCCCAACGAGTGGTCTGCACCTGTGTCTCTGCTCCCTGATAAAGGGACTTGTTTTGTCCGCCTTGGCACTCAAAGTTTTTTCAGGTAATAAATCCGGAGCTGCCCTGGACGTTGCAGGCACACTCAGAAATGGCTATTGACTTGAAATCCAGATAAAATCCTACATTGGCATTCCTTACAAAGCGCCAGGATGCAATCAGCATGTGTTGATATATGGTATCCGTGGCGATCTTTCAGTGGCGTCAATGAACATTAAGAAACTTGATGTTCCTTAAAAACAGTCACCAGCTTTATTGTTTATATTGTTCCCTGCTGGCTTAATAAGCATAATCCGGTATGAAGTCGCTCCAACAGTGGGTTCTGCAATTGGTTCGATCCCCAGTGTCATCAGTCTAACTGTACTACCTGCTCTTTAATGAACTTACCATAACAATTTAGCTGGCTATGGATAACCAAGATAATATCTAGTATACTTTACAATTGTACTATACTATGCTGCAATATACAATACTATACTGTTCTAAACTACACCATAGTATCCTTTATGATCCTGTACTATATTATTTCTGTATAATATATACTATACTACAGTCTAGAACACTGCATGAAACATGAGGTGATGAAAAGAAACAGGCTTTCTATTAAAGACTATGTATACAGTATATAATACTGAAGGAAACATGAGGTGAATGAAATGAAACAGGCTTTCCATAGTGATCATATTTCTTGTCTACAACACTGCTTTTGTAAGTTCTTCCTGGCTGCTGCTCTGTGGTTGTAAGGAGGTTGAGAAAGTTGAACTGAGATGTCCAAAAGATAAAAAATGAGAGACAGAGAGAAAGAGGAAGCACTTAATGTGTTTTATAATGTTTGTCTTTGTTATCTAATATCCATCTCATCTTGTTTTTATACATTTGTGATTGACTAAAAGCAGGGTAAGGAAGTCCACATATTTTGTTGACTCAAGGTTTGTCTAAAATGTACTTTATCCCATGAATTAATTGCACTGACCTTTCATGCCTGATGGAAAGTACGCCGCCTGGGCATTTCAGATTCATGCTAGATAATTATTCTTAATTTTTTTGCTGTGGTCGGTGAAATATGTCCACGAGCTTGGAAATATTTATTTAGTTTGGGTAGACATAACTAAGGTCAGCTTTATTTAAAGGTCAGAACTTTACCATGCAATAAAACCTTTTTTAATTTTGGTAAAATGCATGCTTTTAGAATGACTGGGTCTCCTATGCCAAACCACATATTGTAGCTATTGTTTATTTTGCCCCTGACTTCTGAGCAGTATTGAACTTGGACTACGGCAAGGCGGTTCTTTGGATGAGGGCCTAAATCCAATGCCTGTTTTTTTTCCATTATCTTTTCATGCATTTACATTACTCCCAACACAACCATAGCATTCCCGTCCATTTGGTTTGTTAGTTGAAGATTGTAACAGTAGGCGTGTTTGTTTAGTAGGAAGAACCCTCCATCAATAGACCTCAATCATACTCCGGGAGAGTTTGATTGTTTCATAGCTGTATGTGTTTTTAAAAAGCATCATCTGAGACTTGCTGTAGCTCATGCTTTCATTTTTTGATTTTGGGATAATTACAAGTATTGCACAAAGAAGTAATGTAGGGCCCTTGGGGTGTTGTGGCCAAGGCCGCCTTAATGCACGGGCTTACCTGGGCTGAAGTCCCAGGGCCTACGACGATCTGGGGCCTATCATGAGCTGCAGTATAATTATTATTATTATTATTATTTTTATATACTGGCTCATGATAGGCCCCCCGATCGGTATAGGACCAAAACAATGTGATTTCTTGGGGCCTACAAAGATCATAGGCCTATCACGAGGCAAGAAAATACTAATAAAAATCACATTGCTTTGGTAATTGTCAAATTTTCTGTCCATCACTTGATATTAATTTTTGTGGCTTCTAATTGGCCCAATTGACCAGTGACCCACGTGGGCACCATGACACAACAGCCTATCACATTCTAAAGGAATGTTTTGGCTTGTGATTCAAATCGATTCATGCACAGGCTTACCTGGGCTTAAGCCTGCGACGATCAGGGGCCTATATTTAATATATATTATATATATTAAATACTGCAGCTCATGATAGGCCTCTGATCTTTGTAGGCCCAAAGCAAAAAATCACATTGTTTTGGGCCTACGCCGATCGTGGGGCCTATCATGAGCCAGTATAATATATATATATATATATATATATATATATTTTATACTGTTAATATTTTACTTGTTAATATGCTGTTATTAGGCGTGTTTGTGTTTCTGCAGACTGGATCATGTTTCCTTTTGGTAAAATGGAGTTAAATCAAAATTTCATGGAACATGGTTTTATAATCACCTTGTCTATCCTTCAATTATTTGGTGAGCTATAACCTACTAATATAATAATCGTGATGTTATGTGGCTCAGAGAGGGTCACTAATACGTTTTGCACTCTATACACATGGCATTTACACATTTCCATTGTAAGACCCCCTCTCAGGGGGCCTACGAAACAGCCCCAGGGCACAATGGCAGGTTAAGGCAGGCCTGGTTGTGGCCCATATTTAACAATAGCA
Source organism: Pollachius pollachius (assembly GCF_949987615.1). Classification (NCBI taxonomy): domain Eukaryota; kingdom Metazoa; phylum Chordata; class Actinopteri; order Gadiformes; family Gadidae; genus Pollachius; species Pollachius pollachius. The sequence goes on along the minus strand of NC_136934.1, from coordinate 8,518,133 downwards.
GAAGAACCCCAAAACATGCTGCTTTTAATACTTAGTCCATTCAGCTGCAACCCTCTGTGAAAGAATGTAAGATGTTCACTGAAAGTGTGAGAGACAGATAGAGAGAGATGGAGATAACCATCAACGCACATGCGCCCGCTCGCACACAGACGCCACACACATACACACTCATGCACGTATATACACACACATACACACGCAAGCACACATATGCATGCACGCACGCAGGCACACACACACACAAACACACACACACACACACACACACACACACACACACACACACACACACACACACACACTAGCACTAGCACTTTAACTTCATGCTAGAGTGATCATCCATTAATGTGGCATCGGCGGAACAATCTGCAGAAGAACTTTGGTCTCTTACCTAACCCAACTGCAAGGGTTGAGTTTACGCCCCCAGTGTACTGAAATAGTGGGAAATTTGCTCTGTTGCTCTTCACTATTTGCATTATTCAATGCACGATGCTCTCACTGACATGCCATTTTGAAATTTTTGGTTTAGTCAGGTTAAATGCATTATTCAACCTTCCTTCACCACTGCATTCAACCTTTCCTTGAATCAGTTGCAGACCAGTGTTGTGGCTAGCGCTTGGTTTGCCTCGCTGCCATTTGATTCCCCTTGACATGCATCCTTGACTAACATACTGCTCGGATAAAGGCGTCATAAAGGCTAAACGGGCGCCATATAAAAGCCACCAACGAGAATGTTGTGTGCACGTTGTACCAAATCATTGAATTACACTCAGACAGCTCTTCCGAGTAACGCAAAGCAGAGATCCTCCCCTCCTCTCACCCTCACTCCCTTTGGCCGGTCTGTTGAGCAGCTCGCCCTGGGGGAGGGAGGGCCGATGGAGGGGTCGGGCTGGGAGGACAGACGTACGTATGATTTGTTTATTAAGGCATCGACCCCTGACAGGATTCCCCACCACTCGCTGTCTTGCAACACAATTAGTCGGCGAACATCCTCTTGCTGCTGGACTCCTGTTCTTCTGAGACTGTTTCCTGTTCCTCTCAACGCACCGTCGGCCACACTAGACATAAAAACAACCACATTCGACTCACTCTGTGTTTCTGGTTCCTACAGCTACTTTCCACTCAGCTCCAGTTTTATTTCAAACTTTTTGGAGAAACTTTATTCCTATGCTTAGACTTTTCTGCAAATGGGTTATGCTAAGCGGAATGTGAACGTAACGATCGGCACGCTCGCCAAAGCACTTCATTATCCAGATGCAATCGAAGTGGCCTCCATTTGTATGCTTACTGTTCAATGCATGCTTATTCTATTCCAATTCAGTCATTTTCACTGTTATCCATAGCGATAAAGTGAATTGATACGTGTCGTAGGTAGGGTTTGGAAACTTTGCTCAAGGTAAACAGAGAAAATACGGGATTCAATCCAGTACCTTTCTGCTGGGAGTCAAACAGCCTCACCACCACACTATTCTGCACCCCCTATACCTTAGCCATATGTGTCATTGTAATGCATCGATGGTGCTGCTGTCGGTTGTTTTTTAGGCCTCTTTGGGTCGTATGTATTGAGGCTTGCTGCGTCCCGCCGTCGTACACAGTGTCTCATCTCTCCAGTCCGATTACAGCACACAGCGGGCTCCTCGGCAATGTGTGACTGGCAGTCGGTAGCGGCACTAGAACACAGCCCCGGAAAAGAAATGATTTATTAAAGACAAAGCACTGCAGCAAGCTGCGGAAAAAACCTCCCGTCTCGTATATGATTACTCCACAAGAAAAAAATATTACTTTGGGATTTTATTTTGGAGCGCTTTCTATTATTTTGGAGTCTATTTTTGTATTCATGCAGTCTTGAGAGCCCTCCCCAGGGCCACTCCACTATTCCCAGGGGAGTAGGAAGTTTGCTGCGTAGAGGGGGAATATTTAGTTGTGTGTGTGTGTGTGTGTGTGTGTGTGTTTTGTGTGTGCGTGCGTGTGTGTGCTCTCTCGATTGTTAAATTAGCCCTACACAATCGAACGCACCACTGGTACCCACTCACGCCACCTCATACATCCTGCATGTCTCCGCCTTGTAGTTTATGGTTTGTTTCCCTGGATGGCGAGAGAGAGGAGAAAGAATAGACAAACAGGGCCTTTCTTTTCTTAGCCTTATTGAACTTGGCACGAATGGACCCTGGAGTGCAGAGAACCGCCAGCTCCATGCAGCTGTGGCGAGCAGCGGGTCAGCTCAGAGTCAATTCTCCACAAACTCAAAATGTGTACGCAAATTATTTTTCCTTCTCTTTGTCCCCCCCCCCCCCTTCCCCAGCCCCACACACATGCCTTGAATTCCATCAAGGAAATGCATCGTGGTGGATGGACTGCATGCTCGTATTTCACGATGCGGTGACTAGCCTGCACAGAAATGAAGGGGATTTCGCAACATTAGCGAGATAAGCTGGCTAATTAGTGCTAAACACCTGAGATCCAACAATAGCACGTCTCCCTCGCTTCTAGCGATCAACCAGCAGCAGCAGCCCGAAACCAGTGTGGGCCGCTCTGGCTCTGCCGCTGTGGATGATTTCTCCCTTCACACCCATAGAGGGCAGCTGTGTTCTCCACAACTTGTCCCCATGCTGAGGGAGGGAGGTAGGGAGAGAGAGAGAGAGAGAGAGAGAGAGAGAGAGAGAGAGAGAGAGAGAGAGAGAGAGAGAGAGAGAGACAGAGAGAGAGAGAGAGAGAGAGAGAGAGAGAGAGAGAGAGAGAGAGAGAGAGAGAGAGAGAGAGAGAGAGAGAGAGAATAGGGGCCAGTCAGAGTGGGAAGATGTAAAGTCGCAGAAGTGCAAAACGAAAGACTTGGAAGCAGGTTACCTGGGGACCCAACTGAATCTTCTCATCTGACCAATCTGATAGACGCTGATGCAAGTCTTAAAAAAAAAAAGACCCGCTCTTCTTTTCATGCTCCTCTTTATAGTGCACGCAAGCATGGCTATGCGTACAGCGATGTGATGTGGTACGTCCATATTAAATATAGTACGACATCTGCCGGTGACAACGAAGATTTTATGTTTGGAACTATACTCCAAAGTATGCATCTCTTTCTGACTCCTCTGCCAAATCCTCTATCTATCTGTCCATCTCCCTACCTCTGGAGCTCTTGCTTGGTCTGTCTGAATCCCTATGTCTCTGTCTGCATCTAAGTCCCCCCTTCTCCTCTGTGCCTATTCTTCTCCGTCTCTCCCTGCCTTTCTTTCTCTCACTGTCTTTGTCTCTCTCTCCCTGCCTGCCTTCCTCTCTATCTGTGTCTGGTTCTCCCTGCCTGTCTATCTCTCTATCTGCGTCTGTCTTTCTCCCTACCTGTCTCTAAATCTCGTCCTTTCCCTGTCTGTCACTCTCTGGGTATGTCTCTCTCCTTGCCTCTGTGCTACACATGACCACACACAGCTCAATATAAGCAGTGGTAGCGCAGGTTAGGTGGCGTCACAGCAGGATAAACACTGATTACACGTTCCTTTAATGACGGCATCTAATGAATCACAGCACAGTAAATGAATGGCCATAGTTAGGCGGCTTAATAAAAGGGAAGGCTGGGGCGCTACTGGGTACCGCCACTGTTGTCTGCTGAACCCAGGCAGATTGAAGAGGGAGACAAGACTTCTGATGTCAAATTAAATCTAGAAGAGAGAGAGACAGATAAAGGGGAGGTAGGGAATGCGACAGACCAAGTGGAAAATTGACAGACAAAAAGAGAGATGGAAAGACGAGCGAGAAAAAGGCAGAGTATGACAGAGGGAAGAGAGAATGCAAAATGACGACCGAGATTGATTAAGAGAAAGAATGACATGATAGAGAAAAAGAAGACCATACGATAGAACGGCGGGAAGGGGTCGAGTATGACTGAGTATGAAGGAGACAGAGAGTGAATGACAGTGAAAGAGAGAGAGAACGACAGAAACAGAGAGGAAGAGAGAGAGCCAGAGAGATTGCGAGAGTTACAGAGGAAACAGCGAGAGGAGGACAGGTTGATAGAGAGAGAGAGCCGGGAGTTTAGGTTGTGCCTGCTTCATTGTGTGGTGCCAGCTCTCTGTACTTGTTTCCCTGGCACGCAGAGGGCTGTAATAAACCAAACAATATCACATTAACACCCAAGGTCCACAATTAATGGGCCTGGCAACAGCCAGCAGGCCTTCCTGCAAGCGCACACACACAGACATGCACAGACGCACGCACACACACACACACACACACACACACACACACACACACACACACACACACACACACACACACACACACAATGCGTGTGCACAGATCCAAGTGTTGCCTGATGTCTCTAAAACAGGCTTGCCTCCATGTACTCTGTGAGAGGGGATATAACACGCCCCCTTATCCTCTTAATTTATGAAACAGAATAAATGAATGGACGCTGACAAGCTCAATAACCTTTCAGTGGCTACAGATAAGTTATAATTATCAGCCAAGGAATTAAGCAGTCGATGCAGAGCGTCTCTTCTGCTTATTAATGTCTGTTGAACTGGAGTTTAAGAGGGGTGGTCTAAACCTTAAAGATTCAACACTGAGAAAGTGTGTATGCATTTGCTTTGGTTATGCTTACAAACAGAGAACATATGTCTGTTATGAATTACAGCCTGTACCTTGGGACCCAGGATGGGTTTGGTTTCTTAAAACCTGACAAATGTCTTAAACTAAACTTTATCAAGTCAAACTAAAGCCACAGGCACAATAAGTCAGCCAAAAAGAGGAACACATTTTGTCTAGTTTAGTTTAATAAGCAAACTGGTTGCCACATAAGTATAGATACTTGTTAGTTTGCTACCCTTGTATCGATAGATACAGCTGTCATGGTACTTTTAGAACTACTGTTATGTTGCCCAGTAGCACTTATGCAATGCTATTTATTTTATTATTATGCTGACCGAAAGCTCCAACAAGCTCAGGTTCAAAAGCTTGACAACTTGCAGTGCAATTTTCTTCTCAACAGAACAGAAGGCCGATGAGATGACTGCAATAAACATCGATGTGTGCTTTGATTTTCTCAAAAAGCTAGTGAATCCAACTGAAATAGTTGCTTCAGGAAAACATTTTATATACCACCACATCTTATCTTTGTGCAGAGATTGGTGCTGGGACAGCTGACTGACCTCTGGATGGGGCTGAAATTCCTCTCTTTTATCAGTCCGTCACGGTGCTGTGTGCTGGGCTTTGAGATTCAGCGAGGACGCTTCATGATTCCTCAACGGCTTCTATTCCTCCTCGCTTCACACTCTGTCTGTATCCGGCTTGAGCCGTGTCAGACAAGATGAAGCTGGCATGGCCTTCAACAATAACCACCACAGAAGCTGTGATTGTAACATATTTATTCCATGTCTCACAAACACACAAGTGTTGCATCCCAGACACTTATTTGTTTGTGAGCCCACTAAAGCCAAATGATATTAACTTGTGTTCTGCCTGTGGAAGGATTTGTATCTGTGTGCCAGGGTGGGTAAGCTAGTGGGATTCTTATTGTGAATGCCATCGGGCCTGATACCTGTTTCACATGAACAACGTTAGTTATTCCCCTGCTAAACAACGATGACTGAATGGCTTGATTTCCATTTCCAGGGAATTTCTTCGTGGGGGGGGGGGGGCGTCATTTTTCTTTCTCTTTATTCTTTACATCTCCTCAATGGGCTCCGATCCTCATTTGATACCTGTTCAGCTCCTCATGCAACGACAACTAAAGCCATGTACCCTATAAATACCTTTTAGCATAGCAACTAATCTCTGTCTGTGCACGACACCGGTGCACAGCAGGGATTCTGCTCATTGAGGATCAGCTCTCGTTTATGTTTCAACGGCCCGTGTTATAAATGTCTCTCCGCCTTAGAACTTTGAATGCCAGTCTCTTTAAATGGTGATCCCATATGTGCCATCACACTGCTTCTGCCTTTGCCCGAGGATTTAGTGGCGCTGGCTGAGATCCAGAGTCTGATATACAGCAGGGGGCTTAAACAGATGTCAAAGGTCAGCAGAACCCCTTTCACTATCACAGAGGAATTCAAAGTGTGCTAACTCCGATTGCATGATTATTTGCTTGCCCGTGCGTGGGTATGCATTTGACAGATGGGATATGATGAGTGAAACAAAATGGCTTATTTAACTTTTTTCCCACAGGAGTCGATGTAGAATATTTATAGCTTTAAATAATAGACGTGTCCTGCGTTATGTGGGGCCGCCTGCAGGCGCTGGGCTCCAAGCGGAGCGCATACAAATTCCAATCAACCGCTGGCATTGTGATAAAGTATTCAGCCACAAATCTTTGAAGCCTGTCAGAGTTGGAGCTGGAGGGCTGCTGTTTACACTTTAGACAAGGCTCCGGAGTGAATACTTTAGTAGGGGGTAGCGGTGGGATGTGGTATGATGCATGATTACACAGCAGATTAGAGCCATTTAAATATTTGAATAGGTTTTTTTCACACTAGCAAAGCATATTAAGCTCCTGTTTTCATAACAGTAATGAATCACCATATACGTTTTTTCTAATTATTTCATGTCATCTGTTGGAACCGGGAGAGTCGGCACTGCTATATTTTGGCTTATTGCCCGCCGTGTGTTGGTGTGTGTGTGTGTGTGTTTGTCTGAGTTTTTGTCTGCATTTAGGTTTGTTCGTTTGAGAGTGTGTGTGTAATCCATAATCCATTAGGGGAGACGATACCTTAAGTAATCGAGTGAAAGTGTCTCTTTGCATGTTCCTCTCTGGTAGGATCCATCCCTCTGCCCATTAGTGTAATAGGAGGCTATAACACCCCTATGATAGCTGGAACGAGCTCATTATAGAGCCTTTGCATGATGTTTCTCCTGGGTCAAAACCTCTTTCCGTTCAAATTCATCTTTCACAACTAAAAGTTCTGCCCCTTTTCACCATTCGTGGCTACACACCCTTTCATTAAAGTATACATCTAATAAGATTCATAGGAGTATATTTATATATCAGATTATAGATACATGCCTATTCAGGACTTACATTTTTTAAAACAAGTTTCTAAAAAGAGGATAGGCCATATGAAAGGGGTTGAAAAGTCTGCCACAAAAAAAACAAAACTCATGCTATGATACCATACTGAATTCCGAAGATCTTGTAAACAAAGCACAAGAGAGAACCAACCAATCAACTGGCCGTAGGACTCAGAGGATCTCCTGAACTATCAAAACCAAACCAAAATCTAAACTGAGGAATAAAGCTGCGATAACAGCACTCCGGACCTCCTTCCCTGAACAATATAACTTAACGAAAACCAATAGCTCTGGGTCAACAAAAGCCATCAACCCCATGCGCTTCCCTCCACTCTGTGTCATAGGCCCGCCCAGATGCTGTGATTAATGTCAGCTGGAGCTACCCAGGTGGACCTAGAGAGAGAGATGAAGCAAAGGGAACACACAGCAGCAGCGTGGTACAATGCGTTTGGCCCCTTTTTCCGCAATTACGTGATTTTATTGTTCTGATCGCAGAAGAATGCTGACAACTTTGGACCGCTTGTTCTCCTCAGAAATTCCTTCATCCAACAGTCTTGCAATTTAAACACTTCTCCAATCCGACTTTCTTGTCGAATCAGAGTGGCATTTTGGGTAAACCTAAGAAAATCAAGAATAAGGGGACAATACAAATGAGCCTTCAGTCCTACTTTAGGACCATTTTCCTTGTGAGTTAAGTCTAGTAAGGTCCAGCCTGATCCTAGTTGCATTAGCAGAAGACTCATATGAACATTATAACACAATGTAGAGAAACCAATATGATCAAATCTGTGCAGTATTAATTCATATTAACAAACTAGAAACTGTTAGTCACTTTAGATATAAAAAAGCTAACTGCGCCCCACGTTCTAGCTGCGCCCTGCATGGTTGTCTCCGCCGTCGGTGTGTGAATGTGTGTATGCGTGTAGGTAAGGCCCTTTAGATAAAAACGTCTATTAAATGCCCTAAATGTTAATGTCTCTTCTCTGTGGAAAGTTGTTTGACTGTTTGTTCACGCTTTCACACATACAAGACGCCAAATACTTTTTTATATGTCATCTAATAAATAAATTATTCTCCTTGAATGATCAAAGAGCAAAAGACAGACTTATTCAGGTTTACTAGATGGGATCTGCATTTGACAAATGTTTTTTATCCTTCTTTTTTCATCTTCTTTCAAGCGCAAAACCACGCACACAAATAAACAATCATATAGCTGGCTAATTGAATAATTGTGCTTGAGGCATAAAATGCAGTTAACACCTCATATGTAAAAGTATTTAGGAGTCATAATTGTAAAAGGCCCAGGTGTCAAGGATGCAACACTGAATGAGGCTCATTACCTAGACTAGTTATGACTTCAATCATTTATTTCAAGTTCTACACTTGACAACACTCACATTACAAAGGATAGATCTCAAGAACTCTTTGCCGTGATGATGGTAAATGACACACGTTGACAGAATAACTGTTTGGTGTAGTTGGATGTTTTGGTGTTCATGTATAGTTTGAACTCATTCATTCGATTAAGGTCGAGCATAAACCAAGGCCATATTATTATAAGCATCATTCTCCTTGTCAACCTGGCTCTGCTCTTTGTGGGTGCACAGTCCTGGTCCTTGATATATAAACCAGACCTTTCTAGAGCAGCCTGGGCAAATCAAACCCACATTACCTCCCTAATTCACTCTCTGTCCGAGGAATTCGCGGCCTAGGCTTAGCATCGGATGCCGTTAGCATAATATGACATTAGCAGCTAAAATGATGTAAACGGTAGACCTGTGAATCACAGGTTGCACAGTACATACAGGTTGTGAAAATATCTTTCTTACTTTTGCTCAAACTCAGGGAAAGCAATGACCTCACAAAGGTCACTAATATCCCAGTCAAGACAGGGCCCAGCAGGCAGAAGGCTTTGGAACAACCTGTGTTACGTGTTGCTAAGATTATTGAGGGCTGTACACTGAGCTAGAAGTTTTATCAGAAAATACCTCAGTGGTAACCCCTGCTGTATGGGAAGTTAACATATGGTTGGGTTTGATCTTATTCCCCTGTTTCAAACACACACACACACACACATACACACACACATACACACACACACACACACACACACACACACACACACACACACACACACACACACACACACACACACACACACACACACACACACAAACTGACTTGCCCCTCTTCCTATGTTCCCATAAGGTAACCCAATAGACCATAAGCCATAATACACATATGCCCCACCCCCCATCCCCTTTCTACATGGATTGATGTGCTCTGGTTGGACCATACCTTAATGGGCAATGTTGAATATCGGGGGATATTCTTCAATATCTGTCTACCTCTCTAGTTATTTGTATATTTTATACACATGTATTTGGGCATGGTCCTTGGCCCCTCAGGCTGGAGGGTTCTCAAGGCAGGCCGCTCCACTGAGACTGGGCTCGTTCATTCACAGAGACACTTCTCACTTCTAGCACAGCCTCCCTCTTCCCCGCTGTGATCCTGCTGGATCTTTCAGAGGCCTTTGACACAGTTAAACCCCAGATCCTCCTCTCCTTCCTCCGAGAACTGGGAATCTCAGGCTTTGCATTCCCTCACCATCGCTCTTACAGGGTAACCTGGGAACCACTGGGGTCCCTCAGGGTTCTGTCCTTGGCCCATCCTCGTCTCTCTCTACACCAAGTCACTGGGTTATGTCATTCTCTCACATTCACATTCAACTCCCTTCTGGCTGGTTTGTCCTCAGCAGCTCATCTGGAATACGGCATCCTAGACTGGTCTTCAACCTTCCCATGTTCACCCACAGTCAACCACTCCTGCGCACCCTGCACTGGCTACCGTTGGCTGCTCGAATCCGATTCGAGTCACTGGTACTTGCCTTAACATAATATTGAGATGACCCGCTACCGGAACAAATACCAAATATGTTTGCTTTGTATTGCAAGAATAAAATCAGATTTTTCCCATTGACAGTTTTTGGCGCAACCTTTTTTAATACAACCACCTATAAGAAGTTAGAGGAACTACAAGCTGGTTGGCTACCGCCAGGGCTCAACAAAATTGCTCATGTGTGCCAACCAGTTTGTGAACGTTTCTACTTAGCCCCTCAGACACTTAGAGTATAACACCCTGGTGAGTGGCGCATTTGATATATCGGCCACTATAAGGCTCATAAAAATGACTTGTAATTTTCCGACACAACGTCGGAAAATTGGACAACAACTTTCCCCTCCTTTCAGGAGCCTTTTTAATCATCTACACTCCCACCCGTTTTTAGTCATAGTTCCAACTCTGCGGCATGGGCCACAGTTGCAATTTATTTCATAATTTTGTCAAACTTTTGTTTCCTTTGCGATTTGTATGTTCACCTATGTTCATGACTCGATTTGACTGTGCCAGTCAGTGTTCTTTCTCCTAGCCTTGTTCATACAGCACAGGCAGCTACAAATGTTATTTGCTGCTTGTGTGTTTTTCTGCGCCAAAATTGATCGTTCCCAGACAAATTTTTCACATAATCCCACTAATAATTAAAAAAAACTTCACAAATCCAACAAACAATTTCAATGTTTTATAAGAGGAGAAATAAACTATCTAATACTATTGCTTTCTCTTGTTTCATCTGATGATGGGCTTTGATGCCCAGTGTTGTGCCTGGCAATAGCAGGCCTAAAGTGCACCATTCACGGGCGCAAAGACACGCAATCACCAGCTCTGCTATCCTTGGATCCATTTTCCTCTGCTGCCTGAGTCTCGCTAATCCCTCCGTATGGGCTGTGGGGGAAAGAGTTTTAGCCTGAACTTATTTATCTTATTTATAACACTAATTTGTTGTTATAAGTAGGGTGAGTGAAACTTGCTGTTACATAAAGAACCAGTTCCAGTGAACGGTGCCACCAAAAAGGAAAACACTTTTGTCAGTCTTCATTTTTAGGTCTCGTAGACAAATGTAGCAAAGTAATTGCTTTTTTTTTCATTACCAGGCAACACAAAATCTATTGCCAATGAACATGCTATCAAAACGAAGAATGGCGCTCAGGCCTAATTAGTAAGAGAATAAACCAATTTAATTATCAATACACTGCAAGAAAGAATAGAGAAATATAAAGGAGAGGGAGATAAGTACGATGGAAGATGACATTGCTAGGCGTATTTTCCAAATATTTCATTTTTCTTCATGTTGTCAAAAGACTGCAATCTACATTTTAAATCTATCAAAGAACAACAATAGAGCCAAATCGAATTATCTGGCTGGTTGGCTGGCTGGCTGGCATGACTCATTGTGTGTTTAAACATTGATGTCGATCTCTCCCTCCCACACCAGTATTCAACCTTTAGCTAATGCTGGGATCCTTCATACCGCTGTCACTCAATTGAGTAAGAATTTATTTATGTGATTAACGATGCAATATCCCAGTAAAAGAAGATAGCATCTATCGGTTTAATCATTTTAAATGATATTCACTTTATGGTATTGCCGTCAAAGTTTTGACTGTTGGTTGAAAGTGTTTTTTTGTTGTGGGTGTACGGTATGATTAGTTTTGAGTGAGACAGCACTGTGACTTGACTCCTGTGTTATTGAATGCCTCAATAATGCCAGCAGAAGCTTATATACGGTAAACGTGCCATATATCCCATTGACAGTGAAGTCTTACATGTATTTCTTCCTGTATTTTAGGTGAAGGCTCTGGGCTGTGTCTTTTGTCTGATGTCAACCTGGCTTGACGTTTGTATGGGTCTTTACCTCCAACCAAAGGTGAGTTTTAAACACTTCCAAACAAGTCATGATTATATTATTAGACTCCAGCTAGCTATTGGCCTTAACCTAATTTGAGCATTTAGCACAGTACTGAGGTACCCAGAAACGAGTTTATTATGTAAAGAAATGTCCGAGCTAGTACTTAGACTAACTCAGTGATAAATAGTAAAATATTGCTAATAATAAACAATATATTTGTGTTATTTAAGCTTGTTGGTCATCTATTTTGTAATTTTCTAATCTGTCTTTATCGTGGCCCTTTTCAGCATGGACTATTATTATTATTAATATTATTATTGGCCTATTATTGCATTATAGCTGACTTCTTAAGGGCAGTTTTGTTATGGTGGTTGGTTACCAAGGAGAAGCAACCTAAAGCTGAACCAGGTTGTGAAAAGCAGTTTACTGACAACACATTCTTTGGTGTCTTTAACAAGGCGGCTCCTTTTTAAGCTCCTGATTTAATGGAACACCATGTCACTATGTTGTTCTTCTGTGCTGTGGAGGTTAATCTTATTTCTGGCCTGTAAACTGGACATTAGATGATCTTGGTAGTGGCAAAAAGGGGAGGAGGGATTGGATTTGTTTCTCCTTTTATTGTCTTTCTTTCTCTTTTCATTCTCTCATGCGTTGAGATGGCACTAGAGCTAAAGCCTTGGCTTGTCTTTTTCTTGTAGGCAAGCACGTCGGCAGAAATATATCTGCCCATCTGAGCCAGGCAGTAATATGCTGTCCCTGGATAAGTTATAAGTCTAGCTCTTTTTGGTGAGAGATATAAGAACTGGCTAACAGACCCTGAAAAACAATAAAGAAACAAACCTTACTTCTAAAAAATCTGAAGTCAGCCATGGATTGATTGGTTTTACTAAAAGAAATTCCCTGTCCTGCCCTGTGGCTTGTGTTCCCTACTGAACTTAATAACTGGATTAACTTGAAAACATACGGATGTGTTTAAATAATGGCTCCAACGTTCTGCGTCTGAAACATGGAAGCTACTTCAATCTTTCGATTTGATCTTCACTACTATTTAGTTATCAAGCAGACCCTTTTATCCAAAGAGATTTACAGGAATTCTTTTTAAGGTACAGTGCAATCAATGGGGTTTGAACCCCAGAACTTTTCAGCTGGAGGGCCCTAACCATTAAAGTTGATTGATAATCAACATTATTGATAGCATACTTGCATAATGGCATAATCAATGCTTAAATTAAGCATTGGCGATCAGGGCTGAAGACGGCACTGTTTATCGTATAGTGTGGGGGGTCTCAAGACACGTGATTTTGCCGCCCCCCAATCGAGTCGGAGGTTTGATATTATCAGGCTGACTATCAGCTATTACGATGGCACTAGCTAATGGGAAGAAACAAACAGCCCGATCTTCGTAACCGATGATTCAGGTGTCTGGATTAGAATGTTTAACAATCAGAGATAAACCCATGTTTTTCTTTCTGGTAATTTTAAATGGATTAAGCTGCTGCTTAACTTTTTACCAAAGCAACAATCCTTTTGTAACTTGCAATAACTCAGTCTCAATAAATCGACAAATCCAGCACAGTTTATAGAGCTATACCCCACGCACCTCATTGCCGTTTACGTGAGGGGACGTGTTCCCATGAGATTGGCCGAGTTCTCAGAGAAGGTACAGATAATCTGACAATATCTGTGCTTCCACATGTTCCCATTTGCCTCTCGTGAACCAGCATCCCGCCTTTAAAGGTAGACTAGTGGGCAGCAGGACGATTAGAATACCCCAACAATTTAAAACTGTTGTTTTAAATGTCTTTATGATCACAATCCACTCCCACTTCTTTACATCTTCGAGAACCTCTCAACATATATTTCTCATGTCCTGTGGTACAAACAATGTCCAATCTGCTACTCGTTGCTATGCAGCACTTCTTTCCCGGTTTGTAACCTACTGAGGGCTGGGTCTAATGTATACATACAGAGGCTTCATAAATCAAGGAAAACGTGCCTTGGTTTGAATAACCTCTCAGGAGCCTCACTATTGGTAACAATTGTTAATAGTGGAGGAGGTTATATAATAAAGTATGTCCAGGGAAGATTAGGTTCTCTGCAAGCTGCTGACACATGTCGTGTACATCATTTTAATGTGGTGTTTCAAATATGAGCTAACTAGGCCTGAGCAGTGTTTCTGCATTCGGGGAGAGAAGCCCTCTGATATCTCATTAATCCAAACTAGATGACATCGATCGTGCATGGCACAGACTTCTTGTCAATCAACGCTTTTATTTGGAGCAACATGGCCGACATTGACAGAGAAGTCAATTCCTAACAATGAATACTAATGTAATCCTAAAAACCTGAAGACAGGAGCATCCACCAAAAATGCACAAGACCAAATTCTGCACTTTGATCTGCTTGAAAAAGGGGGGTTTGGGCCTTATTCCAAGTTAGATAAGATTCAGTGGGCTTAAGGTGAGAACGGGATCAGAACCAACTACTGGAAACAATCCAAAAAACAGTGCATCAGGCAGCACGGCTGTATAACTACAGTCGAGCTGCCTTTATCAACCCATTGGTTTATGCTATGTGATGTCTTGATTCACGAAGAAACTGAATGTTCATTGTGTGCAAATACATTATTATAACATCAAGCGAATCGTTAACATTTTGACGTCCTTGTAGCTCATGAGTTTGAAGCGTCTCCCTTTTGGTAGTTTGAGAGCGACAGGTTTCCGTATTAGTTTGATAGACACGACTCCTGAACAAATTTTGTAACCAAATGACTAAGTACTTGCTCACACGTGGTGCTTATACATCTTGGTCCTCCTTACGTGTGGCAGTGTGAACACAAACTGAACCAGTGGGAAAGTGCCTCATTGTAACAAATGAGCCGCTTGTTAAGGCCAAATCAACCGAACTATAGCTGTGAAGCACCAAGGGTGACCATGAGTTAATGACTCTCATGCTAATGAATTCTTTAATTCCATTCCTCTTGTACTTGCATACGCCTGCACACTCTACTCTTTCCCCCCTATCGCCATTGCAATCCAACCTTGTTTTGTTTATATTGAAATAGCCACTGGCCAACAGCCCAGTAATCTATGAGCACCCTCACCTATTTACGAGCGCAATAAACATACGTTAATCACACTTTCAGTGTAAAGTGATGATACGCCCGTCCATAATTTGGATGTAGGCGCCTTTGTTGCATGATGAGTACAAATAATTTCACAAGAGAATTGTTAGTCTCCGACACATTCCGACCATGTAGTCTGTGAAATGATTTCCTGCATTCCACTCCCAGGGCCGAAGGAAGTGTTTAAGTGTTGTTTATAACTCATTCTGATTCATAAGATGTCAGAAGGAGCCCAGGGCCGCTGTGTATCATTTAAGGCAGATGGGGGCATATTAAAAGGCCCAGGGAATAAGACTTTAATATGTTAATGGAGAGCGAGTAGAGAGGAACTTATTTTATGGCTTGGCTTGGCGTTGCATCACCAACACAGTCCAGCAGACCTGGCTCTCATCGCGTACCCAGTCGCCTCCACGACCACACTGGAGTTTCCAGTCCTTTTAAAACAATGTTTGAGTCCATGGTGTATTAAAATTCTTCTTGTCCGCATATCCCCCTTGATACAAGTACAAACTCGCACCATAACATGTAATTTCCTGCCAATTTTGGCCTAGTACTTACACGCATCCCACTTTCAGGGGATGCTTCTTTTCACAGGAGTGAAAGAAGCATATTTTTCTCTACTTCTTCCCATGATTGCACGTTTGGCTATGTTGAGGACGTGTGAAGTCATACTTGAGATGGAGGTGTGGTTGAAGCCCACGTTGTCATTCATGGAAAGCATAGACTAAATGCCGGCCCCAGAACCGTCACTACCATTTATCTGTCACATACCCCACATCCTGCTTCAAACATCTTCCTACTGTAACTAGTGCTGCTGTAACAAATGTTATGGAAAGGCTCTTTTTGCCTAGTGACGATGCTGCATTTTTTTTCTCCCTCATTCTCTCTGTCTTTCTCTCACACACGCCTCGCGCACACACTCAATCACCGTGAAGAGATTATTTTTCTCGGCAGTATTTACCTGGCATTAGCAGGGAATTTAACATTTGAATTGCAGATTAGGTTCAGGTCAACATTTGAGTTCTCTCATCCGTTCAATTTCCAGACAGTCATCTACATGTAGATTGTGTGTGTGTGCAGGCGTGACTGACTGACTGACTGCCTTCGTGCCTGCTTGCGTGCGAGCGTGTGTGTATGTAAACCTGATAAGATTGTAAGGATTAAACATGGGACAATTAATTTCACACAGCAAAACCTTCCCAAGGAAATTTGTCATCTACAACAAACTTGAAGATGATATTTCTTTCACTAAATGCCTGGCGGTTCAGGCTGCTGATGCGGCTTAACTCATAGGGAACAAAAATCAATACTTATATAGCTCATATCGAGACAGAGTTCACAGTTTCATAGCCCCGTATGAATAACAGTTTTGTTGGGTCTGAAACCTGCATTGGTTTCTACCACTTTGCGATGACATTATCTGTGTTTTTTGCGAGGCTCTGTGCTGGAACAAAAATATACCGTGATGCTGATGTTGCATGTCAAGCGACGGTGGCCATGGTGAGCGAGTGGCACGCATGACTGATCCCGGGGAATCTCCCGTGCTGCTTGCATGGCAGGCTCGTCCTTCACGCCTCCCGCCCTGCTTTTCCCCGGCCGCCACCACTGCCAGCGCCGGAGGCGGCCGGGTAAGGAAGAGATCCCCGGTGTCTGGAAAGTGCTGATGAACACTGGGTCTGGATGGTATGCTAAAACGTGGCGTGTTTGTGCAGTAGTCTGGTCGTATTGTGCTGTAGTCTGGTCAAGCCTTCCTTATACTCAACTTACCTGCCTCCTAAACATACAGACACGCATACATGCAAATATAGGCACGCACGCACATGCGCACACGTGCACACACACTTTTCAACCTTGCTTCATTGCAATGCAAATGAACTGAGAGGTTTCTGGTGTGATGAGATTCTGGCTCTGCTAGGTGTGTACTTTAAGAGAGAGAAAGAGAGAGAGAGAGAGAGAGAGAGAGAGAGAGAGAGAGAGAGAGAGAGAGAGAGAGAGAGACCGTGTTGTAACAGTAGGGTTGGAGAGGGACCACCTAACTAGACCGTCATTTGCGTTCTCTCCTAATGTTGAAAATTATAATCGTTCTGTGGAAGAACACCATATCTATTTTCGTGTTGTATTTTATTCAATGTTCCAATAATCAATCATTGAACAATAAACTTGCGTTATTCCAGTGTAGAGAGATTGTTATTGTTGAGGATGTTGCTTTGACAATCCCACACACTGCTTCTAGATTCAACTCCTTTCGGTTTTGCTTTGCCTAATAGTAAGTAGTACGAAACTGTTTGTGTATGGACTGTCTAAATGTATTGTTGGAATGAAATACAACATGGTATTCATTCTAGCAAGAATAATAGGATTTGCAGGTGCATGATAAATGTAATGGAATACAGGATGAAGATTGGGATGTGGTGGAATGTAGTGGAGTATAAAGTGCCCGGAAATTGAATGACTCAAGTAGTGTGCAAATCCCTCTGAAATAAACTTGCTCCAAGTAAGCACAGTTCAGTGAAACTACTGAAAAACAGTGTGAACAGAGCTTCTGGTCAGCAGACACCGCTGTAATCAGGATTGGATAGAAAACGCTTGAACCATCACCATCCACAGTTTGTACTTCATGTATTGAAGTTTCAGGGTGAACCCATGACACCTTCAGCTATATATATATAGTCATGACTTAAATATATATATGTGTGTCTATTTGGGGCGAGTGCCTGTGTGTGTGTGCCTGTGTGTGTGTGCCTGTGTGTGTGTGTGTGTGTGTGTGTGTGTGTGTGTGTGTGTGTGTGTGTGTGTGTGTGTGTGTGTGTGTGTGTGCGTGTGTGCGTGTGGCAGTGGAACCGTTGAAAAGTCTATTCTTGCGGTGCTAGAAGCAGAGCTGGAATGTTACTTGGCGGGACCTGGCCTGAGATAAGGTGTTCTCAGGAGAGGAGGTGGGTTGAGGCTAGGCTGGTGTGAGGTGGTGGTTGGGTGGGTCTGGGTGGTCAAGGGTCGCTCCAACCTCTAGCCGGAGGAACGTTCACTCCTATGGCCCCGTGGGAGAGGCAAAGCAGTCAGAAAACTCCTTGTTTTTGGGATCGTTAGGCACTCCACTGAGGTAATGGTTTATGAGAAGGAGCCTTTCCTTTGAATCTCACTTGAAAGCTTGTGTACATATGTGATTCCATGGAAACCGGGCCATTAGCATTTGCACACATCTAAGTACATCTTTACAGCAGTACGTACTGTACAATTACATAATATAGAGGTTCCAGAGTGTGCTGTATGCATACTGCTGCATGCCGTATGATGTCTGCACAGTGCCATCCGCCGAGCACTTGCACGGTTATCCAAACAACACAAAGAATTTAAAATTTGTCTGCGCCCACACACCGGCTTTCAAAGGGCTTTCATTCCCAAACTGCCTCTAATCAACAAAGAGCCAAAGCTATTCCTTTGAAGATTGTGTTTGAGGAGCGTTTGTATGTTTCATCCAAACGTTCATTCATTTTTCTCTGATAAACGCTAAAAGGCAGCTTCTGCTTCAAGGACTAAGTTTAGAGGAACTAAATGCATTACTGACAACATAAAACGTACACCAGGTGACACCGTTGTTCCCTGTTCACCTGAGATGAGAGTAAGTAAAAGGTACCTGGGTTTGACCTGCCTCGATGTCTCTGCAGACTGTAGGCACTCTGCTGTAGTGATCCTGACCTGCGCCTCAATGACATGCGTCTACAAATGTCATGTAATCGACCTTGGATACCAAATGATATTGTTCATTATTAAACACACAAACACACACATGAACATACCTAATCAACTGCGTTGTGAGGTAGATAATAAACAGAAACGTATATAAAACAACATATAATAACAATGTGAATAAGACTTTGACCAATGACACTAATCAACACTAATTCTGGCCGTTCTCAAGCTATAATTCTACAGTGGGTGAAGCGGGTGAATAATACACATAACTCATGTAGCCACGGCAACGTTATTTCCCCCAGCGCATTAGCCCTTGTATATCCTACAAGTTATGTATTTCTTTTTGTGGCAAATAAATGGACTACTAAACGTCATTAAATGTCAATCACATCCAGAAATGTCCTATTCAGCGCAGCATAGGCACGCCCCTCTAGCCCCCCCAAGCAGGAACCCCAAGCTGAGCGACTTATGTTCCCAGAGTGTTATGTTGCTGCCCCTTCATGCGTACTTTTGAGATACAGCCACATGAGCATTTCAGCTTGAGACATCCACAACTCCCTTAGCAGAGCCCAGCGTGATGGCATTCAAAACAACAAAACTGAAGGCCAGGCCAAGGTTGTGCCGGTGAATGGTAATGCCTAATCTGTGCTCCGTAAGACCTAAAACGCAAGGCGGCCATGGTGCTCCTATTGATTTCCTGTAAATGACTTGTTTGTGTGTGTGTGTGTGTGTGTGTGTGTGTGTGTGTGTGTGTGTGTGTGTGTGTGATGAATCAGCCCTCGTCAAACTGGGAGACGGGTTCATGCATCTTTTACCGTGCCTCTCTGTTTCCAGAGGTAGTCATCTGTTTACGGCCCGACTAAGGAGACAGCTTTATTTTTCACTTTCTGCTCACTTGACAATCACTTCGTGCCTTCGAGAAACACGATTGTTGCTGAGGAGAGGTGGTAGGCGAGAGCCACCCAAGCGCAAACTTGACACGCCCTTCAAAGAGGACTCACATTCGGCTTACGATGTGAAGATGGCCGGCAGCGATGCGGAATGAAGAACACTTATCGTTTGAAGAGGAACAGAAGCTGGTGGGGAGCGTGACCAGCAATTTGTTACTACCTTGTGTTTGTCAAACTGGCCCATAAAACAGGTAGATGGGCCCATTGGTTTTTCTCTTCTTAATTGTGACTAGGCTGACCCAATCACATCTTTAATCCCCTCCCACTTTGGCCTCAGTGCCTTCATTAAACAGCACATCTGCTAAAAAGAGAGCTTAAATAGATAACACTAAATGGAAGGGAGGCATTTTATTTACCTTGTAAGTAAAGCCCTGAAGTAACTTTTATTTCTGTTTTTGGAATTTTTATCTGAATACACTATTGTCATTGATTTGAATATGGTGATTACTGAATTGTTAAATACCCGCTGTTGCTTATTCTTTCTAAAAGACTTAGAAGCAGAATTTCTTGACCTTGCTCCTCCTTGTCGAAGCTATTCTAGATAGGTGTGTGTGTGTGTGGAGTGTGCATGTGGATGTTGGCTGGTTTAAGCAGCCTCACCCAGCCCCAGAGTCCAATCAGTCAGACTTGGGCCAGGTGAGGCTGCTTAAACCAGCCATCATGCACAACGCACTCCACAGTTTGCTAGAAAGTAGCTGATTAATACAGCGACGTACATCAGGCCGCCTCTGGCTCCGGCAGACCCATAGTACCGCCCCCCCCCCAGGGCTCTGCGTGTGCCTGGTGAGTGTGTGACAGATTGTGGTGGGTTGGTCGGGGCCGAAATGCCAGGGCAAGTGTTTTTGTCCCCTTCCAGCCCTGGCCAAAGCTGCTTTGTTCTGAACCCGTCCGTGTGAGGCTTTCCAGGCAGGGATTATTTCATCTGATTCCCCTAGATTCCATTTCCCCACAGCGCTGACTCACTCCGCTGCGCCCGATGACATGCCTAAACACCCCCCTCCCCCCCTGCCTGGCCCCCTGCAGAGACCACCCATGGTAGAAGCTTGGGGGTAGAGGGGTGTGTCTGTGACTCACCATCCACCTTTTAGTCAATATGTTTACTGTGCATGTAGCTATAGCATCCTACGGACACTCAATTAGGTGTCCATTTCTAGGATATCCCTCCTATGACTCCCAGGCATTTGATTGGCTCATACGCTCCCCCGCCTCTTGGCTCTGTAAGCATACAGCTCTGCAAGGGGTAGAAGAGAGTGCAGTATGTAATGCCTCAAGGACAAACTACCAAGAGTAGAGGCACAGCATGATTTGTACAGAGTATGTAAGTATCCCAGGAGCTGCCTTCAGCCCAGGGAGGTTTGCAGGTGGGGGAATGAATGAGTGAATTGAAATAGAAAAGCCGTGGTTCACAGATTTAGAGGCCTCTGTCTTCTTCCTCCCGCTCTCCCGAGTCAGTGGAGCTCGGCCAAGGAAGACCTGCCTTTGTACTTGTTCTTTCTTTGTCCTCCATTCTTTGTTTGTTGGTATCGCTAATAGCATCATAGCTTACACCAATCTTTATCCCTGCCAACCCCCCCCCCCCCCCCCCCCCCCCCTCTCCCCCCCATCTTCCAACCGTCACGGTAGCACTACACTGGGTGAGAGAATAGGAAGACACTTTTAGGAAGAGTGTCTGTGGTACTTCCTTCCTGTAGCTGCCGTGACAAGGAAAGAGAATCAATAGATTTTCATTAACTTGTCTCAAACACACGCACACGCACACACGCACACACACACACACACACACACACACACACACACACACACACACACACACACACACACACACACACACACACACACACACTCGGGACCACCCATTTCTATCAGACCCTATTTGTCTCTAGCTGTGATACAGTGAAATTGTCATGTAGATTTAGAGTCCGGTCATGGGAGTGTGAATGACCTTGTCCCTTATCGGTCCCTTATCCACCCTGTCGGTAGCCATTTGAGACCATCCTGATCTCACAAGTTCCCAATCTGTTTCTCTCTGAAGATCAGGCCGGCCTCGATCCCGTTGAAGGAGATCAGATTAAAAAACTATAGGTCCAATCAGCACTCGGGGGAGGGAGTTTCAGCCAATGACGGCAAAGGAGCACTTCAGTCTGCCGGATTAAAAAAACAATGCAGACGCCCAAGGAAAGTCTAGCAACCTTCAGAGCAATCAACATTTGTTTATCTGAAATAGACGGGATGACAATGTTGAATGTGTTTTTGCTTATCTTTAACCGGCTTCGGCATGGACGAAAGAGAAGACATCAAGGCCCAAGTTCAATATCTGGATGGTTTTACAAGGCTACCCTGTCAGGACTATCTCGGTAATTTGCTATTTCTTATGTAAACATCTTGCATTAAGCATTTCTTGTTGGAGTCAAGGTTGTTGTTATTATTTGTACGTTTTGGTTTGTTTTGTGTTTCGGGACTGAAGTCGACGAGGTCAAGTCTTCTGATTCGTCGACATACA
This sequence comes from Pollachius pollachius, assembly GCF_949987615.1. Taxonomy (NCBI): domain Eukaryota; kingdom Metazoa; phylum Chordata; class Actinopteri; order Gadiformes; family Gadidae; genus Pollachius; species Pollachius pollachius. The sequence goes on along the minus strand of NC_136934.1, from coordinate 8,496,135 downwards.
TCGGTGACCACTCCCTTGCCTGATAACCAAGTCTCCATGGGGTCCATACACACTGGTACAGATTCAGTAAGGCCAATGCATTGCCTTGTCTACTTGATTCCAAAATAAAAACAACAAAATAAAAGCTGGCATATGAGGAGGAACAGCGGGCGAATATCTTTCACAGCAAATGACTGCAGGGATATTATCAGATTCAAATGATCCACAAAGGAGCAGCCATTCAGAAAAATGTAATATGGAAGTCAACGAGGGCTGAAATATGACTAATGATTGGGGTTTAATGGCTCGGTGTTCACGCAGACGCCAGAGTGTGTAATACATTGGGAATACAATGTAAGATGTACCTGTTGTCATCAGGCTGTTTCATAACAACCAATTATTATGCAGTTTGCAGGGAAAGTCTTTATTATTTCGCTTTTATTCACTGTGGGAAAACAAATCAACGAGAAAGAGATCAAAACCCAGACAGTCTGCTTTGAACCCAACACTAGTAGGAACCAGGGTAACTGCTGGGCCACCCATAGCAATTAGGTCAAATTCAAACATCGTGACCGACATAGAGTCGAGTATCTACATTTAAAAGAGTTCTGTTTGCTCCCGTGTCTGGCTGTCCTCCTTCCTCTTGAGGGAGTCGGGGGACAGCGTTTCCACAGTGTGACTCTAATCAACATGAATCAAGAATGGACCATCCCATCCGTTTACTTGAATATGTTGTTTTCATAAAGTCAAAAGCTTAGCGCCTTTACGCATGCACTTGCTTGGATGTACATTCTGAGCGGTGTATGTATGTCTCTCCTGTGTTTCCGTCAATGTCATTCGTCGTTGTGTCATACGTGTGTCAGGAGTCAAAAACTAACTCAAAGCCGTCTCGTGCCAACCCAACGGGGTGCCTTTGTTCTGATTTTAGAGGCAATCGTCTGGTGCCTTGGGGAATTCCCAGGGTGGCACCTTTGTTTTGAGAGCTGGTGGCACCGAGGGATGGGCTCAGCCTTCTACAGTAGTAGGGAAGATATAAGAGGGAGACCCCGAGGCACGTTCCAGGGGCTCACATCCAAGCTCCATGGGAAAAACAAAGCATCACTGCAGCATCCAATGTGACTTAAAACGACCCTCAACCACACAGAGCTCTCCGCACGGTGGGGGGCCCTCTAGGGACTTTCCCAAAGAATCACCCCCAACCCCCTCCTCCCCTGAACTGAAAGACAGGAGATGCCAAAGGGGGGGGGGGGGGGGGGGGGGGGGGGGGGGGCATGGAACCGCAAAGGGAAGTAACAAAAGAATGGTGACATCACACACACCTGCTCTGAAAACCTCACCCTAGAGGTCAGCAAGCATTTCTTTCACTTCATTCACCTTGGTGTTGGTTTAGCATTAGCAAGGCCCCTGAAAAGGAGCTGTCACAGCCAGCGCCCCACCTTATGTGGTTTTGGCCTGCTGCTGACTCCTACTGCGTCTCAAGTAGCCCCAATATAACAGAGGCAAGTGGAGCCCTTGGTGCTAGCGGTTATGGAGGATATTGTGGGCCGTTTAGAAGCTGGATGGGTTGATTCCTGGATGCTCTTTGTTTCCCTAGGTAAGCTATAAGACGTTCCTCCCTAGTTGTTGTTTGGTGCCTGTTACCGTCTGGGCAGGCTATCTCCTATAAGCCCAGGCCAAGAACTACTTGGCTCATTTACTCCGCTACACAATATCACCACATTTTCCTCTAGGTTGCCCCTGGCTCACATGTGCAAAGGGCCACCACTGTTCCGCAAGAGTAAACAATATCCATCTTTCTTCTACAAGGAGCTTTGATTTGATTTGAATACGGGGATGAGAGGCAAAAATGTAGATGCAAATTTGAAATGCTGTGTTCCTGCATGCAACTCTCTGTTTGTGAAAATGTTTTCAGGTTGTTTAATCGCCCAGCGAAAAAGGAAACGAGAAAATATTTGATATCTTTCTTTATAAAGTCACCGCTGCCTCGCATTTACAAGAATCGCTTGTTCCACATTTGTTGTGTACTGGCCTGTGGATCAATAGTATGTAATAACATTCATCAAAAACAACATCATCACAGGACAGACTCAGTGGGACCTAACCCACCAATGTGTCATTAAGATATCTGTTGATGCCAGCTGCAGTCTTAATAACTGTAAATCAGTTGTTGTGTGCTGGTCTGGGTGATGGACAAACTTATTAACCGGTTTCACAGATGTGTGTGGGGTGTGTTCGGCAGCGCCACATCCAGACAAATCTGTAAACACTGAGGCATTGGTACCGGGTGATGGATGAGGCTGAAGCGATGCTGGCTCAATCACTGCCACCTCTTCTGCCTCTCCTGGGAAGGACGGCCCAAACGGACATATCTTGGATCTGTTTTAGCTTGATAGTGGTGTGTGTGTGTTTGTGGGGGCATCTGCATGTGTGCGAGTGTGTGTGCAGGCTTGCTTGTGTGTGGTTCTGTTTATGTGCTGAAACTAAAGATACAAGCTCGCACACACACATATACACACTGCACACTATTTGACTCAGCTGATATGTTTGTAAGTGCTTGTGTGTGTGTGTGTGTGTGTGTGTGTGTGTGTGTGTGTGTGTGTGTGGTGGAACTAAAGAAAAAACACATACACAGCCACAGATACACACACACCCCCTGCCAAACACACGCCTTGCACACTTTTATTACCTTCATGTGATAATGTGTGTGTTTGTGTGTGTGTGTGTGTGTGTGTACATCCAGATGTCTCAAATTGACCCTGAGACCAGTGGTGTGTTTCATTCTGGCGGAGGTCAGTGCTCTGATCCTGGGGATGAGCCCTGGCAGCCAAGGGTCAATGAAGATTTCACACCAGGCCTCCACACACTGACAGACCTAATGCGAGGGCTAAGGTCGAGCCTAGTCCCAGTTTGTGTTCATTATATCGAAGTAGTTTCTTAAAACTAACCTAAAAAGAGAACGCTCTGCATCCTGTCAGAGTTCTCTGTACTTCTCCACGCCCACACACAAATGTCTGGGCAAATATCTGTTCAACTTGTGCTGCAAAGTTTGCTTGTCATATTTATGTGCCACTGCTAAACTTAAGTTATACATTATTTATTTTAAGTTCAACAATAAATTCATGTTTGTGGTTGAGATGTAAGGATGAGGGATTATCATGAGCTATTTTGTGGTCTTTATTTCACACAAGTCATGATGGACATAATGGAAATGATTTTCAAAACTGGTTTAATTTATTTCTTATCATGGGCAGACAGCATTAATAAGCTTACGATTAATAAGTACAGCAAGGCCTTGAACAAGTCCTGACTGTTCTTTTCGATTATACTTCCAAAGGTTATACAATCTCAACAGGGAATTGAGTTTATCATTTGGTTATTGAATAATGCATAGAGAAGTGTATAACTAATTTGTGCTTTACCTTGTTTATGAGAGTAAGTAATAAAATAGGCCTATTTTTCGTTTGTAAGTATGTATGTGTGATGAAGTTTGGGTGGGAAACCCTCCAGCAAACCCCATCAAAGTTTGCCCCATCAATGTTAGCTCTCGAAGCTACACCTGTTAGCCCAAACAGAGACCTTCTCTCGCTCACTCTCTCTCTCGCTCTCTCTTGCTCTTATTGACTGCATCGTCCCTCCCCTGCACCCAAAGCTTTCTCTCTCTTTTAGGGAGAGTTGTTTGTGAGTGCTGATATGCTGTGTCCCCTGATAGCTATCACGGCTCCAAGGTTTTTCCATTAAAAGCCTGATGGGAGCTACGCGTCATGGTCCAAAAGAGCCAAAGAGCACAACACAAAGGCCTAATGAAGAGGCTCATATAGGCTTAGTCCAGGAATATAAATAAATAAAAATAGATGCTTCTTATTATTACAACACCATGCTGTTTACGAGAAGGATTCATTTTTCTGTTTGGGTAAACATGGTTTCGAGCTTTCGCTCTTTGAGGCGAAGTGTTGAGTGGCCCTGGTTGTATTATAAACATTAAACTGGACATTGAACATTTGAAATGCATGGGGAGTACCATGCTGGAAAATGCCACAGGGTGTTTTGTTAAAAGTGCCTTGGCGTCTCTTGAATTGCCAAAATCTTGTTTTTTGTTGTTTGTTTTTAATGCCTGTTTATGTCTTCCTTGATCTTCACAATAGTAATCGATGCCATTCTGTCACTGTTCTTAAAATAACAAGTGATATTTATAAAAATAAATGATGTCTCCACCCTGGAGAATGGCTCGGCTTTGAACCTCAGGTCTCGCTCTATTTGTGACATCAGAGTTCCTTTTCAGGTGCACTTCGACATCAGGACAAAGGTGGAATGGCTGGCTTTAGCAAGAGGGAAGTCTAACACCACGGTGTGCGTGGATCATGGTGTTGATGTGAGGAGGTCGGTATGGGAGGGGTTGATGTTGATGGCTGTGTCCGAGAGACGGTTATAGGTTCCTCTGACACACCAGGAAACATTGTGTACCCCCCACCCTCTTCGAGAACTCTCAGCCCATAACACAAGTTTTTGAGTCTGTGTTTGAACTCCAGCTTAAACAGGGGGTTCATTTATACTTTAAGGTAATACAACATGACAAATCAACCTTATTCACCAAAGAGCCACCAGACTACTAAAGTTATTTTTTTCACCCAAATTCTGTCTCTAGCTGCAGTGAGTGAAAGCTAAACAGATTTCCCCGAAATGGGAAAGAAATATTCCCTCCCGTACTGGGACTAAAATGTGTGAGTAAAAATTACAAAGAAAAGGATCCTGACACTCTTGTTCTGTGTTTTATATCTAATGTTGTTGCCCGACCTCCAACGCAAATTCAAAGTCTAGACACACCCTGCTGTAGAGTCAGTATGCATTTCAAATAGCAACAGGGCTATCAGTTAACTGTGATTCAAAACAAAAATAACAGTTGATTCCTAGGCTTTAATGATTATTTTGAATGCCTTTTTGTCTCAGTGCCTTTTCTCAAAATGTACTGGAAAGCAAACCTATTAGATATGATATACTTTGATACTTTGGTGGGATGGATTCAAAGACGCGATATCAACAATTTACAATAGAGTTGATCTGTTTACAGAAACCCTCTATCATTTAACCTTATCTCAACTGCTTGCTCCCAAACTTGTGCATCAGGGGTCCTTAATTAGTAGACTGCGGCCCACCGCTGGCCCACCAGAAGTATCATTTAACCACAGAGATAGCTTTAGGAGTGTAAAAAATAATATAATATATATATTTGTATTTATCTAATACAAATTTTTGGCTGATTTATTATCCGTCATATGATCTGAAAAATGACATTTATCATAATTTCATTCTAGGAAATTGTGCTAATTCTAAGCTTACAAGGCTAAACCACAACTAAACCGGTATGTGTGCCTCCAGCTGGAGAGCAAAAAACTGTTGCTGTAAGTTGTTTTCGTTCAAAATGGTATAAAAATAGTCCAAAAAATATATAATTACATTTTTCTTTACCCATGAGATCCTTATTTAGACTTGAGATACTCAAAGCCAAAACACTCACTCAGGCAGTTCACTCAGCCTGCCGAAGGTAGTAAAGGGTAGCGCTGATCTCAGCAATCTCCCTGGGGATCAATGAAGGGCTCTGAATTGATTCGGTAAAGTTAATACAGAAAATACGAACAATATTTCACAGTGCCTTTAGCCATGTGTTCAGACTCTATAAAGGCTACGCTATATTCAAGTTGCACAAATCCTTCCACTTTTGTATCAGGGATTACACATTTCCTCGCCCCTCGTTGATTCGGTCTCAACGTCGCTGCTGCTTAATAAGTTCTGCTAGGTCTTTGTTTGGACAACGATGTGGAAACTGCATTACATTAATTCAACATGGATTTCCTGAGTGCCTCCCAAGTCATTGTGTAACGTTTCTTTAAAACAGAAATGTCATCATTGCATTTGATTACTCTGCAAGAAAGGGAAGAATATGCCAGGGTTCAATAATTAAACCTGATGTCACACAAACCTCATTCTGAATCATATTAATTTATTTTTTACTGCGGCGATGGATGGAGTCTATCAGTTGGAACAGTATTCAAACAAACAGAATGGTATGACAGGGGGACAGGTGGCAGTTATATATTGTGCAATAACACCATTGGTTTAACTCCCTTTTCATGTGGAAGTCACCTGAATATTCACCTGTGTCTTCTCCCAGTATTGGCCAATGCTGCCGAGGTCATCTGCATTTCAATTGACTTTCTTTGATGGTTTGGTGGTTTCTTAAGTTTCAGTTTTGAAGTGATATGAGATTAGGTACATTTGGAACCTAGTTGATATTTATAATTTGGGGAATGGTATGGGGGGCCTTTAACCACCTCACAGAATGAGGAAAGGCTGTTGTTTACAATATACTGAGGCAGCTTTACATTTTGGCAAGGTTTTTTCTAAAGCATCTTTGTTAAGCAACAGTGAGCCAGATTTGAGTGTAAGGAACGAACTGTACAAGTAAGTACAAGTGCCTGTTTACGTTCTCTATCTACCACTAACAGATATTTATGGTGTGTTCCTGAATGCTCGAACGCCAGACTTCCGAGTCGAAAGTCGAAGATCTCCTAACTTTCTTGCGGCATTTCTCGAAGGCACGCCCCGTTTTGTCTTCATCTTTCAAAAATCTGAGAGAAGACCGAGAGCAGTGATGACGCTCTCAACCAAATTGCTGCGCCCGTGAAGAGATATGTATTTTTTGTATTTGTACCATGTAGGTGATTTTAATGTCGATTTTAAATGCTCTTACACACTTGATAACATTGCTACTTTATTCCGGTCACCAATTTAGGCATTGCCTGGTCTTGCTGTGCGTGCAATACAATGTAAAGTTGTGTTGTTTTCGGGCTGGTTTGCAAAAGAGGCTAATGTAGCTAACAATAAACAATGACTAGCCAATTTCATGACACAATCACAAAGACGAACGGGAACGCTATGAATGCTCCGAGACCGGAAGTGACGTCAAACGTGCAACTCAGAAGGTTGGCGTCCGAGGATTCAGGACGCCAAGGAAGCTGAGTGTCTACTGTAGCAGAGCTACGGATCTAACTAGTATCTTAATGCAAGGGACAGGACGGTCTAGCTGTAAGGGTGATTGACTCACAACCATCGGGCTCTGGCTTTGAATCCCAACATCTTTGAGCAAGAATGCTCAATGTATCTGAACCAATTCCACGCTGCATTAAAAAATAGTAATACTAAACTATATTAATGTTTACTAGGAAAAAACATTATTCATTAATAGCACATCAGCTGAATAACCCATTACTTTTGGGGTCTGCACCCTCAATAACTTTTTGTCTTTCCCACATATTACCTTCAGTGAGGCTTGGGGATAGTAAACAACACATTCTTTTTATTTCCTCGCTGTCTTTCTTAATTACACAGTTATCAGCCTAAGCACTGTGTTTGTCACTGAGTAATGAACTGGGATCCATAGTTATTGGGGTAAAAAAACACAAAAGACTTTGTCACCTCCAAATGAGTGTAGTGACAGAAATCTCACTGTGGGTGCTCCCCTTCACCACAGGCCCACTGTCACAGACAACTGATCTCTGCAAAGCTTCTCCATAAGGGTTAGGCTACCCTCACACATTTTCTTGCTTTTCCCTCTCGGTTTTATATGAAGCTTTCTTCTACTTTTTGGCTGATGTGTTGCCACCAAGCCACACACTTTTGATTGCCAGTGCAGATCCTGAATATGAATAGAGTGACCACACACACACACCCACACATGCATGCACACATGCACGCACACGCACACACACGAACACCCACACAATCTGGCCGGGTTTGTCTGGTCCTACATGAAAGAAGTTAGTTTGCATGCTAAGTTGCCTATTTTCTTATAAGCACCCCTATTGGCTAATGTCTACCTGCTTCAACTCGAACAAATCATGCAAAATATCACCTAATACAAATGTGTGGTTGTTTCCCAAATTTCCATGTCATTTTTACAAACTGACTTGGGCTTATTTCCTTAATGTGTCAGTGCATCTAAAAAATCAATGACAGGCTGTGCCACAATTTCCTAAATTAAGATAAAACTGAGAGGATTATCTCAAGAAGGGAACAAATAATGTAAAATACTACCCACCTTGGTTCGTCTGTGAAGACTTAAAGCCAATTTTGAAATATTGCTGTAATTTACATCTATATTCTTGAACAATATAAGATTGGTGTGCAAAAAATCGTTTGAATGACTTTATCTGTGACTTTATTGTCTTTATTACTTGATTGGATTACTGTAATGATCTGTTGTCAGTTCTATCCAAAAAAGCTTTTAGGGCAACTTCAGAGTTCAGGCAGGGTCCTAGAATGTCTTAGAAACCTCAGCACAACATTCCTTGACTCAGGTCCACCAGCTTACCATCCGTCAGAAATGCTCTTGAATATAAACAACATGCAATGGTTTAGGTTTTAGCAAAACATCTCTCAGCAGTATTTCTGATAAAGGGCTTTAAAATAATACTGTTGACTTAACTTGTTCATCCAATGTGAAGCCGTTAGATACCTTGGGTCATCTGGAGCTGATCTGCCCAAAGTTTCCAGAGTGAATTAAGCTGCATGTATCTGCTGCGCGACAAATAAGCCTGAGCTATCTTGCGTGTCTGCTTTCAAATCCAGCCGTGGCACTTTAATGGTCGCTAATATATTGTACGTTGTCGTTTTTATTCCCAATTTCAAATAACAGTTTGCCATTTTAGGTAAGGCAGTTAATGGTTTTGGTAGGAGTTTTTGTGGTTTTATTTGTATTCTATATTTGTATCTGATGTTTTTCTACTGTAACCAAGGAGTTAATTATAATTAGCTTGTCGCTAGGGGTTTAGGATTCGAGGACATTTGGGGCTCAGCCCGGAACTCTGCAGCGAGGCCATGAGGGGCCAACCCCCGGAACAATTATTTTATAAACAAACTCTATTTTTATACTTTTCTTTAGGCACCCCGGCACCTTATTTGCATTCAAAGTACATGTCGTAATCAATTAAAACGATGTGTCTCTCATAACTATTTGTTTAATTTGTTTAAAAAATAGGAATTATGAATTGTGTTTTTTAAATTCTTAGTGTTAGTATTGAGTAGAAGCAGAATACTTCCCAACTGCTATCATTAAACATTTATGACGTGCTACAGTACCAGAGTGAAAAACTTTTAAATATACTATGCAAACATCACTTTATTGGAATATTTCATCTTCTTTCACACACACACACACACACACACACACACACACACGTCACACACACACACACACACACACACACACACGTCACACACACACACACACACACACACACACACACACACACTGAGTATATTGCAATGATAAGCCCTGTTATGTCTCCCGATTTTGAACTTCAATGACAATTTCAAGGACCAAAAGAAGGGAAACTCTCAAAAGCATTGATTTTCCTAACACCCAGTTCTCATCACTATTCCTCACTTCATGTTGTTCTGCAAAATGTTCTTTTGCCAGGACGCCTTTGCATTGCATTCTCTCTTTTCTCCTCTTGAGAAGTGCTAATAGCTCCCTCTTGGCCGTTAAAATGGAAGGGAGTGATGACCAAGGTCAGCGTTATACGATTTTATTTTATTTTATCTCCCGTCACAAAGATTACCCTTGTTCATCCTGACTATGATGGACGTCTATTTTCCTCTGCTGCACATCAGAGCCATCAGACGTCTGCTCAGAACGGAGCCACATCTTTCAGCCAGGACTGCAGAGGTGATGACCTCCAGATGTGAGCAGATTACATGTGTAGACGTGTGTTGTGTTCGCTACTGTACCAGCAGGTGTGTTGTGGGCTCCTTTTTAGTAAAAGTCCTCTATGCCGTTCTCCGACGTCTGCCTGGAGCGAATACAATTCTGCATTATCTGATGATTTTTTGTGTTGTGACATTGGGACCACTCCCAACTCCCTCATTAGCTCTCTGCATTTCCACAACAAAACCGGATGATTAAATCAATAATACGGCGTCAAGTTAGTATTCAGTAACGGGGTGTATTCGCTTCGTTCCACACGTCCCCTCTCTCCTTGAAGTCGAGAGGGTTCCCTTTTGACAGGTTGCATGCGCGTATGTGCCGCGTGCGGCTACGACGTTTCATCCTCCGTCACCCCCTGTCACGGAGACGGGGTGACAGAGGATGATCAAACATGGCGCCTCTTACAAGCCCTGTGGATCGGCGGAGTAGAAGTGCATACACTTGCACTGACGGCCGCAGAAAGAGCCTTGATCAGCCCAGCCTTTCCTCCAGACAGCATCAGATGGCTTTAGATAGCTCAGCCAGCGCGGGCAGCCCGCAAGCCCAGGGGGCATTATGCATTATTAATCACAGAATTAGACTTCAGCTTCTCTTCCAACAATGTGGATTGATGAGAAGACAGATAGTGGTGCAATAGGCAATAGTCTGGATAACTCTGATCAGGTAACGACGCAAGAGAGGAGCCATGCAGTTAGGGGTTTTGGCTAGCTTGATTTCCTTGCCTGCTGTAGAGGACTTGAATGGTGTGGACCGTCGTTCAGTCTTTCGGATATTTAATCCCCCAGTCAAATCAGGGGAGAGTGTGACTTGTGCGGTCAGCTTCGCATTAAGTAGCTTTAAGGCTGTATTGATTTGGAGTTACTTTGAATGGCTACTGTGTACATTTTGGATAATCTCTATTGAGGAGCTACTCAAAGACTTGTGCGGAAAGGCAGAAAAACGGAAATAATGAGAGATGGAGGAGGTGAAAGAGGGGGACAAGGGGCATGCCATGGAACTTATTTGGGCTTAGCCTCACCTTTGATGTTCGCACTCCAAGGTGAAATTCAGAACTCAGGCTCTCAGAACCCTTCTGCGCTTCATGTGGAACCTAAGAGAAAAGACTTGTGTTCCTAGACCAGTCCCTAGTCCTTAGGTCAGCTATCGACATGTCAACTCCTTCTCTAATTATGGTCATGAAAACATCACTTTTGTATTAATTGGTGGATATTTTGTAATTTAAACCAGTTCTTGGGGGAGCTACTACGAATATAGTATACAAGTATACAATATACTAAATATGATTCACACTATTATTTTTTATCCTCTTTTTTTTAATATGGTTGACAATCTATTCCAAGCATTATTATTCTATATTTCATCATCTGTCTGTCTGTTTTTCTTCATACCATATCTAATAATACCTATAATACATTTCACATTCCACGACCCACCCATGAGAATTTTAGTCATGCCCCATGGCACTGACTGAGTGTGTGTGTGTGTGTGTCTGTGTGTGTGTGTGTGTGTCAGTGTGTGTGTTCTATGAAAATCGACGCACCCTGGAGTGATGCGCCCATGTGAGCCTGTCTGTAAACCTCCTTTCTGGTTTGTTTTTCTACCACAGTTGCCGTGCAAACCAGACCTCCCCGGTTGGACCCAGCGAAGGAGTCGACTCTTAAAGAGTCTGTCTTCAGCCCAGTAGTATCCTGACGCCGTCTGACCACATCGCAGGTATCTCTCCCTCCCTGTTTCTCTTCTTTCCCTCTTCTGCATCTTTCTGTCCTTCTCGCCACCACTATCTTTTTTGAAGCAATTATGTTTTGGGTTTTTAGTACCTATTTGATCAACTTTGTACGAGTTTTCAAAGTCACTCTGATGTCTCTTCCCTGTCTCAAAACAGTACGTTTAGGTTGATGAGCCGTTGAACTGTATCGTACTTCATCAGAGCAGTCTGTCACAGTTAATAGCGGTGGTTCATACCGTTTTTGTTGTTGCACTAGTTTGCTAATAGATCATTTTTGCTTCTGTGTTTTTCATAACAAAAAGTAGGCTTTCTTCTCATGAACGAAATGCATTCACGATTTTTCACAGTGATTTCATGGACGGATCTTTTCAGCGGTGGCATGAAAGCTAATGAAGTCTGAATAGTTTGAAGGACACATCCTGTTAAAAAGCTGATGAAAAAAGTGAATAAATCACAGTCAGAATATAAGGCATGATGTCTTTGGAAGCCCTTTACACACCAGCGGTGATTAATCTCCATGCATTGTTATGTTTCAAACTAGAAAACATACAGTTGTCAGAGAGCCTTTAATTCTGTTCAAATGTGTTCGCTCCTGTGTGTGTGTGTATCTATATGTTTCTATGTACGCATGCATGTGTCTCTGTAAAAAACGCTGAACCACAACAAAGAGAGCAAGCCGTGAGGAAAAAAAAACACAATATTGGCAACTCCAGCCACTTTATTTTTTCCCTCTACTTGTGATTCTGATCGACACTGGATACCGAGCTTGGCTTATCCTTGTTTCACTCCAGAGAAGAGACTGTCGGATTTACGCTTCCTTTAGAGCTCCATTGAGGAACGAAGCGCTTTATGTAACCTCCTCATTAGCTGGAGGACGGAGGCAAGGTGACACGCTGCATCACTGCAGCGCGCCTTCAAAGAAGCGCTCGTGTAAGAGTGGTTTTGGTTTTGGTTTAAGGCAGAGTAGTGTGTGTTTGTTTTTGAGGTTGTGTGTTTGTGTAGAATTCTGTGTTTGTTTGAGTAAGAATTGTGTGTTTGTGATATGATGTGTTTGTTTGAGTTTGAGAAGTGTGTGTTTGTGTTAGAATAGTGTGTGTTTGTTTCTACACGAGTAGTGAGTTTCTATTAGAATAGAGGGTGCTTGTATGAGAATAGTGTGCTTTTCTATCAGAATAGTGGGTGTGTTAGTATGGGTTAGTGTGTTTTGAGTAAGTGTGGATCCACACTCGTTGAAATGATACGATAACTTGACCAGCAGTAACCCTGAAACCGATCATATAATACTATACATCATGTTGCGTATTTATATACATCGATTTTTTTATGTTGTAACATGTGGAGTTTTACAATCTCCTATTGAAATATCTATTACATATCTGTTTTCTTTGGCGTTCGTCTCTGTGTACTGCAGCAAGCTGTCATTGAGGCCAAATGAACAGCTGTCAATCACTCCAAATTAGGGCTGTGACAGATTGGGGCATCCCAAGCAGGGCCCCTACTTCACCAAACCCTACTCCCTGCAGCCCCATCAGTAAATGTATTATGATCTCACACACACACACACACACACACAGGATCAGGTGTTCTCAGTAGGACACTGTGCCAATGGGAGCTGTGTCCTCCTCACAGAAACATCAGGTTTAGACAGGGAATTAATTTAAGCTTCAATTATACCCCCTGGAAAGGGACAGGATTCAGGGGAGAGAGGGAGCGGACCTCCCCTGAGGTCTGATCCACTCTCTCTCCCCCCCCTTTCATCTCCCTAGACTCCTAGTCAGGCACACATGCCCCATACAATATTAAACATCCCACTCAGTTACTCAATTATTCTCATCTCTTTTCCAATTCCCCCCCCCCCCCCCCATATTTACACACACATACACACACACACGCGCACACACACACACACACACACACACACACACACACACACACACACACACACACGCAAACACACACGCAAACACACACACACACACGCACACACAAACACAAACGCACACACACACACACACACACACACACACACACACACATACACACACAGACACCAGTTTGTACCTCTTCGCCCTTGCCTTTTTGTTTCGACCCCTAAGTCCCGCCCCTCCGACTCAGACTCAGATTTGTTCCTGGGATTGACAGAGGTGTGAATGTGGCAGTCTGCCCTTCAGGGATGATACTACTGGAGTGTCTGGACACACGCTTCATACTCACAGGCACCGGGTGTGTTCAGGAAGGGGCAACGGATTGGAAATTCTGGAATGGGATAGGATTGGAGTGGGTAAAAATAGGGTAGGATAAGGTAGGAGTGGGTAAGGTAGGATAGGAGAGGGTAATGTAGCATAAGGTAGGAGTGGGTAAGGTATGGTAGGAGAGGGTAATGTAGCATAAGGTAGGAGTGGGTAAGGTAGGGTAGGAGAGGGTAATTTAGCATAAGGTAGGAGTGGGTAAGGTAGGATAGGAGAGGGTAATGTAGCATAAGGTAGGAGTGGGTAAGGTAGGGTAGGAGAGGGTAATGTAGCATAAGGTAGGAGTGGGTAAGGTAGGATAGGAGAGGGTAATGTAGCATAAGGTAGGAGTGGGTAAGGTAGGATAGGAGAGGGTAATGTAGCATAAGGTAGGAGTGGGTAAGGTAGGATAGGAGAGGGTAATGTAGCATAAGGTAGGACTGGGTAAGGTAGGGCAGGAGTAGGAAGGGTAGGCTAGGAGATGGTAGGATAGGGTAGGAGTGGCTATGGTAGGTTGAGGTATGCTAGGACACTTGAATACCCTTAGCACCAAAACAGGATGAGGGCAATGCATGGTTAAAAATGGGGAAGGGTAGAAGAGTGTCTGGTTGTGGTCTCAGAGAAACTACCTCATCCCCTTTTAGCAGATCCTTTCTGTTAATCGTGGCAGTGTGTGAATATGTTTATCACCAAGCTATTCTAAGAGGTAGGAGTTTGGGGTTTATGGACCACATTCATCCGTTAGATTGAATCCTGGCACCAGCAGAACGTTCAGCAAGCTGCCACTTTGCCACACTTGCAATTCACCGTCTTATTTTAGCTTTTAATTAAGCCTGTTTATTTTTTCAAGGTCACCTCCCACCCACTATATCTCTAGAAACAGTTAAACATATTTATTTTCTTACTTCACAATTTTGTGCGCGCTTCTAACTAGACTCCCTGCAGAGCTATTTGTTTACTAAATGCTGGGGGGAAGGGTGGGATATTGGAGATGGGCTTCAACTGGAAGACCCCGGGCCTGTGTTTCTGCCGCCCTGGCTCCCCCCTCACCCCACGGGCCCCTTGGTGCACATCTGCTCAACCGCAAAAACAGAATACCTGTGGTGGCGTTGCATGGTTGGAGAATCACCCTGTACCCTCCCAATGTGACCCCTTCTCCCCCTCGCATCTTCTGGACTATTTTAGGCAAAGGCTCGCAGTCACCAGATAATGACAAGCAGAGGGGCATAACCGACATGCCTGACATAACCATGAACCAAGCCCCCGGCCGCGCCCCTCCTGGTAGGGTGAATAATAGCATGAATCACTGCCCTCCATCATCGAGAACAACCAATCAGAGGGCTCCGTCGTGGCCGATCGTTCCCCTGACTCAACGGCTCTATTTCAAAGTCTGCCCTGACTCAGGTGCTCATTTGCATGCTGTAATCGAATTGGTCAGCTGGAACTCGGGCCACTGCGTTAATCCCAACACCATTTGCATTTAGTTGCGTCATTTTACCACACTGCTGGAATAGTAACGCATCCAGAATATATTGCAGGACCCGCTGTTTTTTATAATCGAATCAAGTCATATGAATTATTAATTCTGGGGGTTCTTCAGTATATTAAATTATGTCTTAGAAATGACTATTAGCTAGGCACTTTGAAACAAAATGGATCAAAACTGAGTACATTTGATTAGCTGAGAGCACTTTCCCAAATGCAATTAAGTGGTCGTAAAATGTTTATGTGAGAAGGCTTATAATTTCTCTTGAGTTTCCAGTAGCTACGCGACTCATTTATTTATTTAAATATGTATAATAGATTTCCATGCTTAATGTAAAAATGAACATATGTCCAACTATTAGTGATACATTACCATCGTCCCGCGGCTATAGTTAAATAATAGTTTGAGAGGTGCCCAATAATATTGGTTATATCTGTATGTGCTTTTTTTTCTGTTTTATGTATCGTAAACAAGGAGTGTCAAGGATACATTTACATTTTAAACAGCCAATTATTGTTAGGGTTTGGATCGTTAACAAACTAACTCCACCAAGTAAGTAGTAACCAATAATCAACCAGACTTCCCCTCAACACTGTGGGCTGTCAAACGGGGAGATCAGGACTAGAACAGCAATCTTGACGCGGACGGATAGGATTTATGTATCGGAGGCAGGGTTTGAGAAAACCACCGCCTGCTTTTCTGCGAAAATAAAAACGCATATCCTCTCCATCTCTCTCATCCTCTCACTCTCCCTGTCTCGCCACTCTGCTCTCCTCTCCATCGGCGGAGTTCAACTCTGAACGGCTACATCTCTCCTCTTCTATGCCCTGCTATGCCTGGCAACCGGGTGCACGCTCCGTGCTGGATAAATAAATGATCAGCGCCAAGCAAACATCAAAGGCAGATTGTGCGCTTCAAAGGGGAAGAAGAAGAGCACGACGCCCACCAGGTCCTATAGAAAAGACGGAGGCCTGTTTACCAGTGTGTGTGTGTTGCGTGTGTGTGTTTGTGTGTTTGTGTGTGTGTGTGTGCGTGTGTGTGTGTGTGTGTGTGTGTGTGTGTGAGTTTGCATTTGTATTTGTCTATGTGTTGTCCTGTGTGTGCGCGTGTTTGTGTGTGCGACTCCGACATGAACGAGACGTGCAAACACCCCCACTCTCTTTCGCCGTCTAAGACACACAGTCACACGCACACAATACAGATCTACATGCTAATGTGTGATGTTACACCGTCACACACACTGTGTATTACCCAGCCTGCGATTGGATTTGAATAATTTATTTCTGCAATGATTATTATGCCTCTGATGGAAGAAAATCTCCCATTGTTTCCTGTTTTGAGTGCACTTTTTGGTGCCTGATGAGTTCTTGAATGACAACAATCATTTCTGGTTCCCTCTCACTTGAAAAACTTCTCCTTTATCATTCTGTTTTAAGGATGATTTTTAGAATCCCCAGGAATACAGATTGTGTTCATAGTTTGACCTGCTGGTTCTCGGAACAGGCAGACATTTATAGCTTTGCACCTTTTGTCTCTGTTGACATTCTTCTCATGTTGACCTTAATCGCGGCATGTATTTGACGATTAGGAAGTGAACTAATGATTTCCTTGGTGCATCTGTTTTTGAATAGATTCATACTCTCAAGGTTGCATCCATGAAAATATGTTACTTTTATCATTTTTGTAACTTTAAACCAGAACTTGAAAACTGTAAATATCCTCCAAGATAATGTGATCATTGTTCTTAACACGATGATCGTCTGTAAAGAGTGTGTTAAATATGTATGTTGTTACCTTTTTGATTTTGACTATAATTTCACTATAATATCTGTTCATATCTGTTCTATATTTTTACTTCTTCTTTTGTTTCTCCTTTCTCGTCCTCTCCTTTTCTCTCCGTGTATATACTCTCTCTCCCAGCAGCTCTGCTATATTCAGCTTCTATTCTGTGCCTCGGGATGTCTAGTCTCTAACTCGTCTCCGGCTGCTTATCTCTGAGGTCTGTATCTCCTCGGATGGCTATTTCCACACTCACTTGTTCTCTCGCTGTCTGCCCCCTTTGCTGCCATCCCACTATCAGTAATGTGTGTGTGTGTGTGTGTGTGTGTGTGTGTGTGTGTGTGTGTGTGGGGGGGGGGGGGGGGGGGGGGGGGGGGGGGGGGAATGTGTGTGTGTGTTTGTGTGTGTGTGTGTGAGACACTGTTTTATGGTGTGTGTGTGTGTGTGTGTGTGTGTGTGTGTGTGTTCATCGTTGGTGTCTGTGCCTGGTGTGTGTGTGTGTTTTGTGTGTCTCTGACAGTGATACATTTGCTGGCTTGCGTTATTGTCAGCCGAAAGATCATGATTATTTATCTAGGAATTGTGCAATGCCAGTTACAGATGTCTTCCCAGATAGGCTTGGCCCAGAGACAAGGCTTGGTCATTTGCTTGGTGCGTGTGTGTGTGTGTGTGTGTGTGTGTTTTTGTGTGTGTGTGCGCGTGTTAACCACTATGCCAGGCTGTATTTAGTGATAGTGGTATTTAGCTGCACTGGCTAAGCTTATTCATTTGTGAAGGCAAAACCATCCTTTTCCATTTTTAAGTATATCCATCTATGTTCTATATATATTGAGGACCAAATTCTTGCTTGGAATCCATTCTGATTCTAGTTTTTAGTTATTTTCATTCATTTATGGTTTACATTACATTATGACATTATTAAGCTAATATAAACATAATTTAATAATAAAAGATAAACATAATATTTCACATTATAATCTATTATAGCCTGCAGCAGACAACATGCTAGCATGCAGCAGACAACACCAGACAGTTTCCAGACATGAGCTAATCTGTTTGGCTATATACCCCGTGGATCGACCTTAGATTGACCTGTGGTTGAGTGCCTTGCCTTGGGCTGTGGGCGCAGGCACCCACACACTACCTGGATTTGATGGATAGTCGACTCTCCACATCATGACTTATTTCATTGAAGAAATTCAATCGACTTCTCTCCCTCCATGTACTCTTGTGTTCAAGTTCAATCGCCCCGTGCACGGTGAGCGATTGCAGAGGTTCAGTCACGCTTCGACCCCTTCTTCGCCACCTTCATCATTTCCAATATCTTACAATCTTGGA
Organism: Pollachius pollachius; assembly: GCF_949987615.1. Classification (NCBI taxonomy): domain Eukaryota; kingdom Metazoa; phylum Chordata; class Actinopteri; order Gadiformes; family Gadidae; genus Pollachius; species Pollachius pollachius. The sequence continues at coordinate 8,477,839 of NC_136934.1, read as the reverse complement.
AAACCATTCTCGCCAAAATGGTTCTCGCTAATATAAAGCGCAATCATTCAGTCCTTCTGTGTTGTCCTTTGTGAATGCGTATCTTGCGCGAGTAATTTTGTATTGTACAATTTGCCTGGTTTTGTATATTATTGCCCATCAAAATACAATTCAAATTCCCCTGTTTCTTTAAACAAACACCTGATTAATTATAATTTTCCATCCGGCTGCTAGAGTGTCTTAACGTGATGAAACCCAAAATCTCATTAGGGGACGTTGGCCCTAAACCCTGGAGAAGAGCCACGGTAACAGCTTCTCCATGCCAGTCACCATGCCAGGGGGGCTTGGGTGTCTATACTGACCATCTGTCGCCCCCTCCCCCCCCTTACTTATTCTCCACCACGGAAGTTCCACACGAGAGCGACCACCACCCCCGCACCATGGAGGACTACGACCTGCGCTCGGCGGCTAGCATCCTGGCCTCGGTGAAGGAGCAGGAGGCGCGCTTCGAACGCTTGACCCGCGCGCTGGAGGAGGAGCGCCACAACGTCTCCGTGCAATTGGAGCGCTCCAACCTGCCCGCGGACGTGCTGGGCGGTGGCAACGGCTTGGGCAGCCATCCACTCCCCTGGCAGGAGGTGGTGATGCAGGTAAACAAGGCATCCCGCATCCCGCATTCAGCATCCAACTTCCAACCTCCAACCTCCAACCTCCGCGCTCCCAATCCTATCCCAGGTCGGTCGGCTGGCGTTCTGCATCCGCCGGCCTGGTCGCCCTACTTGATCCTTCCATGCCTCGCTCTTACCCCCCCCCCCCCCCCATCTCCACCAGCCCGCACCATCTCTGTGCTTCTGGGTCATTCGCTCTCATGGGTCAACGATTGGTGTCATTGCATTGTGGGACTGGGTATACACAGCTGCCGTTCCCCTGTGATCATGTGCGCTGCCGAGGACTTTTGAAAGCACCAGGAGACAATTTTTTCCGAGGTAATTCACGGTGAGGTCATGACGGAGCAGGTAGGGGCTGGACACCCTAGACCCGCGTGCACCCCTTCTCCTAAAAGTGGTCCTAGCTTCAATTTCACACTGGAGGAAAAGTGTTGGTAGATGTCGGAGCCGCAGATTTATTCTCAGTGAAATGTCGGTATTCTCCCGGCTCGCCGCCGAAACCGCTGTGTTTCTTGGGGAAATATCATCGCTTGATCTGTCAGTGGCTCCTGAAGCCATGGAGGCTGCAGATCTTTATAGGACGGCCAGTCGCTGTTTGACGGCCAGTGTTCTTTCTTCTTTGTTTATAGCTCAACCCCGAGACTCCTGTATTCTTTGTATTTATAGCTGAACCGCCTCAGCTCTTTCTCCGCTGGCACAACAGCCAGTGATTGAGTGATACAGGTTTGATTCCAGGGTGCGCTTCTATCCTACGTACGTCATTCCTGCTCTTCAACACACTGTCCTGTCTGTCTTCACTGTCCTCTACACAAAAGCCCATACGAATACTTTAACCAAGCTCATTTAATACGAATGTAGTAGAAGTCAGTATTTAATCGCTGATTTAAGCGGGCGTACTTTCTGGTGAAGGAGAATGATTGCGTTGATTAATGCCAACTTCCACTGTGAGCTGCTAATGCTTTAGGCTGGTCGTATTTTATCGCTCTCCATGGAGGCTCGGACCCTGTGTTGTCATGGGTGACGGCTAACCAAAACCCAATTAAAAATATATTTAGAATTATGATTGGTAATCCAAAACCTGTATTCTATCAAACTGCAGTTAACAACAACGTCATCAATCAAAGTCGTCGGAAATTTACAGCTGGTATGAAAAGATGTGTGAGGCTTGCATGAACCTTGCATACAGAGACATAATAGCAATGTGTCATGAAAGACAGCGTGTAATAAACTAAAACTAGCACTTTCTGCAGCCATAGACTACGGTCATCAAGTACCTGTGTGGCAGTGAATTTTAATGCATATGTGGGTATGTGTGTAAGTCTGTGTGTTCATGTACTAGAAAGAGGAATGGGAAAGCGAGGGATGCCTTCTTCTGACTCATAAAGCCGTGTGTGATTTACACCAGAGCATTTACCATGGCAGCCAGTGAATTAGCCCTTCTGTTTTACACACAGCTCCACACAATCATTCATTTCTAGAGGCATGGGCCTCCAGTTGCACTGACACCCTGCCTACCGGCTCCTCGACTGGGTGCTGTCGCTGAAGAACAGGGCTGGGCCCCTGCTGAACATCTACAGGATTCCGATACTTTCACTTGGCCCCTGATCACAAATGGCCTTGACTACCCAGCAAATTGGATGTTTAAGATTTTGATGCAGTGACAAATTTGATGTGAACAACTTGTGGCCCCTGTCTAGAACTGAACTGAATGAGAAGCCAATTTTATGATACTTTTTTCACTATTAAGCAAATGTTTTTTACCAAGGCATTTGGCATGAATTCAGAGGCATTCATTAGGGATTAGACACATACATTTAGGATGCATACTTTGCCATCACCTGGACCTTTTTTCTGAAGGCCAAAAACCCTATGCACTTACATCCTTTCCTTTATTCTGCTTTCATGTTAGCTTTACTGGCGCAATGACATTAATCCTGCCTCTTGTCTTTTACTTACACACAAATACAAACACAAACACACGCGTGCGCTCGCAAACACACACACACACACACACACACACACACACACACACACACACACACACACTCAAGCACATTGATGGATTCAATCGGCTACGGTTCAGCTTGCATACGGTCAAGAGTCAACCATGGGACCAAGCTCAGGGAAGCCATCCATTATTCAAAGCCTGCTCAGAAGGAAAGTGGTCAGAGTCAGACCAACGATCCAATGAATTAGTGAAATCAGTTTGGTTAAATACCCTAATGAGAGAGAGATTAAGTAGTGATTCAGAGAGCACACAAGTCATGATCTAAACAGATAACGGTTGCCGTAGCGATCGTTAAGATCGACAGTGTCAAGCTTCTCTTGAAACTTTTTTCCTGCAGAGAATGGTGGTCGGTCGAATTAGTTGGTAGAATGATTGGTCCGTTGTTCCGGATAATAGCTTCTTCTGCACCATGGACTTTAAATCAGAGACTTTGATTCAGAAAGTTCAGCCAAAGGTGCATGAGTAACTATTTTAGATTGAACTGACCAATAGAATTAGATGATCATCCACACAACAAACGGTTACGTGTGCGGTATGGGATGTTAACCTATTGATAACTTTATTTATACTATATTGTGAAGCCAGAGATGTGCACACCAGGGTTGGAAAAAAACAAACAAAAAGAAAATACATGCAAAATCCAAAGTTATTCTTTTGTGAGGGTACTGTATCACTACAATGTGTTACAGGGTATTCAAAGCCATACTCCCCAAGACCTTTTCTACAGAAACTCTTGACCCATTTCTTCATTCATTCATCAAAAGAATTTCCCTGAATTACTCTCAGGGAACAGCAAGTCCATCTGTCCATGTAGCCATAGTGGAGACGACATTAACACAAAGCTTTACCAGACACTATGAAAGTTATTGATGTACCGGCAACGATTCAGTGACGCAAAACGGGTCGGCTTTTAAGTAAATGGACAATCCTGATGCAGGCTTAAACAACATCTTCTCTTCATTTGCTACCAGGTTTGTCGTCGGAAATTGATTTTTTGCCCTGAGGAACTTCATCAGCTAAAGGTCAAGTGTTGAATGGTGAAGGCTCCATGTATGGAGATTGGCAGACAGCACTCAGACATTTCTTGTCTAGTATGAGGCCGGGGGGGGGGGGGCGGACGGCCGGTACGATGACCTTATTTCACATACACCAGCCTCCTCATCTGTCTATTTACCAACAATATGAATGGACCTCCTCTGATTCAACACCACCCACCTCTAACGTAAAAATCGGTTCTTGCGCTGTAGATATAAATACGTTGTTATTTGTTATTCAGATCCAGCTCTCCTTAGCTGCTTTTTCTTGGCCATGGAGAGACATACTATTACCTTATACAAATGTTGGGGTCGGGGTGATTTCGGAGGCCTGTGAGCTGTGGACAGAGGGAACACTGTGGGCTTTGATCTGGGCTGCTGACTGGGGCCTATGCACGGAGGCCCGGTCTCTGCCATAGTACATCCACCCCCCACCACCTCCTCTGTTCCACTCTCACACCACAACCCTGTCCTGGGCACAATGAACACAAAGGGGCCCAGGGTGCTGTCCCAACAGAAGATCTATCTTAACCCTGGCAGGGCCTTGGAGACCCTCGTAAATCACCTGTCTCAACAATGAACCCCAGTGTATCCCCGCCTCCTGATCCCTCTATCTTTCCCCTCCCTCTTTGGTCCCCCCTTCCATTGCATCATTGGCCTCCTTTGCCCCTCATAATTGTCCTAATTAGCTTTGTGTCAAAATGTCTGTCTTTGTTTGACTTTTGAATATCGTCCCTCCCACTTAACACTTGTGCATTTGGGATTTGTTCCGAATGTTTTTTCTTTCTTCTATTGTCTTAAACTTCTGTTTTAATCAATTCACTGAGCAGCATGGCCATTTGAGAATTCTTGAAAATATGATGAAGATGAATGATGCAATGACTATTCTGTACTTCTAAAATTATTCCTGTCACTCATTGCTGTAAATATGAATGAAGACAGTATCCCATTAATACATCAGTTGGTAGGTCTTTTACCTACACCACTTTACTATTAAGAGTGATGTTAAAGCAGTGGTCCATGAATCACACATCTTACTGATAAAAAAAGACCATTGGTTTTGCCCAGCAAAGAACTGGGGTTTCGTGGAAAAACAGGAATATTTACTCAAGGTTGAGAAAGAGTGTAAGAGAGAGAGCGAAAGGCCCCTCCATGTCCACCAAAACCCATTAAAGCCTTCCTGCTTCCAAAAGCACTAACAAGATACCTCTAAAACTGACCCCTTCTTCACCCTTACACGCATTCACCTTGTGGAGTGGCATGGGTGGGAAGAGCTGCTGAATTTGCCCCAATAGGACAGTGAAAGCCCTAACATGCGCTAGCACGGTATCCCTAGAACTGTCCCCATCTTACCTTCACACGCACCCACTGTGTGAAGTGGCATGGGTGAGAGAGAGCTGCTGAATTTGGCTTCAATGGACAGTTGAGAGTTTGCAAGTTCGCAAGATGTACACTTTGACACTCAGAGAGGATCATGTCTAGTCTAAACAGTTTCCTGGCCCAAGGCGCTTGAGGCATGGACCATGTGTTTGAAATGAGGTGCCTCCCTTCTTTATTGAGACGGTGTTCCTCAGGAATGCGACCTTGTGCTTCCTTGTGTCCGGCAAGGTAACCAAACAAGGCTGGACACTCGGTGGAGGAGCTAAATTGAAACCATTCATACGGTTGAATCTGGAGGGGCCTTTTGTTCTTCAAAGATCTAATTTTATTCGCTCATGAGGTTTAAGGTTCTGGCGTGACATGTTTATGAGATGACCTACAAGCATGTAAACGCTGACCATATGAAGACCAAAAGCCACACTGAACTGTGTTTGTTTTGGGTTCGACAAGACACAAAGAGACACAGACATTTTCTTGTGGATCTTGAATTTCTCAGCACATATTGAATATATTAACTGGCTGATATTGCAGAGAAGGTAATCTACCGAGGTCATTTTAATTCTCTAAAATTTACCCTGGTTTCCTTTTCATAGTGAGTCACAGTGAAACTGTAATTTATATAGATGTAGTCCCTTCTAATGAAAGTCAATTGAGGGTCTAAAGCAGTGGTTCTGAAACTTATTTTGGCACGTGACCCCATTGTTTTCTCCTTGCAACCCCAACTTTAACTTTTGTTCATCTTCCGCAACAAAAATTGTTTTTACCAAAGGAACATCTGCCAGTGAACGTTATTACATCCTGCTACTCCACACTAAGTGATTTATAGTAGTTTGCTTGTGGTTATGAATCATAACTCACTCAGTTTGTATGTACAGGATGTCTATGAGACCTTTTGAAAAAGGGGAAAAAGGACTTCTACAATCAATTGAAAATCGTTTTTAATGACCAAATATGGAAAACAGACTTCCACATTCCTCTTGGGTCTTCACGAGGATCCTAGCTAAAGGCTAGTCAGGCATCGTTGCCAAACATCCAAGTTGTTCACGTTTTTTGCCACCCAGAGCTCCAGGGGTATTGTGAGCCATAGCCACGCCAACCACAAGCGTCCCAAGGAGATTGACAGGGAGCCGATTCCTTGTGACAGAAGCTTATGTGCTCCGGGACCAAGCTGTGTACACCCATCATCTCATATCAAGCAAAACAGAGCAGCCGACATACCTACCAGCTTTGTTGTTATCCTCTCTGGGTCTCTTAGTCTGCTGAGTTATCGGGCCAAAGGCCAGATCCAAACCCAAACCCCCCCGTTCTCCCCCCCTCCACCTTTCTAGTACGTCACAACAAGGCAGGGTGGAAGGGCTCTGGTGTGGAATGCAGACGGTCTCGCATGGTGTGTGTCTGAAAGGGGTCCTTGTTGAGGCTGGGATAATGGTTTTGGCCAAGGGAAATATTATTGGCTAGGGGGCTGGTGATGTTGACGGTTGCCTATGAGGCTGAGCATGTCAAACCGACATTTAAATGGAGTCTTTCTTTCTTTTGCCTCATTTAAATTTATTCTTGTTATAAACTAACTTCCCATTGTGTTTCTTCTTCGCCATTAATCTGCCCTAATCCTGAGCTTCTACAAATAAAAGACACATCTTTTTTTCTGAATAATTACAATCCTCTCTCCGTAATTAAAGTATGTCGCTGATCCCCGAGTTGGTATTGACGTTGTATCAATGTTTTTCTTCCACTGCAGAATGTTATTTACCCGAAAATTGCCACAAATTTGTTATACGCAATACTCTGTATCCGAACTGCTGCGTAGCCCAATTTCTAGGATAAAATAAAAAGCAATGCAGTCACTCATTAGATAAGAATTTGTGCAAGCTCTGCGATTGTTAGCATCCCAGTAGCAGTCGGCCTGTAGCAGACAACGACAGCTCTCCCGTAAATCGCTGATGGTTAACTACTTGCATAGAAACAGATGATAGACACGAATTATCTCCTAAATGGTTTTCTGAATCCACTCAAGCAACAATATTTATTTTCATGCATTCTATAAAAAAATAATCCATTCATAGTGACCTATTGTAATACTTGTTGTTATTGTTATAATTGTTAGTGATTTCAGTCTGTATTTGTACCGCTCCCTCTCCGTCATCATCACAATGCCCTTCCTGTCTTCTCTCTCTCTCTCTCTATTTATTAGTTTCTCTAGTCTCACAGCCTTGTATTCTCCAAACACACATACATGCATACATGTGTCTGGCGCCGTGTATGTAAGCAAAGTAAACCATGCGCTCCGACAGCTGCGGTTCCACCTGAGGTGTGTGCCTGTCACACAGCGTCTGGATGGCCAACTTTAACCTCTCTACCATCTGTTTCACTGGCCACATCCTGCTCATGTGAATCCCTAGCTCCCGGTAGCACTACCCTACCATTTACACACACATATATCTTTTTTATTCACAGCTGAATGGATTATCCTACCGAATTGGTATAAATTGTGGCAGCATTTTAGAAACAGCATTTATGGTTTCTATTTTCCCCAAAATTCAGAATTTGTCTCACGATACCTAAAGGACATGGAGAGAGATACTTCATATCATATTTTCAGAATATGCTGAAATACCTTTCGCTCCCAAAACATTGGCGCTACTGAAACAAGGTCAAGAATATTGAATATAGAGGAATTTGACCACCTATTTCAGGTTTGACATTCTCCCCCCTGTAAACTCTTGTTTGAAGGCAGGGCTGAATTTGAACTTCTTCATATTGAAGCAAAACCATTCCTCACCTTTCCAGACACACAGGAGCTAATAGTCAGGACATCTCCAGCAAAAACTCAGCTATTTCTCCTCTTTTGTTGGTCTTTTTCGTCCAGTCATGTTTTAGTTTTCTTTCTTATAAAGGTTTTACTTCAATGTGTCTCTTCCAACACATTGGAGGGGATTGTGCACCATCATTCTAACCACCATTTGAGGGACGGCTTTTCCTCTCATTATTCAACTTGGGGTTCTTTCCCAGTCACCGGTCTTGGCCGGGAGTAGGAATGTGAATTCTTTCACGTAGCTCTGGCCTCTCTTGCATACATCAGTGGTGGTGAAGAGGCCGGGACAAAGAAGAACTACCGCCACAAAGAGGAGGGGATGGCGAGGCTTCTCCTGTGTGTCTGTGCTGAGTGTGTTTGAGGGTCCATCGGTATCTGTGTGTAAGAAATGCCCCAGCTTCAATAGGGACCAGGTCTGTGTGAGCCGTTCTCTTTTAAACACCCTTTTCTACCGCTTTATCCTCCTTCTCTTCTCTTTTCTGTTTGAGTCCACCTTACTCATTCTCTCCTCTTTCACATCTCTCTCTAAGTGACTCACTCATTAACACACACACACACACACACACACACACACACACACACACACACACACACACGGACACACACATAACCATACATCACAATCACTCTTTTCAGCTCTCTCACAGCATCTATACCATTGAGTCGCGGGACAGGGGTAGTTTGTGGTGGTGCTGGGTTGGTTGGAGGGGGCGGGGTTAAAACCACTGAGTGACAGATGCAGCTGGAACCAAACAGAGCTGTTCTCCCTCGGCCGGCGAGGGGCAGCGTTTCAACGGGGAGCAGGACTCAGAAACATGCCGCTGCGTTCAGCTGCCTTCACGCAACACAGAGCGATTGCTTCGCTGTCTGGCAAATTCTCTATTCTCATGCAGCCTCCCCACCCCCCCCCCCCCCTCCCCCTTTTCCCATTCAAACACAGACACACACCCTCATTCCCCTCCTCCCTTTTCCCTACCCATCCAGCACCCCACTCCCTGTCCCCAGTGTGTTTTGTTCTCTCCCAGGCAAACTTTTTTGTTGAATGTGTGTGTGAGTGTTTGTCTCTCTCTCTCTCTCTCTCTCTCTCTCTCTCTCTCTCTCTCTCTCTCTCTCTCTCTCTCTCTCTCTCTCTCTCTCTTTGTTTGTCTCAGGCTAGGGTAGTGCGCTGGTTTGGTGGAGGTGGTGGCGGGGCGGTTGAATTTATGTAGGTGTCCCTTTGGTCGGTTGAACCCTTTAGCTACCCGTCTCTCTCTTTCTCTCTTATTCTCTCTCTTGCTATCAATACCTCTACCCCCTCCTTCTCCACCTCCCATCTCCCTCTCCCCCTCTCCCTGTCTACCTCCCCCCTCTCTCTCTCCCTCTCTCTCTCTCTCTCCCCCCCCCCCCTCTCTCTGTCTCCCTCTCTCTCTCTCCCCCCCCCTCTCTCTCCCTCTCTCTCTCTCTCTCTCCCCCTCTCTCTCTCCCTCTCTCTCTCGCTCTCCGCCCTGCCACCCGACACTATAACGTCTCCGTCCATCTCAGCGAGAGAGCAGGGTCCCCCCACCTCCAATCCCTCGCCGAGAGCGGATTTAGACAACACGAGTGAGAGTGTCTGAGCGTGCGCACTGCTCTGCGTGTGTGTGGTGGAGAGAGCGAGAGAGAGAGTGGGGAAGAGAGAGAGAGTGAGTGAGTGAGTGAGAGAGAGAGAGGGGAGGGGGCTGTCTGAGGGCTCTGCCGGGGCTTTCACACGGAGGGGATTTCGTGGTAGAGAGAACACGCGCGTCGAGTCTAAGGGGGAGTGAAAGCGGAGCGCCGGGGAAAAGGAGAAGTTGTTTTTGTTTTTTGGGGGCTTTTCTCTCTCGCCGAGGACAGAAGGACGTAGCTGATCCCCGTGTTCCCCCCCCCAGGAGGTGTTTTCTCTGAACACAGGACGTGGTTTTTTTGGACCATGCCTGCCGAAGTAAAACAGGTTCGTCCCGCTGTGATTTGTGGAGCTCAGCTGGATCCACACATCCTCTCTCTCTCCCTTCATCCATCTCTCTCGCCATTTCTGTAGCTCTCTCTATCCATCTCTCCCTCTGTTTCTCCAGCTCTCTTCATCCATCTCTCTCTCTCGGTTCCTCTAGCTCTCTCCATCCGTCTCTCTCTCTGGTTCTCTAGCTCTCTCTATCCATCTCTCTCTCTGTTTCTCTAACTCCCTCTATCCTATCTATTTGTTTCTCTCCTCTCTATCAAGCTGACTTGATATGAAGTTGTTGTTGTTGTTGTTGTCTGGATGCTTACATGTCTTCATTCATATACACTGTGCATATGTTTTCCTAATGGCTGTGTCTTTTTAACTCAAGTCAATTGGAGTACAGTTGTTGCTCAATGTTTAAAAGTGACTGTAAGCTTGAAACACATCTAAATTGGGTTTACCCGACCCGCACGTCGGGTTCATGTTACCCATAATAACCTGTGATGTTTAGAGTACCAGGCTGCATTTGCTAGAGTGGGTGAGTGTGTGTCTTTTTTTTCTGTGTGTACATGTGTGCATTGTCTGTGTGTTTGTAGGCCAGCGAGAACCCCAGTTACAGTAGCCTTCATGTACCACATCCATCATGCATGTACATGACAGTAAATAGCAGTCGTGAGATATGCATTGCCATGGAGCCGGTCTTCGTGGGTGGGTAGGTGTTGTGGTCTCATCTCTCTCTGAGCCAGTGATATGAATAATGGCAGTCTGGGTACATTGAGGAGCTCAGCATCCTCTCACTTGCATTTGATACCGGCTGGATCTGCGGGGGGTCAGGCTCTCTACGGACCGATGATCCCAGCCGCGGAGACGTAGTGTTGAGAGACAGGCCCCTGATGAACGCTGGTGCAGGGCCCCCGGGGGGACCCCAGCGCAGGATTTACGGCCCGCCGGTCGGGAAAGAGCTGTAAACTCTTTTGTTTCTCACTGGCGCAGATACCACAGGAATGCACTTTTAGTTGCCTGTTTATCTTTGTCTATGTGTGTTTTGTTTTTGTGTGGCTGTGTGTGTGTGACTATGTGTGTGTGCGACTATGTGTGTGTGTGCATGCTCGTGCACTTGTACGTGGGTGCAAGACCACGGCTCTGTGTTTAAATTACCGGGAAGCATGTCCATGTCTTCTTTTAAAAGCCCGAAACTGCCAACTGCCGATGGTAACGGGGGTCAAGCTCTCTGCTGCAGCACCCTCCGTGGGTGGCAGGGGTGGGGGTGGGGTGGCTGTGTGCAAGTGCGCTCCACGTTGCTCTGATAATGTGTCAATGGCTGCCTCCCAACTGGACGTCACCCAATAACAGTCTCCGCTGCCTTTGCCAGAACTCCCCCCCCCCCCCCTGTAGTTTTTTGTTTTCCCATCTCTTGCTTGATATATCTCGCCACATTCCCTCTCCAGATCTTTGTCCTTTTTGGTTATACGAGGCGATCTTTAAAGACCTCTGGCCTGATCTGATATCCACCATTAAGGGCTGACCCTAACCCTGACCCACCATTAAACACTAACCCTAACCCCTAACCCTAACCTAACCCTAACCACCACCAAAATGGAGTCTAGCCCCCCGCCCCCCCCCGATCCATAACCACACACATGTGTAAGAGAGAGATGGTTGGCATACTCGAGGGTGGGCTGGTCACTCACGTGACCGTTTGAACCCCAGCAGTGCATTCCACCAGCCAGGACCCACCTGCTCCTCCAGAGGCTGTAGGGGGGGGGGGGGATTGGGGTCAGAGTGTGTACAAGCTGACCCCCACAAAGCTCCTTTAATGGATCCATCACCATGGTCCCTTGGTCGGTTATCTTTTTATTGTGCTCAGGTGTTGCTCCTTGCTTGGTCTATAAAGGCTTTGAGGAACCCGAGGTTGAAAGGCTGCTGGGGCTCCATGACCCTACCCGCAATAAACCCCCATTACACACTGCACTACAGTCTATACATAAACTCCTGCTGCCCTGCCTGAAGATTTAGAGAGAACTCCTCTGCTGCAACACAGCTTACGGTCAAAACACTTTTAGCCCAGTGGAGATTACTGCATAGCCCTTAATTACTGCGCCTGCACGAGCCAGACCACATCTGCACTAAATATAAGCTGGCTTTGGTCTTTAGTCCAACGCTCTCCGGGATCGCAGACTTTTAGCCCTCGGTTTGCGATGAGGAGGGCCTGAGTGCATAACAAAACTATTCATCAATGATGCAGCCGGTCTAAAAGGGCCTCCACTGCTCCGACTGCATGTGTGATTTAGCCGCACTGACTGAAACCCATCCTTCGTCACAGCTGGCTGCTCCGGTTGTAAGCTGTGAAAGATGGTAAGGTGATCCGTGTGTTTATGTACAGTATTTATAGCTTTGCGTTGCACTCGATTGTTTGCCTTGAGACTTTCATTCAGTCGTCGCTTTGTTGTGGTTGGTGGTGGAGATGATGCGCATCATCATGTACATCCCACCAATCAATATTTCAAGACATTTGGAGCATGAGATGCACTGTGTAACTGTCAAGGGCGAATCGCAGACAATGCCTGAAATGCCAGTGACCGGAAAAAAGTGCAAAGTGTCAATAGCATTATATATATATAGAGAGGCCCCGGTTCAGAGTGAAAGTGTTCATTGATGGGTGCTGTGCTCAACCCAACAACAGTATCGTTATATGGTAGTGAATGCCTGGGGTAGTGATAGGTGCCCTACTAATGTGTGTGTGTGTGTTGGTTCCAGATAGGGCGTCTAAAAATGGCACCGAACATGTATAGCCCTCCGCATACCGCTCATGCTTCCCATGTTTGCCATTCCATACTCACGGCCGCTCCGATCGCATGACCCCTAACACGGCCATGTACGACATGTATCTTCTGCCCAACCCATAGCACGCCGATCCAACACTCACGCAGACACCTACTTGGCTCTGGGTCCTGTTTTTAGTTTGGAGCTGCCTGACCTTCAGCTGCATGTGAACAGCTGCCCACCCCTTCGTACGCTACAAGGACCCAAGCCCCCCTCCTTCATCATACCTCCCGAACCAGGGCCGGAACCTCTAATCAGCATACTTCCTAAACAATGACCTCCATATTCTTTCCCGGGATGCTGCAAAATGTAGTGTCAAGCCCAGGGACCAAGATAGTATAGGTTTTGAACCTTTTTATTTGTTGAAATACCACTTGATTATCAGCATTACACGTATGATAAGGGGTACAGACCCTGTTTGATTACATACAAACAATGTCTTGTTTGTCTTTAAGATGTCTTAGACCTCTTTGTCCTCATGTATGTATTTCTCTGAACTTGACATTTCCTTCTGTGAGTCCTATTGTTAATTAACAATCTGACATGTCATATCAACACCTTTCGAACGCACAATCCGCTGTGCGGATATCTCGTGCACTCGCTCTGTTAGAGCCATCACTATCTATTGGTTTCCCACGTTGATGTTTCCATGCCTTGTGTACAGTACAGCTCCCTTTCCTAGACAGACTAGGTGTCGGTTATTCTGATGAGTGCCAAGAGTTCTGCCACCCTCACCCCCCCCCCCCCCCCCCCCCCCCCCCCCCCCCCCCCCCCCCCCCCCCCACACACACACACACACACACACACACACACAGACTTCTCATCTCTCCAATGCCAAGCATTACGCCATCTGAGAGCCTAGCCATCACAAGCCAGAAAATCTGTAGTTCACAGTCCAGCCATATTCTCTGGTCCATTTCTCCGACCAAACATCCATTACCCTGCAAAAAGATTACAACATTACATGGTTTGCCATCTGGAGAAGTTTGGCATCCAATCTGTGTGTTCTGCAAGGAACCCTGGGAAGAACAGGAGATACATGCCAGCATTTTACCTAGTTTAAGCTGTTGCGTGATGCTACCTTTCTGTGCAGTACGCCCTGCATTTGTGTTTTTCTGCAGTCTCTATTATTAATAGGGATGCCAACAACCTCTAATGAGTTGTTAATGAGAACATGCATAATTAGGTAATTCCATTCCTTTCTGTTTTCCATGTCCAATTACCAAATTAAATTGTTTTTTGAGCTGATGTCGAAATTTTACTCTCATACGCAAACAAAAAACCCAGAGACCGATGGCTACGGAAATTCAATTCAAAACAATTATCCACCCTGATTATTTCCTCAGTGTTGTTCTGTGGGTTTTAAAGAGCGGTCACTGTGTTTCTTCGGGCATGGGATTCTCAGACTCCTTGACCCTGGACAACGAACACTGTCTTCTCAGTCCATCCTCCTGCAACAACAGGGGGATGGACTGAACTTTGGAAAAGGGTCCGATAACCTAGCTACTTGTCTCAGAGGAGGCTAAGGAGACGAACAAAGTTGACCAGAGAAATGCAGAAATGGAAAAACTATAATGAGTTGGTATTGGTAGTAGTTTCTATACAGAGTACATTTCAACATACTGTAAATGTAGCTTTTATTCAACAATGAAGTCATGGGTGTATGTTTAGATAGGAGTGGTAGGGATGTGTCCCTCCCAATATATAAGGGGAGGAATGAATAGTCCCTAGCAATCATTTGGATTGATAATAACACTGCTAAACCCCCCTGTCCACACCAATGACCTCATGAAATGCACGGCCTTGAGTGAAACCTAATGGGTGAGATAAACATACAGCACTACAACCTATATCATGTCTGGGTTTCTGGATAGTGTGATGGCTAGGGTGTTGGTTTCCCAGCTGTTAGGTGCTGGATTTAGCCCACAGCTTTCCTTCCAGCCCTCGTTTTTAAAATCAGTCTACATTGGGTGAAGAAAATCTTAAAGGTTATATGTGTTTTTGTGTCAGCGGTGCTTAGTGAGTCCTTGTGTTTTCTATTTTCATGGAGGGATTTTGTGTCTGTGTCGTGATGTTGGGTTTATGCAGATGTCACTTCCATAATGTGCTTGCCTGCAGGGCTGCAGAGAGTAAGTTGCATATGTGACAGTTTTTGGGCAGCGCCATGGCGACACAAAAGGGTAAAGTAACATACTGACCCTTAAGCTCATAATTAGTGATTCAAGGAACAGCAGAATGTGGCAGGGGGCTCATCGTTTCATGAGCCCACGCTCATTTTTCTAACATGTCTGTGCCCTTAGCATGGACGTTGATGAGGCAATGTATTTTGGCTAGATTTGATGGCAACGGATGTTGTGAAATTTTGTGCTCCATTGTTTTAGTGGAAAACTTTGGTGAAAAAACAAAGAGAACAAAGGGACTGGGACACCTTGGAGAATCTGTGGCTGATTAATAAACAAAGTTTGTCCTCACTGGAAGATTAGGCCCATATGGTAAAAATCCGAGTGAGCTTATCCCTCTCGAGTTTCCCCCAATTTCTGTTTGCACTGCCACCGCTTAGGCTAGCGGGCCTGGCAACTCGGTTCTGGGGGCCCCGCTGAAATGAACTGGGTTTTCTTTCCCCGTCATATAAAGAGTATGTAGCCCCCCAACCCGATGCGCTCTGCAGCTGGGGACCTCTTAGAGGGGCCCCTGAGGGGGAAGGTCAAAGTCCTCATAAGGCTTTCTCAACCAGAAACACGGGAACAAATACTTTTGCACTTAACCCCTCAAAACCCCCCACTATAGTACCATCCTCATTGTACAACTCAAAACATCACCAACACTAATGGTCTTCGTAGCAGGCAGCATCAGAAAACAGAGCTAAGGATGTCGTGGGTGTCGTGTGTCTGGAACTTTCTTTGGAGGGATTAGCCTATTTCCTGCTGCTGGAGAGACCGCTGAAACACAGGGGGGGAAGGTTTGCGAGGGCATCGATCCTCCATCAGCGCACCATCTGTCTCCCGCTGTCTTCTAGGCTTAATGGTTTGCTCTGACAGCTCTTTAGCGGCACTCTATGAACCACGCCGGCAATTGAGATTATGCTGACATGTGGCAGAGCGAGGAGCTCATGACATGCCTCCCGCCTTTCTTTGTGTGTTTTTCGCGAGTTCATGAGTTCCATCCAAATCATTGCGGCAATCGCGTAAACGCTTCTGACTGATCAATCACAGTGAAGAGCGTGTGCGTATGACCATGAGTAGTGTGCCTTTCAAAAACATGCAAGCTGTCCCAATACGGAGCATCTCTTCCCCCCCCCCTCCCCTCGGACACCAACAGCCTCACAATGGTGACTATTACTGCTGGCGGCTGGGGTCCGTAGAGGGAAGAAATACATGCACAAAAGGAGAGAAAAGAAGAAGCAAAGCGATACAGGGAGAGTCCAAACCGCTGTAAGCTGACTGTGTGGCAGGAGTGGCCGCTGCTACACCCAGCCTTCCATCCAGCAGCCACAGCCGCTCCTCCACCCACAAACAAACATGTTGATAACCAGTCGCAAGAGTTCAGCCAAACCAGGCCAGAACCGCCAACAGCGGCACGGTAATGTCTGCATGCTAGCTGTTTGCTGTGTGCATTCGGCGTGCAGAGTTCCAAATGTGGTCCACAATGGAGGACTTGACAGGACTGAAAGGACTGTCATACGGCATTACATGCTACGGCAACGCATTATTAACGCATTTCATCTTCTCCCGATATGAGCGTGGCCCGTTCCCAACGGATCCACTCGGGGAACAATGACACGATGAACACGCTCACACATTCCAGAAGGCTCCATTGAGCTGTCTAACGAACCTCGACCGCATGTGTAGCCCTGCCGTGGGGTGCCAGGGCTCCCCTCACGTATACTCAGTTTGCTTGGAGTGTGCGGGCTTGGGAAGCAGAGCGTGGAGTCGTGGTTAATAAGGTCTGAGGATATGGAGGGACAGGTCCCTCTCAACCGACACTGCAAGGTGAAGTGTTTAACGCCCCGGATGGAAGAGTTAACGTTGGCGGTGTCACTTCAGAATGCGCTCATACATTCCCCATGCAGTGGGAAGGAGCATTGGCAGGAACTGGTTATAGAACAACCTAGCTGGAATCCAGGGGATATGAATTGAAGCTGAAATGGGGTTCGAGCCTTGGAGGAGAGTATCTTGTTGGGCCAACTACTCATCCAACCAAGAAAAACATTTGTAACCTTTTTTCCATGAGCCAGAGTGCCATTGACGTAAATAACCATTTAAATACGACTTTATGCATGTTGGGGCCAATGCCTCTAGACCTTGTAGAAAGAAAATACAGTTTGAAAAATTGTACTCTTATTTATAATCTTTCCAGAATGACATACAAAGTGCTGGGAATCACAACCTATATTTTCCCTTGGATGTACTTTGGCATCCGATTGATTTTGATATGCATTTATTTATTTCCCTATATGTGCTCATTGTTGTCATGGTAACCGATACGTTTTCTTGGTCCTGGGTTCAAGAAGCTACGACGGCCCCTTTTGTTTTTGAACCACTGACTAAGAATGTGCGGAGCAAAGCGCTCTGAACCCTGAAAAGTCCCCCAAGTTACGAAAACAAGGCTTGTCCGCGCAGACCTCTTCAAATTACTTAATTCTTTTCCAACATATTTCTGCTACAGTTACGGAAAGCTTAATCCAATAAGCCTATTTTCCCTCTGTGTCCCATCGCACACCAGCTCCGACTGTGGCTGTGAGTTGGGGGTGGGGGGGGGTCGGTTGGTTTCGTTTTCCCGCCACGAGGGACCTTGGGCAGTGTTTGGTGTCGCAGGGCAGCTACATTCCAGAGTCTCGTGTTCAGAAAGGACCAATGGATCCATAGTCTTTTCCGACGGCGTAACCCTTTTCCGTCGCCCTGGACCCTCGGCGAACCCCCACCATCGTGTCACTCCTCCACAGTTCAACGCAACATGTCTACAGACTCAGGAATACCGATTGGACCCTGTCTGGCCCCGGAGCCCGGAAAACGTGTCCATCGCAGCCCCTCCCGTCCGTGGTGTAACCAGCAGTTTATCCCTGAGGCAAAAGCCATGGGGTTCACCTCCAAGTCCAATCCCCTAGCATCTTGATGTTTCAACAAAGCTTGTATTGTTTAATCACATCTGTCTAATAATGTATTATTACTGCCTTTGAGCCAAAGACCAAAGTCTGCTTCATCATCATTAGTTCTATTTCATGAAGGCCCAGTCTTTAATTGTGGTTTCTTTATACAGTCTGGCTTCTTAATGTCATCCAAGGGTTCCCCCCTTCAACAAGTGAAAGACTTTCTTGTCTCCCTCCATGTTGCGATGTGGAAAAAACGAAAATCAACGATGAGTAGAGCGGTGTCTCACAAGCTCCTGTTTGAAATGACAGGCCAATGGCGTTACAATCAGAGGCTTGCAGGCTGCAGTACTGGCAAGATGGCTGTGACTCTCCAGTATCTGTCCAACAAGAGAGCAGCTGTGAGTTCCTGCTGCTTACACTCTATTGCACTCCATAGCCAACGAGGATCTCTCTCTGTCTCTCTCACTCTCCATCTCTCTATATCTCTTTCTCTCTCTCTCTGTCTTCCTCCCTCACTCTATCTATCTCTCTCTCTTCCCCTTTCTATCTCTCTCTTTGCCTCTGTCTCTGTCTCTCTGTCTCTCTGTTTCTCTCTCTCTTTCTCTGTCTGTCTGTCTGTCTGTCTGTCTGTCTGTCTGTCTGTCTGTCTGTCTGTCTGTCTGTCTCTGTCTCTCTCTGACTCTCTCTCACTCTCTCTCTGCCCTTTTTCTCTCTTCCTCTTTTCTCTCCCTCGTTTCTCTCTCTCTTTGCAGTACTCTCTGGCAAACCTAATTAACCTTGGCTCTGGACCGTGTAGTCTCGCCTCCCCAATCCCCTCCCCGTGTCTTGTGAGAGGAGCCTGGCCGTTCAGAGGTCTCCCTAACCCCTGGAGTGGTCCGAGACCTGGGACTGCTGATCCGCAGCCAAATTGCAGCACCTGGGTCCTCCTGAGATTTGTTTTCAGAGTGAACCGTAGGTGATTTGTGTGCTGCTCCCTGCACTCCCATCTCTGTTGTTTTGTATTTCGGAGGAGCCGGTGTGTGGAGGAAGTGGGGGAGGAAAACATTCAGCAGTAAAATGCAGTGTCTGTCTGATCACTGAGCACAACATGATGATTTACAGAGTTGGTTTCCCCAGGTGTCTGTCGCACCATATGGGCAAATGCAGGTGCGTGTGTAAGTGTGTGCGTCAGTGTAAGTGTGTGTTTATATGTTTGCCCAGTTCAAACACACATTTAGAATTCTATTGCGCAGATGCCTTTGTGTATAAATCATTCGTGTACTGTGGTTCCATGAGGTTCAACAGCTGAAGCACTGCTGTGCTTTGCAGAGTTTGCCGTTACCACCGTGTTGTTGAGTGCGCTCCATGTACACAATTCTTTGCGTCGACTGTACATCGGTACCCACAGGACTACCTAACATGGTGGTTTGAAGTATTACTTTATATCTTCTAATTCCCAACAGTCTCTTTTTCCCAAAAGGGCCTTTTGACGAGGTTGTACCAACTGATGTGCGATTAGCCACACATGAGTCTCACCCTCCCCGACTGTCCCCTTCATGTACCGCGCGTTCTCCAGAAGAGCTGTCTCATTAACGGGCTGCTCGAGACTCCGTCATGTCCGCTGCGAGGCTTGTTTCCCTCATCGCGTTGTTCCGCGGTTAAAACGAACCAAGGCAGCCTCGCTGATGATGATGGTGATGCAACAGAGCTCCATGGTCTGGGCGCCATTTGGCGGCGGGGCTCATGGGGACTTTATGTCACGAAGGAATGGAATCCCTTTCATGCCTCTCTCTCCAGGCCTGCAAGATCAAACATGCTTCTAACGCGGGTTTGATCCTTCGTGTCAGTTTCGGTTTCTTTTCCGCGGTTTGTGTGTGTGTGTTTGTGTGTGTGTGTGTGTGTGTGTGTGTGTGTGTGTGTGTGTGTGTGTGTAAGTCTGTGTGTGTGTGTGTGTATGTGAGTGAGTAAGTGTGTGTATGTGTGGTTGTTTGTGTGAGTGTATGTGTGTGTATATATGCACGTGTGTGTGTCCGTGTGCGTGTTTGTGTGTGTGTTTGTGTGTTGTTGTGTGTATTGATTTGCTGGGCGCGCTGGCAGGTGTTGCACAGTACAACAGCCATGAAGTCAAAACACTCACGCAGACTAATTTCTCGGAGCCTGGTAAAACCCTAATCTCTGTCAGATGTGTGGATGTTTTCCGTTTTGAACGTTTCTCAAGAAATGTCCCCACTTGAAGGGCTCACCCGGCAGTTTCGCTACCATCTTTTGTTGACTACTACGGTTAGCGTGCATAAATGCCAGATCATCGCGCTTATCCTCTCCGACGATGCTTAGACGCCACGCAGGTTACGCTTTTTTTTCCGCTGAAAGCTGAGGTCAGCACAAGCTTTTCTCTTCAAAAAAAATAAAAAAGCAAAAAGCTGTTGCAATCTACATAATACGCGATCAGTCTCGCTCATTCATGGCGGGGCGATTCAGGAATGCTCTATTTTGTTGTCTCTGAATAGGTCTGATGACTGACTCATTTGGTTTTGGCAGGCGAGGCAGATATAAAACGGAACTGTGAACAGTTCCATTCATTCCTCTTGGTCAGACTCTGTCAGACCAGTTACTGTGCACAAAAAACCTCCTGCACCCCCCAGCTCCCCCAGAAATCCCTCCCAGCCCTTCTTCCCCTCAACACAATCCAGCGTCCGTCAGCCACGACCGGACTACTGGGAACGCTGGTGAAAGGAATATTAAAAAGACAGCGAAAAAGCAAGTGCCAGATGAGTTGTGTTTGTGTGAGTCTGTAGAGGTCTTGTTCCGCTTGCGGGAGCGGGTGCTGAGACTGTTTGTCGAGGTAGCAAGACGCCGTAAGCCGGGCGGCCATATTGGAGATCCGAAGCACCTCGTCACCATATGCCGCCTAGAATTCCACACAAGTGTTCTCTGATGTCCAGCAGCATGTTAGCGCTTTGCTATCTTGGCAGATGCTATATTTGGACAAATTCCAACACATTGAATGTTGTAATTCTGTCCCGGATGTCGTATTTCTGCCCGTACGACCGTAGGCATGCGAGGGATGCAAGAGTAGTGAGCAGGTGGTGCTGGGGGCTCTGTTGAGATGCCCTCTGACTGAGGGAGGATCTCACCTGTGTGTGTGTGTGTGTGTGTGTGTGTGCGCGCATTAGAGTGAAGCCTCACCCGGGCAAGGATGCCATTTGGCAGCGCTCCTCATGTGTTGAGAGGTCTTTAAGTCGCTCGCTAAATGGCTCCTGATAAGTCAGAGCTGTCTGACTCTCGCCTGGATAATTGATGGGCCTTGTTTATTTGGTAACTCAGCCCTTCTCCGATCCTCTGCCAGTGATGTGTTGCAGCCTTCGACTGGAACCCTTCCAATACTCTGTTGATGTGTGGAAGGGACTTCATTAAATAATATGTTGAAATAACAAGGAATGGAGCCATATTTAGGACAATGGTGAAATCCTGCTGCAGTTTTTTGCAGCTTTGGACTTCACAACATTAGTTTGACAGGTTTATTGTTAGTGAGGTTTGGGTGCTAATCACCATTGAAAAGGTTAAGGCGTACATCTTCCACAGAAGTGGCAGGGATCGCTTGGGTTGGCTTATAGTCAGAGATGGACGTCGAAGGGATGACCTCCATTTATTTTGTGCACTGTCATCTTTGTCATGGCATGTTGCTGTCTGTGGGATTTATTGACTCCGGCAGACATATTTTCCAGACTTTGTTTTCTTTGAATGTTTTAGGGGGGAGGTTTGGTTGGGGGTGAGCTACAGAGAAGACCAGTAAAGCGCCTTCTTTTCCCTGTGGACTGATAGATTTATTTTCTCTTCATCTTGAAATCCTAATCTGAAACAGACCGTTTCCCATTTCATACATTCCTCAATTTGAGCTCAGGTCTTTAGATTGTGCATCTTCTCCTCAGCTTGTCTTTGTTCTCTGCGTTGCTCCTGGGCTCCAAGAATATGGCTTTACTTTTTTCGCTATCATTTTGAAATATTGCATTGTTTGTTCCTGGGGGGGGGCTGGACTAATAGCCTTCGGCCTTGAAAATAACAATAGAGTGTTTGACTCCTCGTTGAGCCGTTTGGTTGAGGCCCAGCTGGGGAAGGAAGTTATAATTTGTTTACAAAATTTGACACAATATTTAGGCCGTTTCAGCGGGAATTCAGAGCAGTTTGACAGTCCGAAAAAAACAACTTATTTATGACATACATTGTTTCCCCAACTTTCTTTCTACGAATTCCATCCCAAAACAGATTGTGTGTGCGTGTGTGTGTGCCTGTGCGTGTGTGTACATTTGTGTGCATGTGTCTACGTGTGTCTGCATGTGCTATAAACTGGTGTTGCTTCTCAGAGCCCAGGTGAATGTGGTTCAGCTGATTTGCACACGGCTTGTCGCTAACAACAACAGTCCTGGGAGGCCATGTAACTCCCTGTAGCTGAATGGCTCTGTTGGATGTCCTGTTCAGGAACCAGTCACCCTGGCTGACATGCCCCTGGCCATCACTGCATTTTTGGAAAAAGCAGTGACATTTCAAACGTTAAATTATCGCTATTGGCTATATTTAATTATCCATGGATTGCTTTTTTGTTTATAAAGCAAACAAACTCGTATTGTATGTAATATATTAGTCGAGTACTGTGTAGGGACATTTTGTACACCAGCTATAGAGTTTAATGGGTTCAAACTTGTGTGTTGTGTGTGTGTGTGTGTGTGTGTGTGTGTGTGTGTGTGTGTGTGTGTGTGTGTGTGTGTGTGTGTGTGTGTGTGTGTGTTTGTAATTATCCACAGATTGCGTTTTGTTTATGCAGCAGAAAAACACATATTGTATGTAATATGATAGTGGAATACTATATAGGGACATTTTGTACACCCGCTATGGAGTTTAATGGGTTTGAACTTGTGTGTGCATGAGTGTGTGTGTACGTGTGTGCGTGGGCATGTGTATGTGCGCTTGTGTGCGTGTGTGGTGAATGACATTCCCTCACAGGCGTAAAGGAAAGAGGAGAATGCGAGGGCCACAATAGCACAGGATGTTTCTTTGCTCCATGCTTCCCCCCCTTCCTCCTCCCTCGCCTACCTCCACCTCCTCCGCCCCCTCCCTCCTGCTGCCTCCACACGGCCTCCTCTCGGCCGCTGCCTCCACCTCCTCCGTCCCTCTCCCTCCTGCTGCCTCCACACGGCCTCCTCTCGGCCGCTGCCTCCACCTCCTCCGCGCCTCTCCCTCCTGCTGCCTCCACACGGCCTCCTCTCGGTCGCTGCCTCCACCTCCTCCGCGCCTCTCCCTCCTTCTGCCTCCACACGGCCTCCTCTCGGCCGCTGCCTCCACCTCCTCTGTCCCTCTCCCTCCTGCTGCCTCCACACGGCCTCCTCTCGGCCGCTGCCTCCACCTCCTCCGTCCCTCTCCCTCCTGCTGCCTCCACATGGCCTCCTCTCGGTCGCTGCCTGCGTCGTGCTTTTGTAACCTCTGTGCTAAACCCTGAAAAGCTGACTGGGGTGCTTTAGGGAAAGGTTTGCATTTCTCATTTGTTTCTGCCTTTGCAGTGTTAATATAAGAAACCTAGGGAGTAATGTTCCCAGGGAGGTGGTGGGCTCGGTACGTTATAACTGCATTTGTCACTCTGAGCTCCCTATTATTTAAAATTTGGGACTGTATCTTTTCACTATATTAGGACCTTCTATCCAGAGAGCCCGGGTCTGAATGTCTATTATAGTAAAATATTCAAAAATATACTCAAATATAGTTCTATATTATATTCTCATGACATATTCAATGCTCAATATTAAATGCCTTCAGCTAAGAATACATTTTTGTTCTTCTTATGAATGTGTTCATGTGTGCGTGCATGCATGTGTGTTTAAAAATAGTGTACGCTGCTCTCTGCAGTGGGTTATATTGAGTTATTTTTGGGATCTACTTTACGCTGCACAGAGGAGGTGAGGAGGAATGGGATAGAGGCGAGGAGAAGTACATTGAGAAAGAAAGAGAGAGCGAACAAGGAAGGAAAAAAGGGGAGATTCGGAGGCTAGATTTCCCCACCATAGTCCTTGTGCCTGCAGTATTTTCCCACACACCCCAAAATCTATTTTAAGACCTTCCAGACACAAAAACCCCCTCCCTTACACCCCAATCTATCTGTGTGGGCCGGACTATGGGCCTCAATCCGTCCGTCTCTCCCTGTCCCTCCCTGGCTCCCTCTCTCTCTGTACCACAGCAGACATTCCATTTTCTCCAGCTGGACCAAGGTTATACTGGTGAAGCGACCTGAAACAGTTCCCTGCTTTGGTACTGACGACTCTGACACATGCAGACACAGTAGCTCTACTTTATCTCTTAATATCAGTTTGTTTTGTCAAGGTCGATCCTGGTTCGTGACACCTTGCATCTGGCCTTCTTCACTTTAAATATGCCATATTTTTAAGTGATAGTCGCTGCAGCAGCAGCAGCAGTAGTAGTAGTAGTAATAGTAGTTACAGTAGTAGTAGAAGAAGAAGAAGTAGTTACAGTAGTAGTAGAAGAAAAAGTAGTTACAGCAGTAGTAGTAGAAGAAGTAGTTACAGCAATTGTAGTAGAAGAAGTAGTTACAGCAGTAGTAGTAGAAGAAGTAGTTACAGCAATAGTAGTAGAAGAATAAGTAGTTACAGCAATAGTAGTAGAAGAAGAAGTAGTTACAGCAATAGTAGTAGAAGAAAAAGTAGTTACAGCAGTAGTAGTAGAAGAAGTAGTTACAGCAGTAGTAGTAGAAGAAGTAGTTACAGCAATAGTAGTAGAAGAAGAAGTAGTTACAGCAATAGTAGTAGAAGAAGAAGTAGTTACAGCAATAGTAGTAGAAGAAGAAGTAGTTACAGCAATAGTAGTAGAAGAAGAAGTAGTAACAGCAATAGCAGTAGAAGAAGAAGTAGTTACAGCAGTAGTAGTGGCAGTAAGGACAGCCCTAACAGAAGGAGTAGTCGCTTCACAGTGGAACTGACATACATTACTCCTACAGAGTCTTTATGTGTGTGGAGCCCACCAGCCTGTCTGCTGAGGCAGGGTACCAGCCTCGCCTTTGGCTCCCGTGTGATGTCAGCCATGCAGGGTGGGGCTACGGCACATTCCTCTGCGGGCAGACGTCTCAGAGGCAGGAGAGCAGCCCTGCTTCCTTCCTGTCTGCATACACTTTGCCTACTGTACACACACACATTGTCCACACTCCTGGAACCGGAATTCTTTACAGCTTGACTTGCACTCTCACACACAGACACGCTTACACACACGCACACACACACACACACACACACACACACACACACACACACACACACACACACACACACGCACACACACGCACACACAGGATCCCAATGTTAAGACAATGGTTACAAGACCAGCCATTGTTGAGAAAATCAACAGCTGCCATGCCCGTGTGTGAGAGCCGTTTAGAATCTGTGGTGTATACATAGACTCTTGAGTATCAACAGTATTTATTGCTACACTATATATATGGCCTCAAATCGGTTTTATTTCCATATTTTTGTCATTTTTTTTTACGTTTCAATGCGTGAACCTGAAGCACCCTGCAATGAAAGCGACACGCTTAGCTCCTCTGACTGCCGCCCGGGGGAAGGTGACCTCCGCTGTCAGTTCCACCACAACAGCAAAGGTCACCTCACCCCCCACTTTACCGCCTGAGTAATCACGCCGGGGATTGGGTTATGGGGGCAAACGTTGAGATAGTGAATTGGGAGCGGCCCAGTCGGAGGCCTAATCCCTTTTGAGAATCGTGGGTAATTAGATGGCCCGCCGGCTCATGGCTGACATCCTCTGGCTGATGAGGGTGAAGGAATAACAGAAAGGCCTGGTTGTCTCTTGACTGTCTCTCTCTCTCTTGCTGCTTCTGGCTAATCTGCAGATGATGAAACGCCAGCGCTAGCCAGAGAAACACTGGCGCTTCGGGTTACGCTCCGGTCCACGTCAGGGTCCATAATCTTCCATGCTCTCATAGGCCCGTGGAAATATGATGTGGATCCCACTGCACTGAAGTCTTGAAATGCTGTTAAGAAGATTTCCCCCCATTTCTCCTGATGTTGCACCCTGTACTTCCAACTTCAACTTTAGCTACTTGGTTATTTCAGGGATATGGCCATGGTATGGCCAGTTTTCTTTGGCATTCACATTCTTGCAATTATTCTTGTAATATTGAGTGTTTAATTGAAAGTAAGAGTTAAGCAACTATTTTTTTCGGGGGCTGCATAATATTGTGTATCCCCAGTATAATAGATTTTATAACACAGAAGCATCGCTGTTGCACAACATTGACATACGGACAACATTGCTGCTGTAGTCTGGAATTAATAAAGATTAGAAGCAGAGTGCCCTGCCCATCATTGGCTCAGAATAACTCAGCGGCATAGGGGAGAGTGAGAGCTCCTTCCTGAGTGGAAGGTCCTTCCCTGGCTAACCCAGATAATGATGATAACGGCTAAACCACAGGCCCGGGCACTGGCCGCTAATGGGACACTCCGCTGTGTATGTCAGCTGTCGTCACTTCCCTGCAGCCAAGCAAGGGATTTGGGTTCAGAAATCCTGTTGACTGAGACCGTTTAAGATTTTTCTTAACAGTCAGCATTTCCTGTTGCACAGCACAAAAAAGAAACAGAAAAGAAGCTCAATAAATGGATCAAACCGAGGGAACAGAGCGGTGGGGCGAGGATGAGAATGTCGATCTGCATTTTCCTAATATATTTTGGGATGTCTGTGCCACAGTCCACCGCGCAGCCCTTTGAACATGAGGCTGTTCCTGAAGATCGGGGAATTAGCCTTTCGTGGGGCAGAGATAATCCACTTAAACCTGCACCAACAACACCAGCCCGCCACCACCAGCCAGCTTACCCCATCCGTCTACCCTTACTACCCCCAACCATCCTCTCTTCCCGCAACCCACCCTACCTTCAAGCCCACCTGCAGAGCGAAAAACCACCCTTCTGAATAAAACATTCTCCGGCAGGGACGAAAAATAGGCAGTACAAGTACCAACGTTGTCGTGGTGAAATATCGAGAGAGAGAGAGAGAGAGAGAGAGAGAGGGGGATGAAGAAAAAACGACAAAGACCAAGGGAGTACCTATGGGAACGGCAGGGCTGAAGGAGGACTCTATTAGACACTGGGGTTTTCAAAGGGTGTAAAAAAGCCTTTCTTCATGAAGCCAGGACCTGCACGCCTGCCAGCCCCTCTGTCTGGGCGCAGCCTCGCCGCTTCGCTCTGCATGCATAATATATGCTTGCCGAGGCTCGACCTCGATCACTGGCAATGCAGCATCCCCTGATTTATATATATATATATATATATATATATATATATATTTGTACATGTAATATGTTATTCATCCGTCCTAATTGTTGCGAGTAAAGCATTTCTCGTGGTGTGCGCACAGCGGCTTCAAAGCAGATGTTTATTTTTGTATACGCCCGCGATGGCTTTTCTTGTTCGACATGTAATCCTACTCGTAATTTGCCATGCGAAAAAAATAAATAAAAGAGCAGGGTACCAAAAGTAGATTTGAGATAGCCTTGTGGCTTAAATATTCATGATCCACTGGCGGCTTTGAAAGTGATCCTAAAGGGAGAGACTCGCTCTTTCTGCCCCTCCCCCTTGCTCACTCGTTCCCTTTATATCTCTTTGCTGTAGCACACATACACACACACACACATTAGGAGGCCTGGCTGCCTGGCCCCATACACATCCAGAGGAATCTCCGTCTCACTTCATTCACCTCTTTCAGAGGAGACACCAATGCAGCAAGGCGGTCCGATAGATATGTTAGGGTCTGTTGACTGTGACCCGACCCCTCTCTTCCTCTGCCTCTCTCCCTCTCCCCCCCCCTCTCTCTACTTGGTTGAGTGTTTACGGCGAAGCTAAACAAATGCACCAAAAGAGCAACGTTCTTTTGATTGCATTGGGGTCTGTGTCCTTGGATAACGGGGGCGTGAGAGAAGATAGACCCTCTCTCTCTCTCCCTCGCGCTTTCTCTGTCTCTCTCAATTCCTCTTTCCTCCCTCTCTCTCTTAACCCCTGCTCGCTCTCTCTCCCACTCTCTCTCGCTATCTCTCTTTCACTCAATTCCTCTTTCCTCCCTCTCTCTGTTACCCCCTCATCCCTCTCTCTTTCAGTCTCTCTCAATCCCTCTCTTCTGTTTGTCTGTCTGTCTGTGTGTGTACCTCTCTCTCTCTCTCTCTCCCACTCGCTCTCGCTATCTCTCTTTCACTCAATTCCTCTTTCCTCCCTCTCTCTGTTACCCCTCATCTCGCTCTCTTTCATTCTCTCTCAATCCCTCTCTTCTGTCTGTCTGTGTGTGTACCTCTCTCTCCCTCTCTCTCTCTCTCTCTCTCTCTCTCTCTCTCTCTCTCTCTCTCTCTCTCCCTGTGTGTCAGTATGTTTTGTAAGCATGTCCTGTCTGTGAACCCCACTGTGATGGAGCTCTCGGGGGCCTAGTCCTGGCTCAGGGAGGACTTGTGGAACTCAAGGACAGAGGGAATCATTTTGCCCTGGAATGTTGGAAAGGCCCTCTGCATCATCCAGCGAGCCAGCGCCTCCGGTGCAGGGGATGATGCTGGGCCGTCAGGAGTCAAGCGCAGGCCTCTCTGGCGCTACATGGCTTGTCTGGTGTGTCTGGCTATCAGTCAACGACTTAGTCGGTGCTGAACATTTGAGGCCGGTTAAGTTAAATCAAAAGTCAATAGAGTTGTTTTTTCATTTTAAAAGTTATTTGAAGAATAATAGTGATGCATTCGCACACTCATGCACACAAGCACACACACACTCAAGCACACATGCACAAACACACGCATACAGAAGCACTTGCATGCGCAAAAACACACAAACACACACACACACACACACACACACACACACACACACGTGAGCTTGTGTTGTAATGACATGCTGAATGATAGATGAGCTTCAGGCTGTGGGCTTGTTTGTTGTGGTTTCTGTGGGTGTGGCCTACAAGAACCAAAACATTCCCGCCCTTGTTTTTGACGGCACCCCATGCCTCCCTGTCTCCCTGCCATCCCCCTCCCCTTCAGCAGCCCACAGTGACATGCATGTGGCTCAGTAAGCACAGCAGAGGTAGGCCTAGCTACACGCCTGTTAGCATACCTCTGTTAAATGCATGCATTGACAACCCTCCTTCCACACACACACACACACACACACACACACACACACACACACACACACACACACACACACACACACACACATTCTCCTCTTACTGTCTCCCCCCCCTTATCTCCCTACTCCAAAACACTTGTCTAAAGATTCTTCTGAAACGTGATACCCAGCACAGCCAGCTAGGTCTATCTTAGAGAGAGAGAGAGAGAGAGAGAGAGAGAGAGAGAGGAGTTGAAGGGAGTGAGAGAGAGAGTGGGGAGAGAGAGAAAAAGCAGAAGATACGGAGTGGGAGGATGAGGCAGGGAGTGAGAAGCTTGGCAGGAAGAGGAACACATGTCCTCTCTTCCTTCTGACACCCAGACCTCTCCCTTGACCTCCCATGAACCGAGCTTCTGGTGATGTGATCTTCCTCCTCCGCTTCGTCGAAACAACAACAACACAAAGAGACATGCTCCCAGGGGGGTCCAGAAGATGTGGAGGAGAGGGAGGGATGGATGGAGGGAGGGAGGGAGGGATGGATTGATGGAGGGATGGGGGGGTTGTTTCATCATCACAACTGCCCTTCGACTAATCACCTCCTTCACCCTGGGCTTCAGGCCCAGTACCACTAATATTCCATTCCAGTGACGAATTCCTCCCTTCTCTCCCTCCCTCTTTCTTTCCGCTTGTCTCTCTCCATGTCTCTCTCCCGACAGACCTCGCCCACTGTTCAACCAACCAGCGGGCATTGACCCCCTGTCCTGATTTTTCCCTCTGAACCACTGCGAAGTGGATCTGCTCACTACTTTGTCTTGTCTTGCTCCTCTTTCCACTGCTTTTTCTCCCATATTCTTCTCTCACTGTCTCAATCGACCCCCCCCCCCCCCCCCTCATCCATCTTGAATTCTTAAACTTTATGTTTTTTTTTACACCAAATATGCAGAAGTGATTTATCCCCTGCCGGAACGTTTATGGAACATTTTCCTTTTGCCGAGTGTTCCTACATATTCATTCCCAATCTGGTTCTGGGCAAACGGTGATGAACGCTTATGTTGCGTGTGCACGTTTGTGTTTGTGTGTGTCTGTATGTGTGTGTGTGTGTGCATATGCCTGTGTGAGTTACCTTTTGCATATATTTCTTTTTTATTGCGTTTGTGTGTGTTTGCTATATAATTGTCGACATATGTGAAATATTACTCGAGAAAAAGTTTCAGAACAGGGTTGAGCCAAGTTTGAAGTCCTGCCCTGAAAATCGAGCGCCCTGTCCTCCCTCGTGAGATTAGGGAGCTATGGAACGCTGCGGAGGGCTTAAGCTGGGCTTCCTCCTCCCCATCTGTCGCTGGTGTGTCACGGGGAGAATGGGGGTGGCCTAGGTCCTGTCTCGGGGGGGCCCGCTCCAGCTCCAACCACTCCCGGAGGACTTAGTGGTGTGTTTGTTTAGTGAGTGGCACCCAGAGGTGGTCTCCCCCTTTTCTCCAGGGGCCCCGGTCCTAACAGCGCCAAACCAAGCCCCATTTCCCTGCCTCTGGACCAGGGCGGACAAAAGGAAGAAAGAGGCCGTAGAGTGGGTGGTGCTGGTGCTGGTGCTGGTGAAGGAGGAGGTAGGGATGGAGGTGGTGGTTGTTGTGGTGAAGGAGGTGCTGTGTAGTGAATGAGGCGGCCCTGGTTGGGATGGAGGTGGTGGTAGGGATGGAGGTGGTGGTTGTTGTGGTGAAGGAGGTGCTGTGTAGTTAATGAGGCGGCCCTGGTTGGGATGGAGGTGGTGGTAGGGATGGAGGTGGTGGTGGTAGTGGTGAAGGAGGGGTTGTTTGTAGTGATGGAGGTGGGGGTGATAGTGATGATGGTGGGTAGTGAATGAGGCGGTGTTGGTCGGGATGGGGATGGTAGAGGTATTAATGGTGGTAGTGATGGAGGTGGTGGTGATGTATTTATGCAGGTGGTGGAGTTGGTGATGAGGTAGTGGTTGTTGTATGGATGGAGGTAGTGGAGGTATTGACGGAGGTGGTGGTAGTGGTGGTAGTGATGGAGGTAATGGAGGTTGTGATAGAGCTAAGGGTGGTGGTAGGGATTGGGGTAGCAGAGGTATTGACGAAGGTGGTGGTGGTGGTGATAGCTATGGAGGTTGTGGGGGTTGGGATAGAGGTGGTACTGGTGATTGTGATAAAGGGAGTGGAGGTAGTGATGACTTAGTGGAGGTGGTGGTGGTGGTAGTTATTGGGGTAGTGGAGGTTGGGCTAGAGGTGGTGATGGTGGTGGTGGTGGTGATGGAGGTGGCAGAGGAAGGGATGGAGGTGATGATGCCGGTGGGGATTTTGGGAGGAAAAAGAGGAAAGCAGTCAACAGGGGTTGGGAGGACCCAGCCTGTGAAACCAGGAGCTCAAGCGTGAAATGGAGAGGGGCCCAGATTTGGCGAGGGATCAGTCGACGGAGAAGAGAAGATTAAAGCCCCATCATGCCCAGCTGCATCGTCAGGGATTTGGATCTCCCCCCTAAAGTATTTGTGTGTGTGTGTGTGTGTGTGTGTGTGTGTGTGTGTGTGTGTGGTGGGGGGGAGGGGGGCTGGGAGAGTGTTTCAATTTCCTTCACTGGTTTGAGCCTTTCCAAAGTATCAACGGTTATCAAGAAAGAATATAGCTAGAAAAAGCCCCACTGGACTAAACCACCACACAAACACACATACACAAAAACACACAGACACACACACACCAACATACACACACACACGCACGCACGCACGCACACACACACACACACACATCATCTCTGGGTCATTCCTGCATTCTGTCAGCTAGGACTGGTGCCCTGGATGGAACGGAGATAGGCTCTTACTGTCTGCCCTCTGCACTTGCCGGACCACCTGCTGTGAGCACAACCATCCGTGTGTGTGTGTGTGTGTGTGTGTGTGTGTGTGTGTGTGTCTCTGCCTAAATTGGCCCACCTCACACATTGCCCAAACCCTTCCCCATTGCTCTTCTGCATATGGAAGAAACACAGCCGCAAACACGCCCTGTGCCTCATCCTCAAGCCGCGGCATTAACATGGTCGTATCCGGTGGCCGATGATCTCCTTCTCACGCACAGACCCCCTTCCTTCTAACTGTCCCACCCGGCCGCTCTGTCTTAGTCATATGACTCCGGGGTGGCAGTCAAATCAAAGGCCAGAGAGGGCTGATGGGAAACGTGACGGCCTCATCAGGGCAGCCCGGGAAGCGGGCGGCGCCGGGGGATTAATTGTTTAAGTGGCATGTAATGACTGGCTGGCCCTGCCTGCTGAGTGAAACCCCTGGAGCAGAAAAGACAGTGTGTGTGTGTATGTGTGTGTGTGTGTTGTGTGTGTGCGTGTGTGTTTGTGTGTGTGTGTCTGTACTAAAGAGCGGTGAACATATGGACGTAGGGTCTGTGATTACCCATTGGTTCACACACAGCCCTTATCAAGCCTTAGATTTCACGTTCGGGGAGCCACCATTGCTTGAGATTTCTTGCAACCAGTAGTGCAAACTATGCATATTTGGCACATTGAGGTCAGGATTTCAAAGGCTGCCTGCGCTAGTCTACGACCAAAGCTCGTTTATACTAAAGCCTTTAAAGAACTGCCAAGCGAGACATCTAAAAATGTATAATTTGGAAGTTGACTGAGATCTAACTTATTAGAAATTATTCGCTTTAGTTCACTAGAATTAAATAAAAGATGTCCCAATGACTTAGAACGTTGTCTTTTTGCTTCCAACCACGTGTCTACGCCTGTGCATGTGTGTGTGCGCCATGCAAGGTGGGATTGCACTCTCATGCATCATACTCATGCGAAAAACAACGTCAGCAGCACAAGTCACGTAATGTCTGAAGCTGGGAAGTATAATGTGTGCAAAGGGAGAGACGTGAGGAGATTCCTGCCACGGCTGTGTTTAAGGACGAGCTTCTAGGGGAAACCTATTGGTGGCATTTCTAGTTGACCACTGCTTCTCTACAGTTCCAGTGGTCGTTCAACAGTTCCAACACATCCATGAAAAAGGCTGGCGAGTGAGAAGTGAAGCTCTTATGGGCAGGGCTTGGCACCGGATTTACACCTTCTCAAATGACACTAGTTGAAATGTGTCTCGGACCAAACACACATACTCATACACAGACACACACACACACACACACACACACACACACACACACACACACAGACTTGCATGTATTAAATACACAAACACAAAGACACATAGATAGACAGACATACACAAACATCACACAAATGCACCCCACACCAACACACACTTGCGCTCTCGGTCGTGACTTTGCCCTCTCTGCTGCTCCCCTTGACAGCAGAAAGCGTCTTGCTGAGCCCATTGATGAATGA
This sequence comes from Pollachius pollachius, assembly GCF_949987615.1. Lineage (NCBI taxonomy): Eukaryota > Metazoa > Chordata > Actinopteri > Gadiformes > Gadidae > Pollachius > Pollachius pollachius. Next base: position 8,444,652 of record NC_136934.1, on the reverse strand, counting down.
CCACGGATAGATAGCTGGCTGATGGCTAGCCGGCCTCCGCTAATCGACAGCCTCTCCATCACTCTATCCCCTCTCTATCATCCATTGTCTTTGTCCTCCTCCACCTCCCTCTCCTCTTCGTTAGCTCCGTTTAGTGTTTGATTAGTTCCATTCAAGAGAATCTTCTCTTGTGGGTGCTTGCGTAATGAAATATGTTCTGTGACATCGCGTAATGACATCTGTCAGGCTGGTAGATTCCTTTAGGTGACAAAATACCACCATTTCATGATTTATGTTTGGGACACACTGACATGCTGTGTGAGGTCATCCTGAGCTTTAGATTTTTTTATCGATAACTGTCTGTATATCCTGCATAGAGTAGTTAACATTGGGACAGCAGCACTACAGTCCCCCAGAAAACCTCCCGTCTCTTGCTGGGGAACCAATGCTCGGGGTCTGGCTAGTTAAGCCATCCTGTTCCGCAGCGCTTATGCTAGCTTTTGCTGACGCTGAGTGGTGCTTTGTAATTGGGCCAATTTTCTAGTGCCTTGTGATTTAGCCAGGCTTAAAGTTGTAAAAGAGCCGGTATTTGGTATCAGACAGGGTTTATGAGACCTGTGTGCTATAAATTGAGTCTTTAGACTCATAGCTGGTGAACATTTTTTTTAATTGATGTAGTATTTATTGTGGAAGGGACCTCTACCCATTGCAGCATTGCTTTTCCCAAGCAAATTGCCATGTCTTGTTCAACAGAACAAATTGTTCGTGAAAATGACTTGCCTTGGTGGAGATGGGAGTTTTGAATTAGAAGTCTTTCCACAAGGCTCTGCCTTTCCTCTTAGCCCCAGCAGGTCTCTCCCACACAAGGCCTCTCTGTAGACATACATGTGCTCCCAACAGACCTTTTCTCTGCTGTGCCACTTTGAACATTTTGTCTTTCATCTCTCAAAGGTCATTCTTTAATTGAGTGTGTTCTACTTCTCTTTGCCCTGACCAAAGTTTGGCCTCTGCCCTTATCGCTCCCTTTCTGATTTGTCTCTCCCTCCACCTCTCACTCTCTGTCTCTCATAGCACTCTCTCCTGCTGGTTTTCTAGAAGGCCTTGCTACCTCTGCTCAGACAGTTTTTAATCATTTATTCAAAGCCCATAACGGAACGAGTAAAACTCTACTCTCGCTTGCTTGGTGAGTCGAAATGGCAGAACGAGAGAGTGAGAGAGAAAGATAGAGAGAGGACGGCAGGCATTGCCGCTCCATTACTCCCCGATTAAGAAGCCAGTTTTTCAGCACACCGTAGAGGACCCTCCTCCCTGACTTCTCCCTGGTTTTATCTCTCTCTCTCTCTCTCTCTCTCTCTCTCTCTCTCTCTCTCTCTCTCTCTCGCTCTCTCTCTTTCTCTCTCTTGCTCTCGCTCTAAAAACAGCTCTTTCAAGTGGATGTATATGTTGTAGGCTGGTGTAGGATATTGTGCTCCTCCTTCATAGTGTTGTTTTAACGGCTGATCCTCCAAAGGCTACGTAAAGTGCAATCAAAGGGAACTCTGCTGTGCTGAAAAATTCAACAGATATAGGAGTGTAGTACAGTGGAGGTCTTTAAATAAGAAGTATTTAAATATGCAGAAAATATCTGTTGCTTTTAAAAGTGATGAAGGCAACAAACAACTTGTGCAAAGCGCAATTTAAGCATATTGTATACGTGTTTGTGTGCCAAACACTTTTGAGAGTGTCTCATTTCCTCCTTGTGCCTCCTTGTCTTCTTGTCTCCTTGTCTCCTTGTTCCCTTTTGCATGATCGCTTTCTGACCCAAGAAGCAATTCAGTTTGGAGCTGGACACCCGGGACTCTAGTGCTTATGAACTTTCTTTAAAGATCTAAATAATGACCCTATTACCTCTACAGTGGGAGCCCCTTGACACCAAGCGATGGCATATTGGGGGGACTTTTTGCTTATTTTAACTTTGCCCAACTTCCTTTTGCAGAGGAACTAATATACAACAGGCCTAGGGGCCTTAAGACTGTGGGATCAGAGGGCTAAAGATCTCCAACATGAATAAATAAAAGTGTAGACTTGTGAAATTGGTTTAATCAGGAAGACAAACTGCGGATCAATGAGGACTGTTTGAGGCTTTGAAGGCCGGAATAGCCGGCCAATCGATGGAGTAACGTCCACTTGATAGCGTCTTCAAAGCCTTGTTTCATTTGCACTGTTCTCTATGAGAGATCTTTAAGTGGACCAGTAAGCCGGCGCACCAAGCATTAAAATATCAGGCTCTCCTGGTTACCCTTGTCTGTCTTACTAATCATCCTACCCTTGAATCCTTTTACTCTAACTTTGTTTTTCCTGAATGTTTTATCTTCTCAAACACTGTGTTTCCTTTTTCACCTTCGATCCTCTTAGGAATTGGTTGCGAGAGAAAGGGGCCCCGATTAGAACGACCTCTTGCTATTTCCCGTAATCACAGGCTTGAAAATTGCAAGTCTTGCTCATAAATGCACTAAAATCAAGTCAAACACAAAAACTGAATGCCACTAAATGTCATTCACACTGCTGAGCAAACACTTTCAAAAAGTTCACATAATTGTGACCAGGCAGAAAAAGGTACAAAAAGTACGGAAGTATCTTAAAATGCAGTGTATTCTGCTTACTTTGGCTTTTTCGCAGTTTTGATTCCTATTTGTCACTCATCCTTCCTTTGCTCCAGATCTGACCCCTTCTTTGTTTTAATGTGGTTCCGTTTTTCAGCCATTCCCCTTTTCCCCTTCATCAAGAGTGTTGTCATCAACATATGAGCGTTGGTCTTCAGTGCCATTGCTACCATATGCATCCTGTTTCTCTGAAGTATGAAAGTATACCCAGAAGCCTACTGATGTATAAACATAGAGTGCGGGGTTGGGCGTTTGCTGAAACACTTGCTTTTATTTTTCCCTCCAAGACCCTTTGTTTTATTATATATGGTCTCCCTACAAAGTGTGAGTCCTCTGGGCTTTAGCTCCTCTTGGAAGAAAGCAATCCATTTCCTGGTCTCAGGAGGGGAGGAGGACCTGCTCTCAACACTGCGGCTGAGTGCTCCTCTTCCACATGCTCAGAGACTCTTGGGTCATTTTGATCCGTTCAGTTTGATGATGCGGATAAAGTTCCATACGATGGTTGAAGTTGCTGAAAAGTGTGTGCGCCTGTGTGTGTACCAAAGTCTGTGTTTTGAGCTATGGTTCAAAACGCGGATTTAAAAAAGGTTTACATTTTGGTCGCCGACCAAACTCTGTAATTTGCACAAAATGTATGGAAGTCTCAACGACGCCACCACTACTTTTTCGAGGTTCCATCAATGCAAAGATGATTGAGCAAGGACACATAAGAAGTTCAACCACACTCACTTCCTCATCCTCTCTTCCTCCTTCTCCTCTTCCTCCCCCAGGAGCAGAGTCCCAGCAACGCCACATCCCTGGCCATGATGCAGGAGCCCCAGGAGGTGGTGGAGGAGACGGTCACCATCGAGGAGGACCCCGGCACCCCCACCTCCCACGTCTCCGTGGTCACCTCCGATGATGGCACTACAAGACGTACAGAAACCAAGGTAGGCGACCACCATTCATGTGGGCCGAGGCTTAGGTTTAGGCTTAGGCTTACAGCTTCACCAAGTGAAAGGGACGGTTCATTGCCATGTTCTGCTCTGCACGATCATTGCGCTTTTCGATTGTCATTCGGTAATTGCATATTCACAAGTGCTTGTATTCTAATATCCAAATCCATATGGTTAAATGAAAACCCTGAACATGTATAAAAATATGCCATTTGGTGGATGCTTTTATACTATGTTTCTGACGATGCAGTGATGGTACACATTCTTATCGCTGGTTGGACTTTGGGCATCGTACCCTTAACTCCGGTGAGGTGAGCTAGACCGGGACCACTTAATTAATGCCTTTGGATGCTTAAACATGTATAGTGGATGTATGGGGGAATAATGATCGTCCAGGTTATGGTTTGCAGGGTCAACATTTGAGTTTGGAAGAAAACAATTAGCAGTGTTGTCGAAACCAGCCATGCAGAGAGCCTCGTTCACAGTACATGGGGAGAATTTCACGTTTGTTAGAGTGAGGAAATCCCCATTGATCTATTTGAATATTGCACGCCGTTATAGCGGTGGATTACAGCTACCAAACAGCATGACACCCGAACCACTCTCGGACTACTCTTTAGAACTTCTAATCTCATAATCCCCCAGCCCAGGTCTGCAGGAGGTCTGTTTGTTTTGCATGTGGTTAGTGTATAATTGTGTGGCTGGTGTTTGGTGCCTTATGCTTCGGTGGATCACTGTTCTTGATTTGCCGTCTTGCCTGTGTCTCGTTGTCTCTATGTAAGGATGTGTCGGCTAAAGCCAAGGTGAGTGGACTTCATTTTACCCTACGCAACATCACTTTGGCTGATGTCACCTGCCCCACCATTTTGTACGCGCCACGCACCACAGCGCAATGCAGCTCAAACATGCTCAGCCTCGTTACGGCGATGGCGTATTTTGCATTGTGCGGCACTGCGAGAGTCGGTTCTCTGAAGTGGGAGAAATGCAAAATAGTAAATTATTTTAGACCGTCATTCCCTGCTTGCTCTTTCGCACCTATTGGATTATCCTGGATTCTTCCTTCTGTTCTCTCTCCTTTGCACGTTATAGCTCTCTCTCTCTCTCTCTCTCTCTCTCTCTCTCTCTCTCTCTCTCTCTCTCTCTCTCTCTCTCTCTCTCTCTCTCTCTCTCTCTCTCTCTCTCTCTCTCTCTCTCTCTCTCTCTCTATCACTCACTCTCTCTCTCCAACTCCTGCTCCCGTTTCCTAGCGTCTCTATCTATGAAAACACACCAGCAGCAGTCTGTGGGCTGCTAAGCTGCTAGCCCGCATGGTAGACCTACACAGGGGCAGCGTTGGCTCAGTGCTACGCTACCGGCTGCCAGGGGCTCCCAGAGGACGGCCCTGCTGCAGAGCGGGCTCCTGTGGGGCCCGGCGGGGACTGTAATTAAAAAGCCTGTCTTAATCCCCCTGTATCGCAGTGTGAAGCTCGCACAGCGATAGTCCAACCGCCCCCCCAGATCTGTTCAAAGCACATGGAGGGGGATGGGATATGTGGCAACAGCACGGAAATGTATGTAGATGAGTCACAGTCACCTGCATTCACACATACATTGAAACCATGCCATTATACACCCAAATACAGACATGTATTTACTATTTATCATGATGAGTCGTTTAGCAGATGGTTTCGACCAACGCGACTGATTGACTGACTAGCAAATACTAGCCTATCCTGCCCTATAAATGCTTTTCACACTCCTACACATACACATACATGCAGACAGAAAAAGACTGTAAGCAATGCAGGAGTAATCATTGGTGTTGAGAGGGTCGAGGCAGGAAGGGCAGTCCTGTGGGAGGAAGAGACAGAAGGCAGGGTCACGTTTAACAGCCAATCAGATTCACTTTCAGGCCAATCTGCAAACAGATGCCCTCTCTGATTGGTGTTGATAGAGTGCAGATTAAAATCTATAGTTTACAGTGTGCGAGGGAGTATCCGTTGCACGCACACACACGAAAACACGCACACACACCCTTTTATCAAAGAGTAGGCGTTTGAGGGGTGTGGCTGGAACTAGCGTAAACAAAGCACATCAAATGTTTTGGATGGAGTTGCCAGTTTTCTTTTCCCTCGCGTTGGATAATCAGCCAAACATATTGGGAGGCAAAATGAATTAGGCACCCAATTTAAATGCCTGCCCCATCAGACTTGTGTGGGCCCAATATATCTGTCATGGCTGTGGCATTACATAACATCAGTTGTGACACTAGAAAGTGAGAGACTAAAGGAGAAAAAGGAAATCTGTCCTCGGGTTGCGGGCTCTCTACCAAATCCTTTTAAGCAGGCAGAAACTGAAAAACAGCAATGTCTTCTCGCGTCTTTGCTTTGTCTATAGTTGATTTACACAGCTGAGTTACTTATTGCTGCAATTTTAATATCTACGTTTTGACAGAGAGCGGTTGACAAAGGCAATTATGAGAATTTGAGAACCAATTAAGACTACCCTGTCATTATCAGCAAAATTACCATGTTTGGTTTGAGTTTCTATACTCATGTAAATGGGACTTGTTTGTGAGTGTGCGTCAACGAAGGGGTTTCAGTGTGTGTGCGGGCAAATGCGCGTCGACCGCTAATGAGATCAGCCTCCAAACCCACCCGTCAATTCCCAGCATGCCCTGCTTCTCCTTGGCCACCTTCCAGGTCTCTCTCTATCCACTCCTGGCAAAAGGAGGGAGTCAAAGCCTAGCTGTATTCTTGGAAAGTGGTTGAGTGGACCAATAAACACAGCACTCCTTTCCTTTTTTTCTCCCTGGTTGTGGATAGGAGTTAATGAGAGTGGAGGTAGACCACACAAACAAATAAACATTTCCCAGGAGACTGTGGGGAGTAAACCAAAACGGTTGAGAGAGGCGTACTTATTAACTCAAAAGCCAGATGTCAAACAGAGCCGCTGAATTGCTGCCGGGCCGGTAGCACCACCACCGACGTAGCGCTCGCGCCTGGAAACAGTTCAGTGCCTCTCTCAGCCGAATAATGACCTGTTTTCTTAAACCCCATCCATCCCCACCCTGATGAACCCCACTTCCAGGTGACCAAGGTGGTTAAAACCGTCACCTGCCACACCTACCACCCTTTGAAGGCGACCGAGAGGCGGTCTCCAGGAGAGTCCCGCCCCCCTGCGTCCATCTCCACTGGGCCGCCGGAAACCACCCAGTTCAGCCCGCCCCGACCGCACCCAGTAAAATGAGCCCCATTCCCCCTTTGTGTGGATTGCTGTGGTCCAGCTCCCTTTCCCTTCCCTCCCCTCACTCGTCCTCAACCCTAGCCCTCATCCCATGTAGCTCACTAGAGAACTGCTTAAACACATTTTGATTGACTAATTCACACCAAATGTACTAGTTGTGATTTTGTTATTGTTGTTATTTTTTCTAACAAGGGCTTCAAGTGAGCACTGACTCAAGTTGGAGAATGGTGTAATTTCCGTCACTCTTACTCGTTAGCGTATTCCCTCCTATGTTCTTCGACTCACACAACATGAGAATGCAGTGGTACACATCCACTATTCCAGGTTTGGCAAATTCAGTTCAGGGCATCCGACAGCAATGCACATCGGAACCCACGTTTGTCATGCATGCAAGTAAGCAAGTACACACACACAAATACGCACAAACTCACGCAAACATAACATGCCGGAGATGATGGTTAGCTATTCCCTTTCAGCCTTGTTTACCCGGCTGTATTTCAGTGTATATCACAGGGGCCTCTGAAGCAGGGGCCGTCTGTACTAGGGGCCCGCCGCCTTCCCGGGCCCCGTCCACAAGCATCCACCCTGCGCGGCATGGTTCCGAACATGGAGTGAGCCTCAGATCACATCAAACAGGGTTTCGAAAACGTGTGAAGCATGCCTTCTCCGCTTCCCTTGTCAGAGCTCCTCAGAAGTTCTCCTCGGGAAGTAAAGGCTGAGTGTGGAAAGCCTTGGTCTCTGGGACAGAAGATGCAAAGGAATGACAGCAGAAGTGGACAAACAGAATGGCTGTTTGACTGCGCGGCAGGCACACATCTTTGAACAAACATTTCAGATATTCTGCAACAGAATAGCCTCCTGCTAAGTCACATATTTTTTGGTCTAGATGGGAATCTCAGGCAAGGGGTACGAAGAGTGTCTCGTGCCACTGTCGCCAGCCCCTGATTGGCCCCTGATCATGGAAAAGCTTCATTAAGAGTGTCGATATGATAAGAGAAACATTCCAAGGACATGGATACAAATTGATTATTTCAAGCATTAGCAAGTGCATCCACAGTACAAATACTCCACTAATCCATTATTAATCCACATCGGGGTTGCTAATTGCAAAGTGCCATGCAAATGTGATATAATGGTTAAATGGCTTGGTGTCCTGGGAAGGCTCTGTGTGTTAGAATACTAACACTCTTGCCAAACCATTAGTGGTTCCACTGCTGCTGGTTTAACTGCAGTGATGATGAAGGGCTTGTTTCCTTGCATCCAACTAGCTTCTTCAAGGTCACACTCAAGCTCTAGCCGGTGGATTGAGTGGACAATTTGAATCAAAGTGAAGGGAAGCATCAAGTTGGACAAGCTTTGGCTGAATGAACTCCATTCCTTTGTTGTGATTTCACCTCATCGCCATGCCTCCTCCCCCTCCCCCATCCTGATTTAATCAGAACTACGCAAGTAATTGGAAAAAAGGCCAAGGTTGCCCGTTTCAATAATGGGACCAATCGGTTGCTTGAAAATAACAGCCATCGAAATCAGCAGTGAGTGATGAAACAGAGTCTTTTGGACCCTATCCTGGAGGACTCGATCTGTCTCTGCGGTAACAGCGGGAATGGAACCTACTCGTCACTATGACAACACCAAATGAATTAAGCCCTGAATCCCCTACTCTGACAACCCCCCCTCCCACCACCCCTACAACTCCACGCCATGCCACCCCAAGCGCCCCCGCCCACACATCTCGATTAATTTTCATCAACCTCATTAATTTTCTAGATTAATTTACAGCCGTGGACAAAATAGGCAATTATCGGCCACCGCGGAATCCATTGGGCAGCAAATTGCTTTCCCTTCCCACACTTGGGGGACTGTCTGTCTATATTCTGCTGCCTGGGTCTAAGGGGCCAGGCAAGAGTTTATTATTAAGTTATTCAGCGTGAATGAGGTGTCTCAAGCTGATACAGACATGGGGGGCCATTTGTGTACTTTCAGCTAAGTCATGGCCCCTCTTGTGTCGTGGCTCCGCTGAGTGTGGCGTGTCCTTGCTACGCTTGTGATTAGCTGTTCTCAAAAGGGCCTTCTTCAGTTTCCCAGTATGCTGAGTCACACGCTACAGCTGCATTGATGTAGCCATATAGCTTCATGTAGCCTTTTAGCTTGACGTAGCCTTGTAGCTATATGCAACCTTATAGCTTGATATAACATTAGAGCTTGACGTAATGGATAACTGTGACCCGTATCACCTCACTTTCATCGTGTTTATACTTTGACTTTTGCGTTACATATTCCAAGTTGATTCCCTCTCTCTGAATCTGGTACCATTTGAACGCTGTGTCACCTCTAGAGAGCAAGGCATTACGAAAACTGACGAGGTAAAACCTGTTTTGAGATGGGTGTGCTGTAAAAGTGGTATGTTGCTTCCATAACCATGCAATTGAAGAAGATGTAATGAGACGACATGAACTTTTCAGACACTCAAATAGAAAAATACAACATGTTTCCTCAGTTCACAAAGCATTGTGGGGGTTTATCCAGAGAGGCATCGACCAAACCACTACAGCGCTGTCAAATCCTCAAACACGCTAACACCTTCAAACAAGCTAGTGCTAACCCTCGCACAAAAACTCTTGCACTAGTTCCCCGTGCGCCTTTTGGCAGCGTTTCCTTCTCTGTTTTTATTAACTCTGAACCCCTTAAACATCACGGCAGCGCCATATCAAGTGGTTTCCCAAACACTCACCCTTCCGCTAACACCTAACCCTGCTGACCACCAGGGCTGTATCTCACGGCTGTCTCTCGCTCCCACCTCAGGTCACCAAGATGGTGAAGACGGTGACCACACGCACGGTCCGCCAGGTGCCCCTGGGCCCCGACGGCCTGCCGCTGCCCGAGGGCTCCTCGCCGCTGGGCAGCTACACGGACTCCATCGACCGGCGCTACGTGAAGAACGGCGGCGGCGGCGGCGAGCGCTACATGACCCCCCAGGCCTCCTCCACGCTGACCCGCGGCTACAACAACTCATCCTACAACGCCTCCTACAACAGCGAGCAGCCCTCCTACGGCGGCGAGCCCCCTGACGCCCAGTACGGCCGGCACTACGGCCTGCACGACGGCTACGGCGACGTGACGGACAACTACGGCAGCCTGTCGCGCGGCGTCAACTTCCGGCCGCCCCGCTACCCCTACATGCCCAACAGCTACCGGCCGGAGAACAGCTACACGCTGCCCATCCGCAAGGACGACTACGGCCACGTGGCCCAGCCCCAGGTGCCCATGGGCGGCAGCACGGCCGAGCTGAACCGCTCGCAGCCCGAGCGCTTCCAGGCCGAGCCGTACGGCCTGGAGGACGACCGCCGCAGCCTGGGCGGCGAGGAGGAGGAGCCCTACGAGCTGGAGCCCGACTACTCCACCGCCGGCCGCCGCACGCTGCCGGGCACCGCCAGGGGCCGCACCCACCGGGAGCCCCTCCGCGACGGGCCGCGAGTCAGGTGGGGAGCCGGCAGAGGAGCTGTGGGTGTGTGTGTGTGTGTGTATGTGTGTGTGTGTGTGTGTGTGTGTGTGTGTGTGTGTGTGTGTGTGTGTGTGTGTGAGAGCGTGTCCGTTGTGCACGCAAAAACTAAAACATATGATGTATATTTTGTTGAAATATTCTTTCTTTCTTTCTCAGTGTCCTCCATGTGATATAATACAATTGAAAACCATATACCATGTAAACCTGTATTAATGATATGAATATCGTGTCTATGGGAATGGGAGTGAGCCGTCAGCAGTAGTTCTGGATTGCAGTGGATTGTTCTAGTTACACAGGAGAACAACGGTTCTGATGACCGACGTGCTGAGAGGAAACACAGAATACTGCTCTCATTGTTCTCACGTAGAAGAGACCAGGACACTGTTCTGAAAAACAGATGTTGCTTTAACTGAATTTACTTTGGGAAAAGGGAAGCGAGGAAACAAAGACAACAAGGCTTGATTGGCAATTTCCCTTTTTTTCCTCAAGGGAGCTCTGAAAAGGAGAAGAGATCAGAGTTGTCTGTCGCTCAAAGTTTAACCGTTCAAGGAAAAGTTAGACAAGCAACAAATTACAAATGAGCCACCGACAAGAACGTAAAATCAGTCTCACTCCCACCATACTTGACATTCTTTTGCAAATGAGGCTGTTTAGTAGCCTTCAGATGTTATGCTGATAACACTGATGGGTCTCCTCAGTGCTACTGGATGCAGGAGTTTATCAGTTTCAACTGATATGAACCTCGCCTTGATAGAGTTCTGGATCAAAGGAAGGCTTCATGAGAAACAGGAAATCATTTGAGTCTGTGTGTGTGCGTGTGTGTGTGTGTGTGTTTGTGAGTGAGAGATATTTAAAGATGTTACTTAGATGTCAGCCTGTTACGTCCTTTATACATCAATGTCGGTGTCAGAAAGGGTGTGCGAAAGTAGACACACACACACACGCACGCACATACACACGTCCACCTATCACACACGTAAACTAACTGGTTGACTATATAGGCCTTTGTATATTTACCACATGTATTTATCATGTAAAACACACTGCGGATCTTTAGCAATGTGTACCGAGGCTAGAAAAGCAAACATTAAAGGCGTAAACCCTAATCAAAGCAGCAAACACACACACACACACACACACACTCAGACTCACGCTTACACACACACACACAAGCCATCATCATTAGACGCATCAAAGCCCCTCTTCCGTGACAGAAAATCTGTAGCCTACTTTACATTTGTCACAACCAAGCACCCTCAGCACCCAAGACCACTTCAAACTTCTGATTGCTATACGGCCGTGGATATGTCATTTTTTTTCCAACAAGAAAGAAATAAAGATAATTCCCGGTCCTCTGCGGCCGATCCCGGTGACGTAGTTCGCATCCCTCAGAACAGCCACCGTTACAAAGCGGGCATTCCTCCGGCCCGTGCGTCTCCGTGCGCTGCATGCATCCCCACACCCTCAGTGGAAACTGCTGCAGAGCTCTGGAGGGAAACTGAGGGCAGCGTAGATGGGAGTAATGATAGTCTGCAGTTGGACTGGCAACCCTCAATTAAACTTGGGCAGACTTGATGACGAGATGGCCGAAAACGGCAGAGTCGCTGCCTACCATTTCAGAGGGTTCTGTGCTTTGTGTGTGTGTGTGTGTGTGTGTGTGTGTGTGTGTGTGTGCAAACAAGCATTTGTAATTGTGCTAATTGCTGAAAGTACATGTATTGAGTTGCTTTACATCAGTTGGGTTGCAGACGTTTTCTGTTACGTGTCTGCATATTTTCACAAACTAACCACATCGGTGATCTTGGGGAAAATGACTTGATGTTTAGCAAACAAAATCAAACATAAACAAACATAGACAAATGCATGTGAGTCATCCTTTTCTTCCACCAGCGCTCTAGCAGAGCTGAACCTAAACATCTCTAACGATCATCTCATTCTAACGATCATCTCGTTCTAATGATCATTCTTCCCCTCTGCTTGACGTCACTGTCAGGATGTGCATAATGTGTGTCTGTGTGTGTGTGTGTGTGTGTGTGTGTTTGTGTTTGGGGGGGTCGGGGGGGATGGCATGTGTGTGTGTGTGGCCATGTCAGCATGATTAATGGCTGCTTTTCAAGCCTCCCAGACATCGACAGTGTCTCTAAACTAATCTCTTAAGGCTCTTCTCTCTGCGTCTTCATGGTGGCACGAGGGGTCAATGTATGTGTGTGAGAGGGAGTGAGGCGTGGGGGGGGCTCACACACACACACACACATATATATAGCCACCGTCATTCCTTAATGGAGTTGGGTGATGCCTCGTTCTAATCCGTTCATCTCTATAGGGAACGGCCCAGGGGAGTCATCTGACATTACCTGGTCTCCCACTGCACACATATTCCCCTGCTCATATTTCTTTATTCTCCTCTTCCTCCACCCCCTGTACCAACAGGTTCTCACTGCAAGCTTAACCCATTTTTTTTTTTTTAAATTAATTTTTTTAACCCCAATTATTTTAAGTTCATGTTAGAAGCTCCGG